>NW_020837982.1:5571697-5814833 GCF_003676395.1 Aethalodelphis obliquidens
GCGCGCGCGTGTGCTTGTGGGTCACAGTCAAAAAAATCTGAAGCCCGCTGGTCTTGACCCACAGCTCATCGAACAGATAGGGAATCTGAGTCCCCAGCCCAGCAGGGACTGCCAGGGGTCAGCAGCAGCTCTGCCCTTAGAAGCCACATCCCCCAGATCCTCAACTACAGCCCTTCCGACCTTCTCCTCTGCCCCCTCCACAGTCAGGTCAAACCAACAGCTGCTCAAGTTATGCCTGCAGCAAAGTTCATACTGGAAGCTAGCCCTGACGGTGACCTTGCACTCACTTTTGAGTCCAGGACTGGTCCCAGGTGTGAGTGGGGAGAAAAAGTCCCCAGGCGTCCCTTAAGTCCATTTGCCACCCGGGACCAGGGAGCCCCTGGTGAGGGGCCGTGAGCCCTCAGGCCCAGGCTCCCAGTGGCAGCTCGGCCACCAGGCCAGGCCAGGCTCTGGAGGGCCAGAGACCTGGGAACGCCTGGGCTGCTGTCTTGTTTTTCCCATTATGAGACATTTTCCCTCTGGTTTGGCCAGGACCGAAGTCCCAACCAATTCCCAAATAGTTTGGCGAGCACTGTGGGGAGGACACACAGAGGAGGAATGGGAAGGAAAATTCATTAGGTTTTCCACCCTGGGAACCGGGCACACTCTGTTCCCACATCTGGGCCCTGGCCGGGGTGTGTGTTTGTGTGTGTTTGTGTGTGTGTGTGCGCGCGCGCGCGCGCGTGTGTGGTGAGGGGCTGGGCCAGCTGCACAGCTGCCTCCTGGCATGGCAGTGTTTTTCTGCCTGTTTCCAAAGCAGTCAGCAGGCGCATCGATGGCTCCGGCCTGGAGGGTGGAGTGACGGTGGAGTGGGAGTGCGGCGAGGGGCGCTGTTCAGGGCGGCTGGGTCTCAGCCCCAGAAACATTGCTTGGGACTGGGGGAGGCACAGGGCCTCTCTGATGAGCTGGCTGGTACTGAGCCTGCTGGACACCAGCCACAGATGGCAGCCCCTGCTGTCACTCGGGAAATATCTACAGAGCATCTGGCTTATTATGCAAGAGAAGCAGAGGAAGATCCAAAGGGAGGCAGCTCTGGAGCCCCATGAGGCAGACCCTTCTGGAAAAGCTTGGGAGAACAGCCCCTGGGCTCCATCTGGGTTGAGGGTTGTTCCTGCCACAGTGCAGCAGGCAGACCTCAGGCCTTTGCCCCCTGCCCAGCCCCGCCTGCTCAGACTCTTCCTCAGGGCCCCCCTCCATGGCTGGGCTGATGGTGGGGAAGAGCCTGGGCTCTGGAGGCAAACTGCCTGGGTTCAGACCCCAGCTCTGCCACTTGCTAGCTGTGTAACCTCGGGCAAGTCACTTAACCTCTCTGTACTCTGGTTTCTTCATCTGTACAGTGGAGATGATAATATTACCTATGCAAAGGTTTGTGATGAGCATGAATTACTATAGGGAAAGTTCTTGAACCAGTAATAGTATCTCTAAGGCAAGGGAGTTGGAGTGGGTCCTTCTGGCTCTGACAGTTTACCATCAGTTCAAGGGGCGGCCCAGGAGCTGGGAATCTGTTACTGGAACGTACTGGAACATAGCTTGGAACTTGGTCCCTTGGCTGAGTCCCCTCCCTACCAAGCGGTCTCTACCCTCAGGAGAGGGAGGCTAGTGACCACCTGTGGGAATCCTTCCAGGAGTGGTAATAGCCCAGGGTCTGGAGCCCCACGCGGCTGTCAGGAATGACTTTTTTCTCCCCTCCCCTCCCCTCCCCTCCCCTCCCTCCCAGGGTTGCTGAGAAGGAGCCCGTCAACAAGATGTCCCTTCACAACCTGGCTACTGTGTTTGGCCCCACGTTACTGAGACCCTCAGAAGTGGAGAGCAAAGCACACCTCACGTCGGCTGCCGACATCTGGTCCCACGATGTCATGGCACAGGTACCTACGCACTGCCCAGGCCTGCGGCTGCTGGAGGGGAAGGACAAGCCTCCCTGAGGGGTGGAGAGAGAACAGCTAGGACTCCTAACCCCCTCCCCTCCTGACAGCGGGGACGATGGTCTGTAGGATGTCACCAGGGAGGCAGGGCTCTGGACAGTCCTGCTGAAAAGTAGGAACCTAGACCAGGGGCCCAGAGGTTGTCTGTCTCAAGTGCTGGCTGCAATCCTGGGAGCGCCTGGGCCTCAGAAAGCAAGCCTAGGGGTATCAGAAAAATCTGGGGCCTTGTCCCCACGCACGGAAGCTCTAGCATCGCTTCCAGGGTCAGGAAGCTTCCCTAGGAGCCCTACAAGACCCAGGGCGGGGTCTGGTCTGAAGCAGGGCTGCCAAGCCAAAGCCCAGCTCTGGAGCAGGTTGGAAGTTTATGACTGAGGTTGGCGAAGTGGCCCCAGGCTCCCCACCCGCTGCCCTGCAGCGCCCTCTACTGCTGAAAATGGGCAGCCACACCTGGGCTTCAGAGGAAGGGGAAGCGGGGAGCCACAGGGGCCCAGCCTGGAGACCAGGGCTTCTCAGCGGGTCAGAGGGCCTCCAGGGTGAGGACCCCAGCCTCAGTCTCCCCTGTCTTCCCGCAGGTCCAGGTCCTTCTCTACTACCTGCAGCACCCCCCCATCTCCTTCGCAGAACTGAAGCGGAACACACTGTACTTCTCCACCGATGTGTAGCCCGAGGTGGGAGCGTCTGGGGGGGTGGCCCGAGCCAGCCTCTCCAGCTGGGGACCCAACCCAGACTTGAAGGACTACAATAGAGAACTCCCAAACCCAGCGCTCCAGACTCCAAGGGACACAGATTTCCAAGAACTGGAAGACGTGCATCTTTTGTGCCACCTTGTACAAAGCCAGCTGACCCGGCCCCAGCCTTGCTGCGCACCCCGGGCTCTGCCCTCTGTTCCTCTAGTTGTGTCTAATGCTCCGTGCTGTTTGGGAATTGTTTTACGTCTACTTGTCATGCAGGAAAGGTAGTGACCGACCCGGTGTGGGCACACAGACAGCCTGCTTTGTTCTTTCATTTCCTCCAACACTTTCTTTCCTCCTGAGTCCGGTCCAAGGGCTTTTATTTTGCACTCTGTGACTGCTGCCAGCTTCTCCTCTCTTGGCCCTGCCCCCAGATCGCAGTCTCCTGGCAGCCTCCCCTCGGTCTTCCTCCGCCCTCTCCTCCCTCCCAGCCTGCCTGCATGCATGTGCAGCCTTGGTTTTTGATCCAGCGCCTCGAAAGCTCTGAGGAGGCCCTGGGCGGCGGTGGCAGTGGTGGCCCGTGCCGCGCCGCCGCCTGCCGCCCCCTGCCGCCCCCGGCCTCTCCTTGCCCTCTGCCTGCGGAAGCGCACCTGCTTGCCTTGCCGCCTGTGCAAATGTTGGACAAGGAGACAGACTCACACTAATCCTCAGCTTAGCACAGGCTGGAGGGCGGATTTCTGGGATTTTTCCACCTGAGACTCTCCATTTCTGGGTTTATCTGTTCTGTCTCCAGTACCAGTGAGGCATCTTTGACTGTTTCTTCTGCTTTTCAGTTCCTTTTCCCTTGGTGTTCTGTTTCCTTTGAGTACACAAGACTCACAAGTGACCTGCTACCAAGGTAGCCAGAGGGTCAGGAAAGAATCGGGGGAGGTGGGAGGGTCAGGCCGCCGAGGAAAAGGGACAGGTGGGACGTTGAGAGGAGCGCCAGGGAGCGCTGGGTGTCCTAGGCTGGGGGGAAAGAGGCTCTCGGCAGCAAGCAGTTGTGGTGGCTTTTCTCGTGGAGCTGGGCTTCTGGGAGGGCAGCTACTACGGCTGAAGCAGGTGTCCAGAAACAGGCAGGTTCTGTCCAGGAGGGCTAGTCCTTCCCGGTGCCTCCCGTACCTCGTGGCACCTTTGCCTTAGGGTTTACACTTTCTCCACAGCCAAGCACTGCCAGGGGCAGCCCCCACGGCCACGTGTGCTCCAGGCCCTGGGAAAGGCAGGCACGGTCCAGCTAGCCAGCCGTCCTGGTGCTGCCTTCCACCCTCGGCTTCTAGATGCAGCCTTGTGGGTGAACTCGGGGAAACTCCAGGAGCTGGGGAAGAATGAGGAGTCACAGGTACCTGCCTCTCTCGGGACTGGGTTTTGCAGGGGACCCTCGTTGTGGACGCTCTGCTCCAGAGTAGGGGATCAGCAGGTTCCGATCCCAACACCGAGGCCCGCTGCTCAGCACTGGAAAGGAGAACTACCCCCAAAGTGCAATTTCTCCCCACCTGAGCAGGGGCCGCTGGCCTCTGGCAGTTAGCCTGGGAGGGCAGACACTCCCGGGCTGCAGAGATTGGAGCTGCAGTACACAGCTCCCTGGCTCTCCTATGTGGCAGAGACTAGATTCTAGGCCCTCAGGATTGGAGAGAAGAGCTCCCCTAGCTTGAGCTCAGAGCTGTTTTAAAGAAGGGTTTAGGGCCCTAAAGCCGTAGCACTTGCTCAGTGAGAGGAAGGGCCCTTTCTCATCTTGTTTACACCTGTTGCCCAATCATGGGCAGAACGGTACACATTCTGTGCACATCGGAGGAAAGAGATGCCTAAGAGGAGGGCAGTACTGACCCCCTAGCTGCCTGCTAGCTGCTCAGCAAGGAGCCCCGCTCTCTGAGACAGGGGGTAGAGAAAGAAGGCCGCTTGAGTCTGAAGATCCCCAGTGTCTGATCATCCCTGGAGTCTGCTCGGCACTCAGGAGCTGGTATGTGGCATGGAAGGCTCTTGCTTCCACAGCCATTGACTGGAATGAACTGGAGGGCCAGCTAGAGCTATTTACAGCCCCAAATGGGTGCCTCCCACCTCCCCAAAACAAGGGAGGTTTGCTTCTCAGCATCAGGTGTACTGCAGCCCCCCAACCTCACTCAGGCAATGAGAATGGGAGGAAGGCCGGAAGGGCTGAGAAATGCAAAAGGCTCAGAATATTTATAAATTCCACCCCCAAGAGCAGGGAGGGGCGGGGTACCAGACCTGGACTGAGCTGCACTGAGGAAATAGCCCGTGGGTTCTCCTACGAGGCAGGGACTGTGCAGCCCAGAAGCCCCAGCCACTGTGCCCAGCAGGGCAGTCTGTGCCAACAGAGGCCCGTCAAGACAGGCTACAGGAATCCTGCATGCCTGTCCTTGCTGGCAACGGCTGTGGGCCGCCGGTGTTTGCTGATACAGGTAGGATGGGACACTTCATTAATATTTGACTTTAATAAGTTGGTAAGGATATATTTTTCTTTGGTCTATGTTCTGTTTCAACTTACGTAGATTATAAATTGATGTAAACCACGTGAGAGGAAAATGTTAATAAAAAAAATGCAAAGCCCCAACATTTGCACACAACTCAGCCCTGTGGTGTGGACGTTTGTGTTCTCAGGAGTCCAGGGAAGACCACCAATCTAAATATTTAACTCTTCCAGCTGCATCCAGATGTGCTTCCAAGAATCTGTTTACCTAGTGAACTCACCCTTGAGCGTCCCTTCGGCCTGTGGAGACTGTGGCGGTTTTGGGGGGCTATGAGCCCGCGCCCCGTCCTTGCTCTTTCACCAATGCCTCCACCTCAGTCACCAGCCGGTTCTTTTCATGAAATACAACTGCCCCACCAGGGACGTGGCCATCAGTGTGCCTCAGAGAGATGGCAGGAAGTTGTCCATTCAAGTGGAGGCTTATCTTATGTGAATTTTCTCTCCATTTTCCTTGGAAGTAGCAGGTCCTTGGGGCAGCCTTGTGTCCTCATCTGCTTGTTGGAGTCTGCATCCCCTAGAGGCCCATCCTCCCTGTAAGAGCTAGTGGGGTTAATGTAGGCTTCCACCAGCCTAAGCCATTGGACACTGTGTTTATTCTGGAGATCAGGAACAGATGTCTCTGAAAATTGGTGTTTGGTTTATGAGCTCATACTGCCTCCTTAGCCATCTAAAACAGGAAGCTATTCATCTCCTCTCTTGATTGAATAGTCAACGTGGACAATGCTTGGCTTATTGAACTGATGGCTACTGACAGCCCGGGGCTCATCTTTTTCAAGGCAGTCGTGAGGACAGTTTCCTGTACTCAGTCAGTCAATGTATTTGACCCCACGCACTAGACTGGATGGTAGAAGATGCTGGGCTTCTAGCACTGTAGCAGGTGCCAGGGTAGGAGTATCTACTCTTGCTCTAAGTGCTTATAGGCGACTTATTTACAGACGGTAGAGGAAACACTCCTACATTTGTTCTCTGACCTGTGAGGATACTCCAACCAGCCTAGCCGCAGTGAAGCCTCGTGACTGAGACTGGGACAGGCATTCTATAGAATTCCCCATAGAAGGACATGAGTCTTGTGTACTGGCTCACTCATTCCAAAGGCAACAGCAGACATGGCCAGAGGAAGGTGTTACCAGCTGGGTTTGACATTATCTCACACACACACTCACTCAGGATGTCTGGATGGTTCAGCTGAGTCTGAGTTCTGGTTAAGGGTGGGTGAGCTGGAAGACGGCAGACAAGGGGGCAGAAAGCCGAAAAGAGGCAAAAAGGCAAAGGTAGAATAAAGGAGACGTTACCACTGGCTTACGGTGGCTGGAATTGCATGGCCCCCACCAAGCTACCTGCCTGTCCCGAGTTCATCCTCACCCCACCACCAAAGCACCCGAGGAAAGCAGCATCTGTGGCAGATCCCAATTGTAAAAGGCTATTTCTTTGCATATGGCACAGAATTAGGCTGAGCTGCTACTGTCAGAAAAAAGGCTACCAGGTCAAGTCAAAAACACTAATATGTTTAAGGAAGAAAGAAAAACGCTGACATCAGAGAAAAATGGTAGCGGTGAACAGCTCCTCAACTCGGTCTGATCGTAACCAGTGGCTGCTGTGACTTAGTCACCAGGAGGACCAGAGCAGGACCCTTCACACACTGTGTCCTTGAGCCGGGCCTGGTCTGGTGGTCAGAGCGGAACACCAGTGCGTGGTTTAGACCACAGGCATTCCCATTGGCCAGCCCACAGGAGGGATTCTTTAGAAGAGGCCAGCAGGGGTTATGCGCGGAATTTCAACGCATCCTAGGACATGGCTAGGCTGGGCTTCTTTAGGGGAAGGCCCTGGCCAACGTAACAATCTCAGTGAGGATAACGCTACTCTGCAGATCCTGGGAACCTAACGTTCCCAAACTTCCCAGGAGTTTGCTCACGCTTTCCCTATGTATGTTCAATCTTTGGGCACCTGGAACCATTTTTGGGAATTGTGGAATTTGAAAATAAAAATAAGCCAACCTTTTAAACTGTAATATAAATACATATATATATATATATATATATATATATATATATGTTTTTTAACAAGGCAGAACACTAAACAAAATGACATCATTGGTCGGATGGCATAAATTCACTTTGCCCTGCCCCAGTGTGTGAGATGGATGACGGCATGGAGGTCCAAGGTAGAGCAGCTTCCCGGGTATATGTGAAGTCCCCTCCATTCCCACGGCACCAAACCACCAGAGGGCCAACTGTGGTCAGGACTGAACGTCTGCGGGACTCAACTCCTACAGGTCAACACGCTGACTCCTGATCTGCCCGCAAGAGAGCGGCTGGCGTGGCACAGCCCCCGACAGCCTGGCTGGAGTCCAGGAGCAGAGAGCGTGGCCGCTCAGAGGTGGCAGATTGCAGCCAGGCAGCTCCCTCACGACACCAACTATGTGAGGGAAAACAAATGTCTTCAGTCTCTGAAGCAAGTGCCCCGGCATGGTGCAGACACTGCCCTACACAGAACAGCTCTGATCCTGGGCTGGCATCATCCTTCCCTGGAGGCAACTGCTCTCACCGTAGGTAATAATCGATCGCAGCAGAGAAGGCAGCAAAACCTCCACAACCAATGACCCCAGCCTTTACGCCAGCTGCAAAGCAAACACAAATGACATCACCTGTGGTGACAGACGCCGGGTCAGGCTGCACTCAGGAAGAGCCTGGGTACCCGCAGACGCAAAGAAACCGGTGTACGCGTTCCAAATCATTCAACCTAGCAGAGAGCTGGAAGACTTCAGTGAAGCTGTGCACACGATCTGATCCAGTGTGCTTTTATCTAACTGTACGTTCATTTAACTTCTCTCGTTCTAAAGAATTACTATTTCCAGCCTCATGAAAATAGCCCCTCACAGGCAGGAAACTGGTTAAGAGAACCAGCCCTTGGAATCAAGTGAAAGCATATGGCCTGTACCCTGATTTGTTTATGGAATAAATTCCTGGGAAGGTGATCAAAGCAATCCTAGAGGGAGCTGAGCCTCTCAAAGGCCCTGACAAAGCTGAGACATGGGAAGACCAAAGGGGAAGTTACTCCATAAATCACAAATGGCTGTTTGAGGAGGAAAATCAGGTTTTAATGATAGCAAATTATCCTGCCTCTCAGAAAATGAGAAAAAAGGCTTTTTGCTTTGGATAAGTCCGGGCACAGCAGATGGAGAGCAGCCCAGCAATGTACACTGTTAAGAACACCCTGTCACTGACGCGCTGCACCACACTCTTGACAGACACACCAACACGGAGAAGTGGCAGGGAACCGGTTTTTTTTCTTTGTTGTTTATAGATGATAATCCAACATTTCTAGAATACCTATATTTGGCTTTCAAGGGGTAGATATCTAAGAACCCTATTACCGTGATAACTTACACACAAATTAAAATGACAGTTGTATAGTACGAAGAAAGATGTCTGTTTGCAATGCGTGAAACTGAAATTTCAGCAGAGCCTGCCATTTGGCCAAATGGGGCCCAGCTATGCTTCTGTACTTTCCCGCATAGCAACACACACCTGCATATTATGAGGAAGTTCTTCCCGTACGTTCAAGATGGGGGCAGTTCTTTTTTCTAAGATAGATCTAGATCTCTCTGTGGTTCTCACCTGGGGGTGACTTTGTTCCCCAGGGGACATTTGGCAATGTCTGGAGACACTTTTACTTGTCACCACTAAAGGATGCTACTAGCATCTAGGGGGTAGAGGCCAGGGATGCTATACATCCTACCATGCACATGACAGCGCCCCCCTCCCCCTAGCAAACATTTATCTGGTCTAAAATGTCAACAATGCCAAGGATCAGAAACCCTGATCTAGATACTAGAAGTTTCCAAAACTGAGTTAACACAGAAGCAAATGTGATTTACTTGTCAGAAGGGAAGAGTATCAAGTGTCAATATATGCCTTGGGCTGTCCTTGGAATGCTCATATGTTTAGAAATGTCAACTTCAGCATGTTGTCCAAGGCCACAAAGAAAACCATCTGAGAACTGTTTACTAACCTCTGAAACCAATGGCTCCTCCAGTGATGCAGCCACTGATGACACTGTTCTTCCAATCTGATTTTCCCCGGTACTGTGGGTGGAGAAGAGCAGTTCAGAGCCAAAGAAACAAGCCAGACAAGATGATTAAGGAAAAAAAAAGACGGGGTTTCTGGCTGGCGAATTTAGTCCCTCCCCAAAGGAAACCTATCTTTTTCTCTTTCAAAAGTATAGTTCCTAAAATTTGAATGTGTTCATAAATGCTTCCTGCAGGTGGTACCAGAGCGCTGAGACCAAGTGTAACATTTGAGAAGTAATCAAAATCTCGTCTCAGTTCCCCAGTAAGTATTCTGTTTAAAATCATTCACTGGGAATTCCCTGGCAGTCCAGTGGTGAGGACTCCGTGCTTCCACTGCAGGGAGCCCGGGTTCAATCCCTGGTTGGGGAACCAAGATCCTGCAAGCAGCGCGGTGCAGCCAAAAAATAAATAAAATAAACTCATTAAGCAACTTCTAGCCTCCAAAAACAAGTAAAGAATAATGCAAGCCCAAATCATAAATGCACAAAAAGTTTACATTAGGGACTATTTCATGGAAATTTAATCTAGCAAGTATTGGACATTTCTGACCTGCTTTCTAGTAGCATTAAGAGTATTTCTCTTGAGAAGTCCCAAGATGGAAACAGGCAAGGCTTTCTCAGAAGGCAGGGACACTTACAGATTCTACCAAACACTCAGTGCAAGAAAACATGGCGCCCACGATGGCAAAATTTTTGGCGTAGGACATTCCTCTCTGCCCCATGTCTTTAAGAACTTCTTTTGCTGTAGGTGTGCGGTAAGGATCCTTAGGGTCAAAGCCCACATTGGTATCAATGCCAGCAGTGAACACCCCAAATGCACCTCCCAAGACAAATCCTAAAAACAAACACAGAGATGAAGATTTCTTTGGTATGTTTTCTGGATTACTGTAATGGGGTCATACTCAAATAGCACCTTTTGGATGGCCACCAGCGAAGAGGATGCCCCTTCTTGCCTGGAAAACTCTCTACTTGTCTGGTTTCCACGTTACAAAATCCAGAATCTATCTTGTTGGCAGCTTCTTCTCTGACTCTTCTTGGATTTCTTCCTCCTTTCATTTTCTAACATTCCTCAAAATTCAGTCTTTAGCCCTCTTTCTCTCTCTACACTCTCACATGTAAACCAGTCACCCTCAAGTTCAGGTATCAACTTTGCAAATCACTCCCTTGACGACGGTGACATCCGTAATACTCATTTGGTAAATACCATGTGCCAATCACTCTGACGCTTTATAGTCCCAGCCTCATTTATTCTTCACAATAGTCCTGTGAGATAGATATTATTATCCTCTCCTTTCTGTAGGTGAAGAAACTGAGGCTCAGAGAGGTTAACTAATTTCCCTAAGGTCACAAAGCTACCAAACGGCAAACCCCACACTGCTGTCCACAGCTGACCTTCCTGAGCCTGCTGGACATGTCAACATGGATGTCCTCTTGCCACCTCAAGGTCGGTATACGTTCAATGAAATCATGGGCACCTCCCCTCCAGACTTTCCTGCTTATGGCTCCTTCTTTGCAGTCACTCCTACTCCAAACTTCAGGGGCATTTCTGACTGTTTCTTTGCTTCCCCCTGTAACCCTATGTCCACAATTATCATCCTAGTCCAAGGCCTTTATCACTTCGCCCCTGGTGCACTACGACTCATTCATCATTTCAACAGATATGTATGTATTAGGGTCAAGCACAATGATGAACAAAGACCCAGTCCATGTCTCACGGAGCTTCAGTCTAGCAAGTTCCCTATATGGTCTCCCTATCCACAGACTTTCCTTTTCTTCATCACACTCCACCTTGAGTCATCATGCTCATTACCACTCGTTACCCTCTAAAAAACCATCAACGGGGACTTCCCTGGTGGTCCAGTGGGTAAGACTCCACGCTCCCAATGCAGGGGGCTGGGTTCGATTTCTGGTCGGGGAACTGGATCCCACATGCATGCTGCAACTAAGAGTTCGCATGCCGCAACTAAAGATCCCGCGTGCCGCAACTAAGACCCAGCGCAGCCAAAATAAATACATACATAAACTTTAAAAAAATAATTTAAAAACCATCAATGACTGCCCTAATGCCTGCAGGCAAAAAGCCCAAATCCCTCACCCCACCCCCAACTTGAAATGCTGTTTCTCCTCCTCTTTGTCTAACCCCATTCTCTCAATCCTCCAAGACACGCTCTAGTCTCACCTCCTCTTGTGGCCTTCCCCCAACCAAAAAAGATCTTTTTTTCTTTCTGCTCTACTTCACATGTGCACTCTCACCTACATTCCTTTCTTAATTGCCTTTCATTCTCAATGAGACTTCAAATCACCTGCAAATGTGGCCACCCTCTTTACTCTGCATACAGGAGGGACACATACATTCTCAAATCCTCAAAACGTTAAAAAAAAAAAAAAAAAAAGCCAAGTCCGGACTTCTTTCCCCCTCTTTCCCTGCTGTCTAGTCACACTGGCCTCACTGGCCTTTCTGTTTTTCTAACCTCAAGCCACTTCCGGCCAGACCTTTGCAGGTGCTGGGCCCTATGTCTGCAGAGCTCTCCTCCAGGCTCCTTCTCAACAATTTTCTATGTATATTAAAATGTTAGCTTCATGAGAACAAGGATCTTGTTCTCACCCTGTCTTTTCACCGCCTGACACGTGATAGCTGCAAAGCTGACACGTGATAGCTGCAAAGTAACAAGTTGTTGGAAAATGATTATTTAAGAGCGAATGAATGAATGAAGTCAACCATCTTAGAACCCCCAGGTCCCGACCCAGGATCGATTCTCTGATCCAATTTCCAGAGGCGAAAGCCACCCTCGGGATCTAGGGAGGCGCTGCTCGAGCTCACTGAACCAGGCGGGGGTAGGTCAAGGTCGAAGCCCATGGACTCCTCGCCTCCCAGGCGCGTGGTCTTCTTGGCAGGGGACCCCTATGCCGCCCAAGCCCTAAGCCTCCCAAAGGACCCCTCCTCGCCTCACCTCCCAAGCAGGCCAGCGCCGCCTTGAAGGCGCAGCTTTCCATCGCCCTCTCGACCATCTTCTGCTCCTCACTCTTGGCCGGACTCGGGATCCCGCCCAGGCTCCCAGGCTCCAGGAGCCGGGGCTGACGCTTGTCACCCACCAGGTACTGCAGAAGAAGGCTGTACTGCAGCGGGGCTTCGGCGGAAGCCGCCGCCCCAGGCGCGGATCCCGCGGCACTGCGGGCCGTCTCCCCCATGACTGTGGCTGCCCAAGAAACCTGGCTTCCTTCTTCCCACAGCAGATTCCACAAGCCTCCCGTGGGGCCTTGCGCTCCCAGCCATTGTGTCGCAACGGCAGATTCGCCACACCGAGCGAACCCGAGGAAGCAGCGGAAGCCAAGTCCGTTCGTGCACACCCGGCGGAAGAGCTATCACGTTCTCC
The DNA here is from genome assembly GCF_003676395.1 of Aethalodelphis obliquidens. Classification (NCBI taxonomy): domain Eukaryota; kingdom Metazoa; phylum Chordata; class Mammalia; order Artiodactyla; family Delphinidae; genus Aethalodelphis; species Aethalodelphis obliquidens. The sequence continues at coordinate 5,584,296 of NW_020837982.1, forward strand.
CAGAACCTCCTGTGAATACTGAATCAGGCTTGTGCAGCAGTCCCAAGGACACTGACAAAGATTCAGAGTCACCAGAAAACACCCTCTTCGGGGCTGCAGCGCGGTGAGTATCGGGATTTGTAGTTTAACACGTACACCCCAGACATTTCCCAGGAAGCTTTGCGCGGGCACTAGCGTCTCAGCCTTCTCTCGAGCTCCTGACGGGCGGGAGGGAAGGGAGGCTGCAGCGCGCCGGGACGCCAGCAGGGGCTACGCGCGCCCCGCCACTGCCCTTCCAGCCTACTAATTCCTAGCGTGTGTTGTGAGATGTCAATAGGGGAAGGTGCTTTGTAAATCAACGTGAAAGCGTGGTATAAATGTATGGAATAAATGTTTTATTCAATAATTAAACCGTTGAGGGGAGAGAGAAGGAGCCAAAAAATGAGTGAAGCTATTTAAAAAAGAAGAAAAAGGAATTCCCTGTCTGTCCAGTGGTTAGGACTCCACACTTTGACTGCTGAGGGCCCCGGTTCGATCCCTGGTTGAGAAACTAAGCCTCCGCAAGCCTCGCAGCGTGGCCAAAAAACAAACAAACAAAAATAGTGATGCTAACCAAGCTTAATATGAGACAATGATAGGAAGTGGAGGTGGCTTTGGCCTGACGGAGAGCAAGGGAAGCTGAGGCTGCTACTCACGCCAGCCAGCTGTTGTCAATGGAATTAATGATGTGGGACTAGCATTCCCATGAAAAGCCGAATTTATATTACGCTGAATCAATTAAAGTGCTTACTAGCTTGCAAACTGAGGACTTGAAGGTTAACTGTGAGAGCACCGTGTATGAACCCAGAAAATCTTTTGCAGTAGTTTCTGTGGTACTAAAATAGATCCCCAACTGTTGTATTGATCCAGAGTAGCAGTGTATCTGGGTGTATCAGCTAAGAGAAACATAAATGGAAACAGAAGGTAGTGAGGTAGCCAGTCAACAGAGGCAGAGATACCTCTTTGGTAGCCAGAGTTCTCTGTGCCGCAGAGCAGAGTCTGTGGTTCACTCTGCTTCTGCTCCCACCAGACTACTAAACCAGCTTGTCCTAAGGTCCCTGGTGATGCCCCAGTTGTTAAGTCTAATTCAGACCTCATTTCACTTTACTGCTCAGCTGCGTTTCACGCTATTGACTCCTCCTTCTGTGAAGAAACTTCAAAGCCCCTCTCCCCTCCTTGTGCTACAGCCTCTCCAGTTTCTCCGTCTTCGGCGCAGGCACCGCTGCCTGAACTTTTCCTGTTGGTCCTCTCAGGGCTTCATCGTTTATTTTCTCATGCAGCTCACTCTACCTGAGCAACTCATCCGCACTCGTAGCTTCTACTACCACCTCTAATGCAGGAATGACTCCCAAATCTTCATCTCCAGCTTCGACCCTTCTCATCAACACAAGAACCAGACATTTCCTGTAGGCACCTCTAACTCAACACACCCTGCCAACCACCCATTCCTTCCAGATGAGTGAGGGGCCCAGGGCTCTGATTCATGCTGAGGTCTTAAGAGCTGAAGCTGGATCTGAGAGAAGTTGGGACAGGGCCCTAGGCAAGTCCCAGGCAAGGTGGCCTTGGAAAGCAAGGAATGATCTAAACAATTAATCCCTGGGACTAGTTAGAGAGCAATAATTAATCCCTAAATGAAGGGTCTGCCTCAGATTTCAGGTACGAGCCAACTCAGCATGTGGGGCGAGATCCACTGTAACCATGGTGAGTGAGGGAGGGAGCCTTTTATGGAACATAATGGCCCGAGTCACAGGTGGAGGCACAGATACACTGATCTGGTATCTCTCTTCCCCCACCCATCTCCTTCCATAGGTGGAATGCGTTTCACCTGATGGAAAACTTGAACCTCTTCAAGCATATTCCGAAAGTGAGAAGTGGTTTCTCATGTCTGTTTCCCTGGCCTGAATCTTTGCCAGCACCCTAGGGACTTTATCTGGCCACAGCTTCACTAAAAGTCCAGCTGCTCTCACGTTACAGGTTGTCTGTTCTGGCCGCAAGGATACAGAGGTGGGGCGATATCTCAGTGGGTCAGAAAGGAGACACTTCAGGATGAATGAGATTCACAGGCAGGGTCGTAGGAAGTCAGAACACTCTGAGTTGATGACCCATCACTTGAAGGACTCCAGGTCAGGGCACAGATGGGGAGGTGCTGAACTGGAGGAGAGCCTGATCGTCTCTCGCCCCAGGTGTCTGGGAGAGCCTGGCTGGCCTCTAGTTCTCTCAGCATGTCAGGAGTGCAGAAATAAAAGAAATAGCAGGAGTGGGATAGAATGAGGAGGTCCAAGTTGAGAAGTGCAGTGTGTCCCATGTGGATCTGAGTTGGCTGTGAATTTGGTAACAGTGAGTAGTCTGAATAGTCCCGTCGCTGGCAGGAGGTCTGGCCACATAGGTACTCTGGGTAGCCGACTGAGTCACCATGCGTGGTGGGTACTGGACAAGTGACTTTGTATTTAAAGCTTTTTTTTTTTAATTTACTTATTTTATTTATTTTTGGCTGTGTCGGGTCTTTGTTGCTATGCGCGGGCTTTCTCTAGTTGCGGTGAGTGGGCTTCTCATTGCGGTGGCTTCTCCTGTTGCAGAGTACGGGCTCTAGGCGCGCGGGCTTCAGTAGTTGTGGCACGTGGGCTCAGTAGTTGTGGCTCACGGGCTTTAGAGTGCAGGCTCAGTAGTTGTGGTGCACGGGCTTAGTTGCTCCACGGCATGTGGGATCTTCCCGGACCAGGACTTGAACCTGTGTCCTCTGCATTGGCAGGCAGATTCTTGACCACTGCACCACCGGGGAAGCCCTCAGTTAATAGACTCTTAATTGGTCTGCATGCCTCCTATCTTGCTCTTCTTCAAACCATCCACAGAATGGTCTTTCAGCACTGAAGCGTGATCATGTGCCCTGCTCAGAATTCTTCTCTGTGCCAGGATAAAGCCTAAACTTGGTGTGCTGCTTCTACAACTTGTGCCCAGGAAGACACATATGCTTCCGCCCAAGTTTAGTGCTTCCTCGAATATTTCCATTCCTGGTTGTCTGCTTTCTTTTTTTAATGTGCTATTTTAACCATTTAAACATGTTTTTCTTTTAAAAAAATTTTTGGCCATGCCATGCCACGCCATGCGGCATGCGGGATCTTATTTCCCCAACCAGCGATCGAACCCGTGCCCCTGCAGTGGAAACATGGAGTCTTAACCACTGGACCGCCAGCGAAGTCTCTCAGATCTCTGCTTTTGATAATCTCTTTTGGATCTGAAAGTGGTGGCTCAGAATCATTTGCAATAATGTGTGGTCTTTAGTGTTTGGGAGGTGAGTTTGGACTTTTGGACTCAGTGTCATTTCTTTGATTTGTGCCTTGTCCTCAGTCAAGTGTAAATTGTTACAAAATATTTATTATTATTATTTCTTAATTCTTTTTACCTTTGACCTATGATAGCCATGGTGACAACAGAGGTATCCTGTACTGTTTCCAGTGACAGATGCTTAGACTCTGATTCTGATGGGTGGTCTTAATGTTCTAGAGCAGATTTCTTCCACAGCATAACTGTTTGGAGGTTTTATTTACTCACCCAGACCCAGCAATCCAGATTTGCTTACTATCTCTTCTGCTGTTGCTTTGACTTTGCTTATGAAAAGCTATATTGGAGATTTGACCTATAGTCTGGCAGTCCGGTGGATGTTTAGGACCTACTTCAGACTCAGGCAATGAATCATACACTCTGGCTAGATCTGCAGTAGGGTCACATTGATGACAAGTTGTGATCCTGAGATCTGCTCTGAAAAGTATTGGAGGCAAGTAGGAATATGCATCATGTTTTTCTAGCACCTCACACTTCTGACTCAGAAAAGAGTTAAGAGGCTTCAAAAACTAGAGACCGGACTCCTGCTTTGCTGAGGGATAAAATGAAATATAGAAAGAACTATGATGGTGAATTCCCGAGGTTACATATCAAGTTGGTCCCAGAAAGAGAAGCAGCACACTTCTGCTGTAACCAGTGAGGGCAATGCCCCTCTCTCCCTTCCCTCATCTTGATCTTTGTCAAATCTCACTCCATATTTTGTTTCACTTACCTCTCTATCCAGCAATTTCCCTTATCAGTGGATCTGCCACCAAAGCCCAGCTTTTAAAAAAGGAAACGATAAAACAGATGCAAAAACTGTACTAGGGCATTAATCTACAGGTAAAATCCTTTTACAGGGAACTCCCAATTAAATGGAATACATTTTTTGTTTGAATCAATTTTGATTCATATTTTGTTGACTCAATTATTTCTTGAACTAAGTGGACTTGGAAAACTTTTATAATCAAAGTGTTCATTTTGTGCTAACAGCTTTGTTTTGTTTTTTTTTAACAGCTTTGTTTTAATGGCATTTGAATTTGTGTATGTGAGACATTCTGTCTCTTTTATTCTGAGACGTCCTGATGTACTTTAAATATTTTTCTCCATTTATAGCATCTTATCCTTGAATAAGTTCTTACTTGAAAATGCAAAAAGTACTTTCTTTTTGGACTAGATAATACCTTCCATATTTTTCTCACATTTATTCCCAGTTCTTCAATTCCCTTCCCTAAGCAACCTGTTACTATTTCTTTTTCCTATTTTTTTTTTTTTTTGGGCTGCACTGCGCGGTATGTGGGATCTTAGTTCGCCACCAGGGATCGAACCCGTGCCCCCGGCATTGGAAGCGCAGAGTCTGAACCACTGGACCACCAGGGAAGTCACCTGTTACTATTTCTTAAGTGTCTTTCCAGATATGTTTCCTCCATACATAAGCATTATATTTGTGTATACATATATATGTTTTTTTCTCCACTTAAAAATTTACAAGTGGGGCTTCCCTGGTGGTGCAATGGTTGAGAGTACGCCTGCCAATGCAGGGGACACGGGTTCGTACCCCAGTCCGGGAGGATCCCACATGCCGCGGAGCGGCTGGGCCCGTGAGCCATGGCCGCTGAGCCTGTGCGTCCGGAGCCTGTGCTCTGCAACAGGAGAGGCCACAACAGTGAGAGGCCCACGTACCGCAAAAAAATAAAAATAAAAATAAAAAATTTACAAGTGGTAGCTTAGTCTTTCCTACCTATTCTGCACCTTACTTTCTCTTGTGTTACATCTTAGAGATATTTCATATCAGTGCAAGAGATGGTTAATTTTATGTGTCAACTTGACTAGGCCACAGTGTGCCCAGTATATTCCTCATTTGGGTGTGTTACTCTGGCCTGTTTACTGAGTGACCACAAAAGTTGTTGGTTTTGAGGGGGTCCCCGACCATGAGAAGACTCTGCAGAAGTTCCAGGCTGCTGTACAAACTGCCCTGTCCCTTGGGCCATATGACCCATCAGATCCGATGGTGCTTGAGGTAGGTCACAGGCAGATAGGGATGCTATTTGGAGACTTCGGCAGCCCCTGTAGGTGAGGCCTGCCATTCTCTGTGGATAACTACTCACCTTTGGAGAAACAGTACGTGGCCTGCTACTGGATCTTCATAGAGGCTGAACACTTGGGCCACCACGCATCAGTTACCACGCTACCTGAGCTGTCCGTCATGAACTGGGTGTTATCTGCCCCACCAAGCCATAAGGTTGGGTGTGCACAGGGACACTTCATCATCAGATGGATGTGGAATATATGCGATTGGGCCCAAGCAGGCCCTGAAGGCACAAGTAAGTTACAGGCTCATGGAATTCACTGGTTACCATGTTCCTCACCACTCTGAAGCAGCTGGTTTGGTGGAACAGTAGAATGGCCTTTTGAACATTCGGTTTACAGCACTAGTTAGGTGGCAGCACTTTGCAGGGCCTGGGCAAGGTTCTCCAGAAGACTCTGTGTGCTGTGAATTAGCATCCAGTATAAGGTGCTGTTTCTCCCATAGCTAGGGTCACGGAGCCAGGAATCGGGAGGTGGAAATGGGAGGGGCACCGATCACTATTACCCCTAGTGACCCACTAGCAAAACGTTTGCTTCTTGTTCCCACAACGTCATGCTCTGCTGGCCTACAGGTCTTAGTTCCAAATGGAGGAGTGCCTCCACCAGGAGAAACAACAGTGATTCCATTGCACAGGAAGTTAAGACTGCCACCTGGCCACTTTGGACATCTCATGCCTCTGAGTTAACAGGCGAAGAAGGGAGTTACTCTGTTGGGTGGAATGATTGATCCTGACCACCAAGGGGAAATTGGACCACTGGTCAACAGTGAAGGTAAGGAAGAGCGTATCTGCAATATGGGAGACCCCTTAGGGCATCTCTTAGTTATCATACCCTGTGATTAAGGTCAAAGGAATACTACAATAACCTAGTCCTAGGTATAAAGGCATAAAAAGGCATAAAAAAAAGATAGTAGAAGAAGGTGGTTATAAATACCAGCTATGATCACATGATCAGTTATAGAAATGAGGGCTATATTGTCATGAGTATTTCTTCCTTGTTATGAATATATGTGTGTGTGTTTGTATTTGGCAAACATCTTTGTTCCTTTTATCTCTTATTTCCTTATAATGTAACATAAAATGTATTGACTTTATATTGTAGTATTTAAGTATTGTTAATTTTACATCATCGTACTTAAGTTACGGGATATCAAGGTGAGTGAACATCCTCAACGACTTTACCGTCTCTTATGGGGATGGAGTCAGTGCATTTTTGCTTGTATACATGATACTTGTATCATTTTAGGCAGGATTATGATCTTGTTATTGTCTTTATTTGGAGAGTAAGTGTGGTTTAAGGAGATGCATATGGGTGCCAAATTGACAAGGGGTAGACACGTGATGTTTAATTTTGTGTGTCAAATTGACTGGGGTGCAGAGTACCCAGATACTTTTTAAAATATTTATTTATTTATTTGGTTGTGCCAGCTCTTAGTTGTGGCAGGCAGGCTCCTTAGTTGTCGCTTTCAGGGTCCTTAGTTGCGGCTCACCTGGCTCCTTAGTTGTGACATACGGGCTCCTTCGTTGTGGCATGCGAACTCCTAGTTGCGGCACGTGAACTCTTAGTTATGGTATGCAGGCAGGATCTAGTTCCCTGACCAGGGATCGAACCCATGCCCCCTGCATTGGGAACATGGAGTCTTAACCACTGTGCCACCAGGGAAGTCCCGAGTATCCAGATATTTGGTTAAACATTATTCTGGGTGTGTCTGTGAGGGTGTTTCTGGATGAGATTAACATGTAAAACAGTAGACAGAGTAAAGCAGGTTGCCTTCCCAATGTGGGTGGGCCTCATCCAATCAGTTGAAGGCCTGGACAGAATAAAAAGTAAGGGAGAATTCACTCTCTCTGCCTGTCTTAGAGCTGGGACATAGGTCTTCCCCTGCCTTTGGACTCAATACAGACTAGAACTTACACCATCAGTTCCCCTGATTTTCCAGTCTTTGGACTCAGACTGGAACTAACTATACCATCAGTTATCTGAGTCTCCAGCTTGCTGACTGCAGACCTTGGGACTTCTCAGTCTCCATAATCATGTGAACCAATTCCTTATAGCAAATCTCTCTCTGTATTGGTTCTCTTTCTCTGGAGAGCACAGACACAGAGCTCTGTGCTGATACAGTGTACATCTCCTTAATTCCTTTCAATGACTAGATTGTATCCCAAATGATGAATGTGCCATCCTTTAATCCTCCTCATTGATACATAGTTAGGCTCTTTCCAGTTTTCCAGTCTTTTTCTGATTTCACCAGTGTATCAATAACTATCTGTACACATACATCTTTGTGCCCTTATGCTACTATAACTGAAGACCAAGGAATGTGATTTATGACTCTTAAAGGTGACAAATATGTATTTGTTCTGTGCATGTTTTGTATGACATCATGTGCCTTAGAATGCAGTTTCCCCAAAGAAAAACTCTAATGTGTAAGTGCTATAAATGTCAGGTATGTTGTGGGTCCCTAACACATATTTTAAAACAATAATAATTTGCAGAATAGCAGGTCAATTCATGTAACCTAACTAGCTAAATACCAGTTGGGACATTTTCTTTAAGTGGGTCTCTTGAACCGTGTACTCAGAGAGAGTGCTTTCCATAAGCCAAAGGATGTTGGCTATTCTTTACAGGAAACCCAGTGAGTCTCCTCAGGCTTCTTCTTGTAACAAATACCCACTAGAACTATGATTTTGGAATCATTTCCATTGCAAATCCCCTCTTTCCACACCCCTTTAAAAGGCAGCTGCAGTATTTGGCATCTAACCAAGGCCTGCTGCACCAACAATTCTCTAAATTTTATTTATATTTCATGTGCAGTATGTTCAAACTCTCACTTTCCCAGGTGCCAGATGCTGGTTTGGACACACTCCAGTAGAAAGTGCTTTCCTGTCAAATAATAAAAGGAAAATGCTGAACATACCACCTCTTTATACAGACTTGCGTATAGTATACCAAAGTTAAGTACTCTAATAATGACTTCACTATTTCCCCAATTTGCAATCCCCCCTAATTCCCTCCTCACCTCCCTCCACACCAAATACTTTGTCCCTCGTCTCCCATAGGATGTTTATGGTCCCCTTCCATATCTTCAGTGTTCACTTGAAAACGTCAGGGTGTAGGAATCTATCTGTCTCACATGCTTTGGATGGGGCCTGATGTAACCCACCCACGGGTGTTTCAAATATGATTTGGATGAGAAAATAAAACACTTTAACCCACTTTCAGTATTTTAAAAGATATCTAACAACTTAATGTCTGCTATGTTAATAGCTTTTACATGTTTTCACTAAAAAGCGATGCTTTCCATGTGTTGGATAATAATACTGTCCCTGCAGTCGCACAGAATTTTGGCATGACACTAAAAATGAGCTTGGAATTCGCCTTTATCATAGGTCTCTTGCCTGCCTAAAGGCAATCCTCAGTCCAAAGATCCTACTTGTGAAATGAGCAGCAGTGTTAGGTGGATGCTGAGAAAGTAGATATCGTTTCAAGAGATTGCCAGTCCACTCGTGGCGCCCGCCTCCACCTCCACCTCTTTCACCGCTTTATGTGGTAACATTTCACTGAACCGAAAACGAGTACAATTCCATGTTCTATCCCAGAAAATTGGGAACCTTAAGCGTGAAGATTTGTGTTTGTGCCCAAAGCTTGCAGTTATATTCTGAGGTTTAAATGAACTCTTGTAAAGCAGGCTATGATTTGTGTGTGTGTGTTTGCATGTGTGGAAAGCCGCTATAAAATATAGACATTCTGCTTGGCTGCCAGTATCTCGTTTTCTTTTTCAACGTTTCCACTAGATGGCGGTAGATGTCCAAGAAATAACTTGCAAAAGCCTTGTGGAGGGCTGTGAGAGGGGCGTCCCATCCTTTCACTGGGCTGTTGGTAGCTGAGCGGACACACTGTTGTTCCTCTGTTGCGGGTGGGCATGGTGTACATTTTATTTTTTCGACTGTGTGTGTTTCGGGGTGGCGAGGCCGGAAGACTTGCCACAGACCACCTGTTTAATCCAGGTTCTAACCGTAGGGTAGCGTCTTGCCAGCTGGGGGAAAAAAATAATCCCTAGAATTTTTCTCAACTATCAACAGACTTAATAGAAGCCACGGAACCGGTTCAGGAAAGCAGCCAGCTTCGATTTAGAGATGCCGTGGCATCTGGTCCCTATATTGTGGAGATGGAAGAGAGCCAATCGCTGGTGAGGAAATGGCCGCGGCGACCTGGGGACTGAAATCCCACAGTGAGACCTGCGATCAACCCACAAGTACTTATGGATTCCCTCCCATGTGCCTAGCACTAGATCAGAAGCTACACAAGAAATAAAAGAGGTGGCGTCCTCCAGTCCTCTTATAGTAGAGAACATGAAACATACACACAGAGAAGTAAGTGCCGAGCAAGACCTAGCGTGATGAAGGTAACATTGTGTGAAGATGGGAAGTCCTCCGCCAGGGTTGTCTCCCGAGCACTTCGGCCACGCGGCGGGAGCCCGCGCCCCCTACGCCCTCTGCAGCAGCCAGTGCCTAGGCGGCTAGCACTGCTACAAAGGGGGCGTGGCGTGGGCGGGCCCCACGGGCGGGGCTTTCTTTTCCCCAGTGCCCGCCGCCGCCGCCGCCGCTGCTGCCGCCTCTGCCAGCCGCGCGGACCGAGGGAGCGCGGTCGCCGCCGCCTGCCTGCCCGGGTGCCCGCGTGCCCGGGCAGCGGTGGGCCAGGATGTCGGGTTTCCTGGAGGAGCTGTTGGGAGAGAAGCTGGTGACGGGCGGCGGCGAGGAGGTGGACGTGCACTCGTTGGCTGCCCGCGGCATCTCGCTGCTCGGGCTCTACTTCGGCTGTAGCCTGAGCGCCCCCTGCGCGCAGCTCAGCGCCAGCCTGGCCGCCTTCTACGGCCGCCTGCGGGGAGACGCGGCGGCCGGGCCAGGGGCTGGGGCCGGCCCGGGGCCGGGGGCCGGGGCGGCGGCGGAACCCGAGTCGCGGCGCCGCCTGGAGATTGTCTTCGTGTCCTCGGACCAGGACCAGCGTCAGTGGCAGGACTTCGTGCGGGACATGCCGTGGTTGGCGCTGCCCTACAAGGAGAAGCACAGGAAGGTGAGCTGCGCCGGCCTCGTCGGCGGCTCCGGCCTCGTCGGCGTCCCCGGCCTGGGTGCGCAGCCCGCGAGTTCCCGGGAGCCGGGTCCTCGGCGCCGCCCCCCCACCCGGCGCCCCCTCCGCCCCCTTCTCCTTCGTGCACGAGCTTCCCTCCTGCTCCTCAGCGTCCCCTGCCTCTGCCCGCCTCCCCGTCCCGGAACCTCGCCGGCTAGCGGCTCCCGCGGCAACTCCTCTGTGCCGATGCCAGGCCGCGCCCGCTGGGGAAGTTTGAAACCCCTGGGACCCCGACTCGCGTCCTGGGGAGTCGAGAGCCCGGTTCCCCCATGGTGGGAAGCCTCGAGTTAGGGGGTGGCTGCGCTCGGGGGTCGCGACTCGGTGACCCCCACCCCCAGGCAGAGGCGCAGGCAGGGGCCGCTTCCTTTCCCTCAGCGCTAGACTCCCCGCGGATACCTGTGGTGGTGGGGGAGGGCGCTAGCCCCCTACCCATAATGCCTGAACCAGGAAGTTTCCTCTCTTTCCGAGAGAAATCGGCTTTCCTGGGGCTCTCTCCGGCTGTGGCCGGGGACCCGAAGGCCGAGGCTAGGCCGCCAGGCGCCCTTTGGGGGGGGGGGTGTCGGCCGCTGACCGTGGCTTCGGGCGAGAAGGAGCTCGCTCGTCTGCCTTCGCCTTCCCTCCGCCCCCAACCCCTACCCCGGGCTGAACTAGTGGCCCCCGGGGAGCCTTTCATTGTCTGGCTGTCCAGCCATCCTCACCAGATGCCTCTCGGGCACCGGACCAGACCCGTCCGTGCAGCTCTTAGTTGCTTGGTTGGTGGGCCAGTGTTGCCTTGACATCGAATTAAATGCTGAACCGATCCCATAGGTGCAGATTGACCGGAAGAACGAGGATTGGGGGAAATTTATACCTTGCTGTCAACTTCTCATCTCCCGCCGCCCCCCGCCCCCCCCCCCCCCGGTTTGCTGCTGAAATTAGCTTTGATTTTTGAGTGTGTCTGTTGGATGAAGATATCTGTTTTAATAAAACAAATTCAGGAAAGTTTGCCATGAATCGAAACAGAAAAAGTTTTGGAGCACTTTTGCTTAATTAGCATGCCTGATGCAACGTGTGAATCCAGCCCCTTCCTTTCCGGAGGAAACTCTCATTTTATGGAGTGGACAGGAGAAGGGCTCTTCTGGGGGCGTTTAGGGCTGCCATGTGCTGCTTTAATGTGTACAGAATCTTGTTGAGAAGCATGATTTAAACTTAGTCGAGTAAAAGGCTTAGACTGTGACCCCATATGTCTCGAGTAAATCATCCATGGAAGCAGTGTAAGGTACAGACTTGGTATTTAAAGTATGAAATACAGTTTAACAAATACAGTTTGTAAATTTAACATTGGAGAAACATGGGCTCACTAACCTCACAGAGGCAAAGCTTGGCGTTTTAAACACATTTTAGGTGATCTTGCCCATATTTGATGTATATGGTGCCTGAATATGAATAGCTTTTGCTTTAAAACATGGGAATCCTTTGTTTTCCTTGGTGGTGGTTTTTATGATCGTTTTGGGGAGGAGTAATGTCCAGAAAGTGCTCTATCAAGAAATATTTTCATTGTTATGTCCATTTTCTGTTGTAGACCAAAGGCCATGTAAAATAATGTCCTTATTGGGCAATACAAATGAATTCTAGCTTTTGCAAATACACAGTGATGGTAAAATGTTACAGACCTAAGGCCTATTGTTGTGTTTTCCTCCGCAACAAGTGGGGGAAATAAATTTGCTGGATAGTAAAAAATATGGGGCAAATTGAGATGTTTTGCAAATGCTTAAAGCTTTTTTCCCAAAAAGGAGAATATCTGATATGACATGGGCCGTGCCTAGTTCAGTGCGCTCTGGGCAGTCCTTTTACATGAAAAAAAAGTGGTCTGTGGCTCCAGCCTGGACTTGCTACTTCCACCAGGATGAGAGTCTGGATGACACAGGGCAGAACCTCATTTGAAAATACAGTTCAGATTGCTGGCCCGTGCCCAAACCATGGTGCGTTAGCATATTAAAAATTTATTTTTGCTCAGAGCTTTTCTGACTCACATTCTGTAGTTCACTTTGTTGTCTAAAACAAGTCCAGGGCTTCCCTGGTGGCGCAGTGGTTAAGAATCCGCCTGCCAATTCAGGGAACCCAGGTTCGAGCCCTGGTGGGGGAAGATCCCACATGCTGAGGAGCCCATGCGCCACAACTACTGAGCCTGCGCTCTAGAGCCCTAGAGCCACAACTACTGAAGCCCGCGTGCCTAGAGTCCGTGCTCTACAAGAAAAGCCACCGCAGTGAGAAGCCCACGTACCTCAAAGAAGAGTAGCCCCCGCTCGCCACAACTAGAGAAAGCCCAGCCACACACAGCAAGGAAGACCCAATGCAGCCAAAAATAAATAAATAAGTTTATTAAAAAAATAAAACAAGTCCAGTTTTCAAGGAGGTAGTTTCTGCTCCTTGATGTTCATGAATAGGCAACTCAAGACTGGATCCTAGAAATATTCTTATTTGTGGTGATATACCAGGTAAAAGGACTCCAGCTGTGTTTCTTATGGAAAATATACTCTTGGAAATTACAACAGCTGTGTACTCACTTTGGAAGAAATTATTTTCCCCCTTGAAACCAAAGAGATGTAAAACAAATTCCTTTTCTGTAACTTTGAGTTTTTGTCTCTCTTATTTGAAATTGGTGTGCTTAGAAATCTGTGATCTTGGGATGCCAATTCTGTGATAACAACAGTGAAAAACCCAGGGCACCCGCGATTCAGGGTGCTCACTGGCTAGACAGCTTAGCTTCTTGTTGATGGATTCTGTCCATGTTGTTTCACCAACTATAAAAATAGCATTAAAGGAGAGAATTTTGTTTTTACACTGAAGGGAAACCAAAGTTCCAGATTACTAATTTTTTTAAGTTCTCATTAACATTTGTTCTTAAATCCATTTGGTATACTTCCCACTGGGATAACAAAGGATATGGTTCTAATTAGTTATTGGCTGGCATTTCGCTAAAGAAAATTGAAAAATTATGGTAGGGAAAGAAAATGCAGTGTATTATTTCTCTTTTTCTTCTTTTATTAATTTCCCTTTTATATAGTAAGAAAGTCTCGGGATGGCCGAGACTTCAAAACTGCGTTTTGCGTGGCTCCTCTCACCTTGCTTGGAACTGTGAGAGAACACCAAATAACAGGATTCCAGCATCTTTTTTAAAAAAATTCTTTGTGGAAGGTTGTCCTGTTTCTACTTGCTTTAATGGTTGGGGCAAAAGTAATTGAAGCTTCACCTTTTGGCTTCTAAGCACACACGTATAAAGAGCTGTATAGAAATTGTAATTAGATGATAACAGAACTTTGAGTGCTTTTATAAGAGCCGTGTTGTCAGGAAACATATAATCCTGAAGTTAAGGCAGTTAGATTTGTTTTAATAAGTAGGTTTGTTTTTTGTTTTGTTGATAGACATTTTTCAGATTTCTGGAGAGAAAATGTGATGAATAGTTGGGAAGTGGTGAAGATTCGGACTTTTGGGATTTGATCTATCCCTTTAGACTAATATGGGTTACTTAGCTGTCAAAACTAGAGAGTAGATCTTTGGGATCTGCTTCAGCATCACAGAGGAAAGCACTGGTTTTGGTCTTAGAGACACAGGGCTCAGCTTTGCCTGGGCTAGATGCCTGATGAAAAACATTTGGTCAGTGTGCGTGCCCTGACATCAAAGGATGCAGTACCACTGGTCTTTTTTTATATATCTATATATATAAATTTGTTTATTTATTTTTGGCTGCGTTGGGTCTTCGTTGCTGCGTGTGGGCTTTCTCTAGTTGCGGTGAGCGGAGGCTGCTCTTCGTTGCGGTGCGTGGGCTTCTCATTGCAGTGGCTTCTCTTGTTGCAGAGCACGGGTTCTTGGTGTGAGGGCTTCAGTAGTTGTGGCTCGCAGGCTCTAGAGCACAGGCTCAGTAGTTGTGGCGCATGGGCTTAGTTGCTCTGCGGCATGTGGGATCTTCCGGGACCAAGGATCAAACCCGTGTCCCCTGCACTGGCAGGTGGATTCTTAACCACTGCACCACCAGGGAAGTCCAGTATTGCTGGTGTTGATCTGGACAGGTTTGGTGGGCTCTGGCTTGGTCCCAGAACTTCCTGCCCCACAGAAAGGGGACGAGAAAGTCAGAGCAGGAGAGCGGCAGAGTTAGGGGCTCTGGTCTAGTGTCTCTGGTCCACCTGCTTCGGCCAGGGGAAGTGGTATCTTCCTGTTCCCCACCAGGGTTGTTTGCGCTCGGTGATTCTGGTTCAGACTAAATCAGAGGCTTGGCCTAGAATTCACCTGAATCACTTGGGCTCTTTGGATGGGGTGAGATTTGGTACCAACCCCGGCAGTCTTACAGCTCTATCTCTCCCAGTGCTTTCTCCCTCAATGCAAATACCCTAGCCACTAAGAGAATGATTTCTACAACACTGACAAATGACTTTCGAGGTGGTAAAAGATGGCAAAAAGGCACCGCTTTGAATATTGGCGTTTTCTGCCTTCCACATAAGGACCAGCCAGGACAGGTTCCCTCTGTTGACTGTGTTTCCAGGACTTGGATCCATCTAATAAAAGACAACAGTCTGATTAAAGTAATAAGAGCAATTTTCCTTGAGAGGCTTTTTCCTCATTCCATTATTTGTAATGTATTTCTTAATCTCATTTTTCTTCTCTGCATAATGAAGCTGTCTAGTGTAGTGGCTGAAAATACAGACTCTTGTCCTTTAGATCCTGCCTCTGCCATTTATTAGCTGTGTGACCTTGTGCAAGTTATCCTACCTCTCTGTGTCTCAGGTTCCTAACCTATAAAATGGAGATGGCAACAGCACCTGCCTTACAGCATTGTTGTAAAGACTACACAAGATAATAGACACGTGCCTGGCATATAGTACGTGCTCAATAAGTGCTAGCAATTATTATTTGTTAATAAATGACCATGAACTTCAGTAATTCGTTTTATAGTGTGAGCCTTTGGAATATATCACATTACAGAATTGCAAAACTGTCGTGAGGCATATTTTTAACTTTTCGAACAAATGACCTTTATAACCATACAAGGGGATATGAGCAAGGAGTTGAAAGAATTGCCCTAGAAGAGCTTACAATCGAGGAGAAAGATCTAGAAAAATGAAACAAAAGCAAATGGATATAACAAACATCGTTCCTTAAAGTACTGATAGTACCGATATTTACTGAGCTTCGTACTTATATTTGCCAGTGAAACTTGAGACAGCAAATCAGGGAAGCCAGGCATGATAAAGGAGAACAGCTTTCAGGTGATGGGGCGCTCTTCTTGAGAGAGATTAATTACGTACTTGGGTGATCGTTTTTGTGGTTTGCCAAAGCCATCAGGCATGTCTTCTGCTGATCCTAGCTGCTCAGATCTGGGCGGCTTGGGGGTTGCAGGGTTGCCGCTCTTTCGCGTGGGAAGTGGACGGTGCCTGCTCTGGTCTCTGGAGCTGTAGAAGCCTCATCCCCCTAAGACGGAGCCGCCTCCCTTCCCAGCTCTGGAATGTTGTAGGATAGGTTTGTTCAGACCTGTTGCCATTTGCGGATTTAATACTTGTCTTCTAGTTAGCGGCTCGGGCCTGACGGACCAGCTGTCCACAGCTTTTGCTGATCCATTTGTCTCCTGATGTGGGTTGGGATATGAACTAGAGCACAGAGGAAAGCAGTGGGTTTTGAGGTTAGGGTCATTGATTTCATTTACCCGTTTCCTCCGCCCCTACCCCCTTTTTATCACTGTTCCTTGTGGTTTGAGGCCTTGTTTTAATATCTGCGCAAATTGGAGAAAGAAGGCTTTGTGTTGTATACAGCTGGGGTGGGGGGTGAACAAGTCCCTCAGTTGCGGGGATGGCCGGGGGCGGGGGTTCTTCTTTATTTACTGTTAGGACCTGGGACCCCAGGGTTCCAGCTTGCCCCATTCTGAACTAGTCTGGGCTTCTTACTGCACGATTTTGTTTCAGGGGGAGCGTGTAAGCTTGGCATAGGATGTGTTCTTTTTTCATGTTCTGAATCCCCAGTGGTGCTCAGTGTTAACCACCAGGGTGCTTGGGTTTCTGTATTTCATTAATTTATCATTATACTTATTCAAAAGGCACTCAGAGAAAATGGCTATGAATTTAGAATCTTTTTGCTGATCCTGACTCTTACGAAGCTTTTGCATACTATTGCTTTACATCTTGTCATTATTTAAAAAGTGACTAAGAGTTCTTGAGTCTCAGGAGTCATCCTTGATTCTCTCCCACCCCTCACATCTAAAAGGCACTGAGGGACTTCCCTGGTCACGCAGTGGTTAAGAATCCGCCTGCCAACGCAGGGGACACAGGTTCGAGCCCTGGTCTGGGAAGATCCGACATGCCGCGGAGCCACGAAGCCCATGCGCCACAACTACTGAGCCTGTGCTCTGGAGCCCGCGCGCCACAACTCCTGAAGCCCGCGCGCCTAGAGCCCGTGCTCCGCAACAAGAGAAGCCACTGCAATGAGAAGCCAGCACACCGCAACGAAGAGTAGCCCCCGCTCGCCCCAACTAGAGAAAGCCCATGTGCAGCAATGAAGACCCAATGCAGCCAAAAATAAATAAATTAAATAAATTAAATAAATTAAAAAATAAAAGTCACCGAACCCTGTTGATCTCCTTAACAGTTCTCAACTCTGACCCCTTCTCTCCATTCCTACCATCACTGCTTGAGTTCATATTTCATCTGGACCACAGCAGCCTCCTCCATGGGTTCTTTGCTTCCAGTGCTGACCCCTGATTCTCAAGACTAGAGCTTCTCAAACTGTCTATAATCAAGGATCAGTTTGCTTTTGTTGTGTTAATTTGCAATCAGTCACACACCCATACGTGGCCCTATTATACAGGACTACTGTACAGCTTGAACCACATACAACTCCCCGCTGGGTTGACAACACACAGACTGGTCTCTGTCCTGTACAACAAGATGAGACCATTGGTCACAAGCTTGGATGTTGCTGGAATGTTGAGCTGCTGTAAGCAGTTCTAGGTGCTCACTCTCCATTTCTGTACCTGCCCTGTCATGGACCAGTAACAAAGAACTGATGGATAACTACTGGGCTACAGACCCACCTTGAGCAGTACTGCTCTGGGCTGTTTCCGGAATGGAATGACAAGTTCAAAAACACAACTTTGATCTTGTCATTCTCCTGCTTAAGAATTTTTCAGTACTTCTTCCTAGCCTCTGGGGTCAAGTCCAAACTCTAAAGCGTGGTGCCTGACTGTTCTCCTGCCTCTTCTCCCACCTGGGCAGTGTCCTCTCTCCTCCTACCTGGCTTGTTTGGGTCTTTCTAAAATCAGTTCTGGTTTCCCTGCTCTAAGAAGCTTTCCTGTCTCTTTCCTCTCTAGGTGGGATGCTTTTGTGAATGTCCATAGATGGAGTACATAGATGTCTTAGCACTTAGCCTTGTGTGATTTTTTTTTTTTTTTTTGGTCTTTTCCATTTGACTTTAAGCTCCTTGAGGACAGAAACCAGCCAAAGGGAGGGGAAGATGCTCAGTGTTTCGGTGCTGACAATCGGATAATATGGTCACAGAAAGCAGGCGTGTGACTTTTAGATTTGTAACTTGAAAGCACGGTAGTTTCCACATTGTGTGAGTTGGAATGTGCACTTTCACTGGTACTTAGCTCGATTTTAACATTTAATATTAGAGTTGGGCCCTAATTGAACTGTATAATTGTATATACCCACAGTATGTGGCTGGTTTTGTTTCTTAATGAGTGCTTTCAAGAGTACTTCCATGAGCAAGTGAATGTGTAACTCCGTTGCCCTGTAATTCTGTGCTCAAAAATAGAAAAAGACTCGCCTCTCCAGTTTTGAAATGTCAAAAATCTTAGTTAAAAACTGCAGGCCTATCATTCCATGCTTTTATATTTCCTAAATAGTTTGTGTTTCTCTAGCATCTTTCTTCCAGTGAACTCAAACTGCATGCATATTATATCTTCTAGCAACTAGTCATCAGTAGCTATTAAGCATTTTAGTTTTTCAAAGTATATTTGAGTTGGAGAATTGATTCAAAGAGAACCAATTATCAGATCAGGGTCTCAGTGTTGGAAGAAAGGGCTCAGCTGAACTCTCTTAAATTCAACTCAGTCCTTTCTGTTCAAGAAATTGGATCTTAAAAAATGTGCACATCAAACATTCTCCAGGGAAGAGGAGGGAGCCGAAACTTCTCTTTTCAACAAATCACTTTCTGAGTAGATTCACTCTAGATAGACTCTGAAATAAGATAGAGATAGTTTAACCACTTGAAACATTTGCTGTTGCTGGGAAGACAGGAGAGCCAGAACGTCTTCTGTTGCTGCCTTTCCGTGGTGGTGGTTTCTAAGGGCCTTTTAATCATTTGGCTTTTTTTAGATCAGCCAGTGAAGTGTCCCCAACGCCCCTTCATCCTATGCAAAGCCTTGGGGCTGCTTTCGTGCTTTTGTTCAGAGACGAAATTGAACTTCAGGTATCCTGCCGAGATCCTAGGACTAAATCAGTCCTCCCTTTTATGAGGTTTTCAGAAACTGCTGTTCTAACTTCCAGTGAAATCTCAAACATGTGCTTTCTGCTTTATGACAAGTAAGAAGTATAGTAATTGAAAGTTGCTTGAGTGCTGTTATTCTGTAGTGAAACCCTGTAATGGAAACTTTTGTTCTGTGGCATCTGTGATTAAATGCAAACATAAATTTTCTGCTGCTTGCTGGTCATATAACTCGTGGACCAGATATACAATGGATTTTTGTGTGAACTACACCTCAGAAAACCCTTTTTAAAAAACAATTTAAGCTTAAAGTTCAGCATTCCTTTCTAGTACATCTATCACCCACTCCCCTTCAGATTATCTTGAAACCCCAGTTACAGGTAAATTCAAGTAATATTTCTACAGTTAATAATGCTTTTATCTTGGATCATTGTTGAGTAGTCATAAAATAGGGTGTGGTAAGTTTTGCTGTTCCAGGGATAGAATTTCCCTCTTTGTTTTCCTAGGAGAATTTTATCCACATGAATCGGTTTTTTGCAGTTTTTTGTTTGTCTTTTTTGGTCAATATTCCTGGGATGAAAATCTGAATGGATTGAGTGTGCTTAAAATCAGAAGATGCTGCCTTTTTTCCCCCTTGTACGTGATCAGGTCAAGACAGTTTTCTTTTGATCGTGGTGGCTCACAGCACAGCTGCCTCATCTGTTACTCATTTTTTAGGGTTTGATGTGAAATATAAAGACTGGGCAGAACAACGTGCAATAGGCAAAATCACGGTGCTGCCCTCTGAGCTCTGAATGGCAGTGGATGTGGGTCTGAGAGCAGCCTTTTTTCACCTTTGGGCACGTGCTTGACTGCAACTTAGAAAAGTGTTTAAACCCACAGACCTTCAAAAATACCCCATTATAAGTGGTATTTAAAATCCGTTGCACAGTGCATAAGAGTGTGGACTCTGGATCAAGTTTCCTGGATTTGAATCCTGTCTCTGTCACTCTCTAGCAGTGTGACAGTGACGCAAATTACCTAACTTGTGTGTCTCTTAAGTTTCTGGTCAGTAAAATGGAGATAATAGTATCTATCTTATAGGGTTGTATTGTTAAGGATTAAATGAATTAATATTTGAAAATTGTTTAGAACAGTGCCTGGTACATAGTGTCACTGGAATGTGTACCCAGGTGCTTGGTTATGCCATTCCATTTTTTTTTTAAGATTTAATTTTTATTTATTTTTGGCTGCGTTGGGTCTTCGTTGCTGTGCGCGGGCTTTCTCTAGTTGCGGCGAGTGGGGGCCACTCTTCGTTGCGGTGCGCGGGCTTCTCATTGCGGTGGCTTCTCTTGTTTCGGAGCACGGGCTCTAGGTACATGGGCTTCAGTAGTTGTGCACGGGCTTAGTTGCTATGCGGCATGTGGGATCTTCCTGGCCCAGAGATCAAACCTGTGTCCCCTGCATTGGCAGGCGGATTCTTATCCATTGCACCACTAGGGAAGTCCCTCCATTAAAAAAAAAAAGATTTATTTAATTTAATTTATTTGGCTGCACCGGGTTTTAGTTGCGGCACGTGGGATCTTCGTTGCTGTGTGCGGGATCTTTAGTTGCGGCATGCAGGATCTAGTTCCCTGACCAGGGATGGAACACAGGGTCTTCCCTGCAGTGTCAGCGTGGAGTCTTAACTGCTGGACCACCAGGGAAGTCCCCATTCCATTTTTTTAAATGGTTATTCAGATTACAGGAGAAAAGAATTCTCAGCTTTTTTCTTTCTCTGTATCCCCTTTACTTTCAACACCTGGCTCTTTGCTTCTAATGGCCTATCATGTAATCTGGTGTCTCTTCAGTTTCTTACTAGGACTATAATCATTCTTTGTCACTTGTTGACGTGATGACATATCCATGTCTTTGAATGTGGGTATGATTCTAGACTATCTCTTTGACTAATTGAATGCTCACTTTTACTAAGTGGCTTCTATTTTCACTTTTGAGCTGGGAGAGGAGAGGGGAGAGATACTGGTCTGTGCCTATTCCTCCTGCCATTTATTTTTTTTTTTTTTACCTTTTTATTATGGAAAACTTCAAACACCACACAGGTGGGGAAAATAGTATAGGCAACCCCCATGCACCCAGCGCCCAGATACAACAATCAACTCAGGGACACCCACTGCCCCCACCCCTCACTGGATTACTTTGAAGTCACTCCCAGACATCATATCACTTCCTTCTTAAACATTTCACTAAGTAACTCTTTAAAGAAAAATAACCACAACATCATATCATACCTTAAAAATCTAATAATTCCTTAATATCAGCATATATCCAGCCAGTATTTCAATTTCCTTGATTGTCTCATGATTTTTTTGTTGTTGTTGTTACAGTTCATTTGTTTGAATCCAAATAAGCTCTCCACTTTGCATTTGGTACCTATATCTCAAATCTTTCCCCCCTCTCCTGACCATTTATTTGTTGTTCACTTTCATTTAAATTGTCTTTGTCTCTGGGTCTACTTGCCACATTCCCAACCTTTTCTTAGCTGTATTTCCCTCTTTATCTAGGTCTGTGGAATATCGAGTCCTAGGTTCAAAAGGGTCCTAGCCTCCTGTATCTGAGAAGTCCAGATGGGGCGGGGGGGGGGTGGCCCTTGTGGGCACAGGTGGCTCTGAGGCTGACAGTCACATTGCACCGTGTTGATTCACAGACCTTTTGGTCAACAAAACTCCAAAATCTTTTTCACCAATCTTAATACCTGAACAAATGAGAACAGAGTCCCAAATATTGTGTCTGTCACCTTTAAGAATCAGTTTATTGAGATTTGATGAGTTTTTGCAGTCTGTTGAAATATTTTTTTATGCCTGTGTGGTCATCCACTATGATCATAGCCCCTTCTGGACCTTGAACTATGTGATCCCTTCCAGACCTTGTCTATGTCTGGTGATGGAGCCCCAGGGCACATGGCTAGGGGCTTCTTCTGGACTAAAAGTGGTCTGTTGGTTAGTTGTTCAACCAACTTCAAATCCAGCCAGTTCTGAATCTGCCTAACTGTATCATTATTCCAGCCCACATTTCTCCATCTGGTTAACATGTTTATCCTAGGAGACCTTAACAGGTAGCTTGCTATGACTTAGATATTTGCTGTTTCCCTTTCGAGGGAAGATAGTCTGCAATGCTTTGTGTTTGGTGAGCCCATGCTTGCTTCTAAATTGATCACTTCTTTTCCGAAGTGTTTAGTAACGGTGATAACCTGCAAGGTTTTACTTAAGGGCCGATGTCAACTTCACCAACCTGTAGTTTGCAGAATCTACCTCTTTTTGCCCTCTAGAAAATGGATATTCCATCTGTTGGTTGCAGTTAGCTGATATAATGTGCACATTTTCTCCCCCTCTGATGTAATTCATACTTTATAGGAAGAGTTGCTAGATCATCGGGGTATCCGTGGAGCGATGGTACATTTGTTTCCTGTGGTAGATCCTGTAGGAATAGCTGTGGCCAGACACCTCCAACAGCTGGTGTGTAGTTGAGAGCACTTGATTTGTCCAGGAGGCCCAGATCCTGCGCTTTCTGAGGGCTGCGTGGCAATAGTGGCTGCCTTGTCCCTATCCCGACACCCTCCACCCCCCACCATCTCATTAAGGCACTAATAGAGCCTGAGGGAGTCTTTTCTGTAATGCCACTTCTCCCCATCAGGCGCAGGCAGGATGAGACTCTGCTGGCTAATTAATTAAGTGTGGCATTTTGTTTCAAAATGAGCAGGAGACAGTAACTAGTGACAAAGCAACCCAGCGTACTTGTGCAGATAGATTTTTCTTAATATTTGGCTTTTTAGGATGAATTAACCATTTATTTTGGACAATTTACCTTGTTTTAAAATGCATTTGCTTTCTTGCCCAAGTGTATTTGCCCATTTACGATTACACATGAATCTGTGATGTGCTTTACAACTTGGCACCTAAGAATTCTGACATTTCAAATGTTAGGCACAAAGATGAATTGGAATTAAATGCCTAAAACCCTTTCCTGGTGGAAATCACTTGCCTAAATTTGCAGAAGATCGCTGGCTTCAGCCCTTGGATGCATTGTTTTAAGCTTTTACACACGTTCTTAAGAGTAAAATACTACTTAATACCACTTGAACGTATTCTCTTTCATTTGGATTTGTGGAAAGTATTAACTTGCAGGGGCTGTGGTGTGGAACACTCTGGTTTTGAAGCACTTTTTTTTATTTATTTATTTATTTATCTATGGCTATGTTGGGTCCCCGTTTCTGTGCGTGGGCTTTCTCTAGTTGCGGGGAGCGGGAGCCACTCCTCATCGCGGTGCGCGGGCCTCTCACTGTCGCGGCCTCTCTTGTTGCGGAGCACAAGCTCCAGATGCGCAGGCTCAGCAGTTGTGGCCCACGGGCCCAGCTGCTCCGCAGCATGCGGGATCCCCCCAGACCAGGGCTCGAACCCGTGTCCCCCGCATTGGCAGGCAGACTCTCAACCACTGCGCCACCAGGGAAGCCCTTGAAGCACTTTTTGAAGCACTGCTTTCCTGTGAAGGCTCAAGTAGTGACATTTTCCCTGAGATCGTCTGAGTCTGTTCTTCAGTTGACAGGGCCACAGAGGCAGTAGTTACAGGGTAAATCCAGATCTTTGGAACAAGACATGGTGCTCCTTCACGAGGAGAGTGGGATTTGTTTGCCTGTGTGCATACACAGCGCAGACTATGGCTTTACTGCTATTTACATTAAAAAGCCATTTGTATTCCTTCATTCAGCATATACTCAAGCACTGTTTTTCCACTTATTAACTTTTCCCATTTCCAGGAGAAAGCCAGCGTTTCACTGGTTACTTGTAAAAATAATTCTCTTTCCAAAGATAACCACTGTTAATAGTGTGTATATTCTTCCAAAAAAAGTAAGTATATACTGTATATATAAACGTAGATGCTTAAATATTGTTTTACACAAACAAATTTCTAATTTCTGAAAAGATAGTGCCTTTACATGTTAGAAGAAATTTCAAGCAAAACGAAAGGCATGCAGGGAAAAGTAAGTGTCACTTTCATTGTGGGCCATAGTTTGCCTTTCCCGAAGCAGCCACCATTATCAGTTTCTTGTGTGTCTCTTCAGAGGTATTTTGGGAAAACAGTATTGAGGTTGCTCAAGAAGCTAAAAATGGAACTACCTTATGACCCAGCAATTCTCTCCTGGGTATATATCCGCAAAAAAACAAAAACACGAATTCAAAAAGATACATGCACCCCAGGGTTCATAGCAGCATTGTTCACGATAGCCAAGATATGGAAGCATCCTAAGTTTCCATCAACAGATAAATGGATAGAGAAGGTGTGATACACACACACACACACACCCCCCCCCACATACCCACCCACACACACACAACAAAATACCACTCAGCCATAAAGAAGAACGAAATTTTGCCATTTGCAGCAACATGGATAGACTTGGAGCGCATTCTGCGAAGTGAAATAAGTCAGACAGAGAAAGACAAATACTGTATGATATTTATACATACATTTAGACTCCACATTTATATGTGGAATCTAAAAAAATACAATGAACTAGTAAATATAACAAAAGAAGCAGACTCACAGATACAGAGAACAAACTAGTGGTTACCAGTGGAGAAAGGGGAGGGGGGAGGGGCAATTTAGGGGTAGGGGATTAAGAGGTACAAACTGTTAGGTATAAAATAAGCTACAAGGGTATATTGCACAACATGGGGAATATAGCCAATATTTTATAGTAACTATAAATGGAGTATAACCTTTAAAAATTGTGAATCACTGTTATATACCTATAACTTATATAATATTATACAGCAACTATACTTCAATAAAAGAAAAAAGGTATTTTGTATGTGTATAAACATGTATGTGTGTGTGTGGCCCTGACAGACATACTTTTTTTTTTTTTTTTTTAACCAGGCCTTTTGCATATCTTGCTAATTGACTCCTGGACAGGTGCTAGTTTTTCTGTCTCAGGTGGGCAAACACTAGAAATGTAGTTTCATAGCCCTGTGTTAACTTGGTATCATGTCTCCCTTGGTAATGAGCCCAACAAAGATGGAGACAAGAAACAGGATCCCCCCAAACTACTGCTGTCTCCAGAAGAAAAGTGACTTAGCCTGACACACTCAGAGTATGGTGGGCTAAGGAGACCTTGAAAGCATTTTCTCTGTCCTCTGAGAGGGGCCTCCTCTAGGACTAACATAAAGCAGCGAGAAGACAGCGTCTGTGAAATTACCACTTCTGTGCCCTGCCGTTTGGATAAATTAAGAGGTTATTCTCTGAGGCTGTCAGTCTCCCCTTCTAAGAGTATTCAGATTTATATGGGGACAAAAGGCTTCCCCAGGCCAGCCATTTGTATTATGCTATGCCTTTTGTAGTGACTAGTATTAGGCAACTTGTATTTAGTGTAAGTTTTTGTTTACTGAAACATGCTGCACTTTCAGAAAATCCATCACTTCCAGAATCCAAAGTTATAAAATAGAAAAAGTAAGGGGCTGTGACTACTATTTTCATTATGGAAGGATCTCCATTTTATTAGGCTGCATTGTTTTAGATTGCGAGCTCCTAAGAGGTGTTTGAAATGTGATTTCTCCCACTTAGAAAAACTCGTCTACAGCATCATAGGAATGCATCTGTTGCTTTGAGAAAAACATACAAATATTACACCAGAAGTCTGTGATTACCCAGATCACACACACACTTTCCCTTTCCCCTGAATATTCCTTATTCTTTTCTGTATGAGGCAGCTGAGAATACTTATTACTCATCCGATGGTAGATTCATGTAGGCAAGTTGCTTATGGAAAACCAAAGGGTTGCTATGGGAATTAAATAGATTTATTAAATAGATAATAGAAATTATGAAAAGAAAACTTTACAAAGATCTGGTGAACCTTTAAAGGGGGCTTGATTTAAGAATGGAAAGGGAATTAGTGTCAATTTAGAATATTTTCTGAACAGTCCATCATAAATGCAGACTGAATGTGTCAACAAAACCAATGATCTTGCCTCATCTTACTTACCTTCATAAAGGTATTCTTTAAAGCTGTATATAATAGTAAGACTTTGGAAATGTCCTAAATGTTCATCACAGGGTGGTTAAGTAAATTACAGCTCTCAGAATCTTGTTGAACATGATTTAATGCCTTTGCTGGCACGCAGAGCTATACTTCAGATATTGTATTCAAAAAAGCAAGATCCCGAATTACACAGATACCATGACTGCAACACTGTTTAAACAGTTATATAAGAAGAAGGATCGAAATCAGAGCCCATCAGAGTATACCCCAAGTTGCTTATTGTTATGTTGGGATGGTGGCGCGTATGGGTGGTGGGTCACTGATTTCCAAGTGATGTAATCACTTCTGTAATGAAAACTTAAGTATATGTGAAGAAAATAATGGGACTCTTGCCCGAAAGAGTGTGCATCCAGTTTTTGAATGCTTCGTTTTTTGTTTTGTTTTGTTTTGTGGTACGCGGGCCTCTCACTGTTGTGGCCTCTCCCGTTGCGGAGCACAGGCTCCGGATGCGCAGGCTCAGTGGCCATGGCTCACGGGCCCAGCTGCTCCGCGGCATATGGGATCTTCCCGGACCGGGGCACGAACCCGTGTCCCCTGCATTGGCAGGCGGACTCTCAACCACTGCGCCCCCAGGAAGCCCGAATGCTTCGTTTTAGTGCAAGGTTTTTCTTCCCCTCCTTTGGATCTAGTTAGCAGTTAGAGGCATCTTTAGAAGGATGGGTAACTTGCTCATCGTTTCTTATCTAGCAAATAAACGTGGGGCGGCGGGGGAAGAATCAGCTTGCAGCCACCTACTTCAAGAAAGCTTTCTGGAAAGAATAACTTGAAAGTGACCTTTTCAAATGAGGGGGAGGATAGTCCAGTGGATTAAGAAAGAAAGATATTCTGGATATAAATAACCACGTGGGAATGAAGGGGGAAAGCTGAGAAGGAGAAAGTTCATTTGATCCAGCTCGGAAGTGAGTATGGGATGGAGAGAGATGATGCATGTTGGAAAACTGATGAGTGACAGAGGCTTCCCGTGCTCAGTGGGGAACAGTTTAACCTTTTCTAAGGAAAACAAAAGTTCCATAGGCAGATGGTCAGGAAAATACACCGTAGGTGATGCTGATTTGGAGTTGCAATTTTGTGTGTGAAGACTCTGAGAAACCGCCTGCAGTGGCCTGTTTGCAAGGTGATGGTGGCCTCTCTCAGGGGCTTGGGCTTGGGATGAGAAAGAAGGTCTGGATTCCAGACGTGCCATATAGTAAGAAACAGATGCTTTTTGCACCAAAGAGGCCAACGTCGAACTAAAGAACCTCATCCTGGGCCAGGTTGCAGAAATGCATTTTGTATACGCTTCCTTAGATCATAAAGAAGAAACTCTGGGTTAAGGGCTTCTGTTTGTTAAATAACGGGAAGGGAAGTCCTCTGGTGATTTTCCACTCCTGTACAGTGTTGAGACAGGGAGCGATGACAGGGACTAAGACGTTCCCAAACTGGATTTCCCTCTTCATATATGCTTATATTACAAAAATCAGGTTTGCACTTTTCATTGCTTTGTATTGGCACTGCACAGTCTCGGTCAGTCACATGTTTTTTTTTTTTTAATTTTAATTTTAATTTTTTTTGGCCACACCACGTGGCTTGTAGGATCTTAGTTCCCCGACTAGGGATTGAACCCGGGCCCACGGCAGAGAAAGCGCTGAGTTTTAACCACTGCGCCACCAGGGAAATCCAGAAATTCACCAATTTTGATAACTTTTTATAAAAATGAACACACTGATATAACAGCTGTCACATACAATCTAACAAAATTGTTTCGCATGAAGTTAAAGACAACTAAGTGCTACTAGAGCATTCTTACGGAAAAAACTGAATGAACCTTTTGGCCCACGCAGTAAAATGCCCTCAGCCTAGCGCGAGGCACACGGTCATCGGTCAGGAGGGGGTGACTGTTCTGTTCTGGCAGACCAGAACATTTCTGAGGGCAGTTTCTTGTGCTCTTCATCACTGTGTCGTTCATACTTAGTACATTTGATAGATCTGATTAATACATATTTGGCACAAACATTTATTGAAAGAAAGAATGAATGAATGAACGGTTGGCAGAATTCCAGTAGAAAGAGGAATGAAATTCGAGCATAAAGGTGAGTCTCAAAGTTAAACAAAGGCATACATTCTTTCATGTACTTGTACTGCAATCGCAGTGAAACAAAAGCTCTTGTTACATAACATTGGCCGATGTGATCATTGAATGTTAAACAGGGTAGCAACCCCCTTCCTTTACAGATGAGGAAACTGAGGCCCAGAAAGGAGGCAGCCACGTGGCTGACCAGTCTCTTAGGCTCCAGCCTCTAAGGTCCTCATTGCTAGGTCAGTGGTGTTCTTTGGCATTCTTCCTGGTGGCCCTAAAAAAAAAAGGCCAACCCGTGCCTGTATGCCGTTGCCAAACTTTGCTCAGAGAACAGAGAGATAAGCATCCTGAAAAGAGGGAAATGCCACAGTCCTATTTTTCCTGAGTAATTTTGTGTATCTTGGCCTCTAGGACAGGGGATGATTTTCCGGGTCCCAAGAGCTTGTTTCTGAGAGCAGAGCTGTTTTCCTGTGGGAGGGCTGGGGTCAGGCCCGGGGTGCCAGCCAGACCTCCTTTGTGGAAAGCCTCAAGTGGCTGAAAAAACAAGCATGTTACCCCACTGAACAACAGCACTTAACGAGGGGATTACCAGGGCTGAAATGTAAAATGTAAAGAAAGGATTTAAAAAGAGCCAGGTGCTTCAAGTCCTGTGTCTGGGCTGATGAGGCTCAAAAGTGTTAAAGAGAAATTCCATTCGGATGACTTGGCCGCCACAGTATTTGTTCCTGCTGGGCCAGTAGGGAAGGGAGGGGAGGCAGTTCCCTGGGGCCTGTCCGGGCAGTTAGGGCCCTTCCCGTGTTGAGGGATAGCCGGGATCTGAACCCTTGGCACCTGGCCTGGGGACCGGGTCACGGGAATTCATACTGTGCTCCCAGGAGGTCATTCCAACCTGAGCAGGAAGATGGAAGCCACAGTGGAGACAGGCACAGCCCTGGACACATACTTGGCTTCGGCCTTGAGTGATTGGAAAGGAGGCTGCTGGGTCAGACCAGCTATTTGACTATTTTCCTAGAGGGAGAATTGAGATGTTCAGAAAATTAGGAGTGGGAATTGTTTCTCAAGTCAGTTCTTTTTTTAAATTAATCAATCAATTAATTAATTATTTTTGGTTGCATTGGGTCTTTGTTGCTGTGCACGGGCTTTCTCTAGTTGTGGTGCGCGGGCTTCTCATTGCGGTGGCTTCTCTTGTTGCGGAGCATGGGCTCTAGGCGTGCGGGCTTCAGTAGTTGCGGCACGCGGGCTCTGTAGTTGTGGCTCGCGGACGGTAGAGCGCAGGCTCAGTAGTTGTGGCACACGGGCCTAGTTGCTCCGCGGCATGTGAGATCTTCCCTGACCAGGGCTCGAACCCGTGTCCCCTGCATTGGCAGGTGGGTTCTTAACCACTGTGCCACCAGGGAAACCCAAGTCAATTCTTACTGATGCTTCATCTTGGTGTGCTTTAAAATACTGTCGGAGGAACTTCCCTGGCAGTCCAGTGGTTAAAGACTCTGAGCTTCCAATGAAGGGGGTGTGGGTTCGATCTCTGGTTGGAGAACTAAGATCCTGCATGCTGTGTGGCATGGCCAAAAAGAAAAAAAAATGTTAAAATACTGTTGGAAACCCAGGACAGGTCCCCTTGAAGCTGTGGTTTGCAGTGTGCTGTGTACAGGGAGGAGATGAGGCATTGGGGCTGTGGTGAACCTGTGTACGTGGTCACGCCCTCCACGGTGACTGTGTGCAGAGCTGGTTTTATGTGCGTCTCTGTTTGAAGACATCTTATTCAATATATGTTGTTGGTTCAGTGATGCTGAATTTACCGCCCTATGGCTCTTGTCTGAATGAAGCTTATCTAACACACATTTTCCCCTTAAGACACACCATAGCCTTCTTGTGCTTGGGAGCCTTAGACAGCACTTTAGCACGATGCTTGGGGGCCATTTCAAACAGTGAAATCGCCAAAAGAAGCACAAAAATGCAAAAAATGTAGCACTAAACAGACTGCGAAAAGGACACTTGTTTATAGTATGAGTTGAATCAAGAAGCAGAGCATGGCCTTCCTTGACCTCAGCTGGGAACTCGTGTGGTGGAGTGACTGATTTTTCACCACCCTGTGCACGTCTGAGAATGACCACGAAGGTGTCACCAGACTGATTTGGGGGTTACAAAGAGATTTTAGCAAATGGGCAAATTCACAAATATGGAATTCGTGAATCATGAGGATTGAATGTACCCATTTTTCCCAAATATGATGCTAAACGTGCAGAATGGCTTCTACTTAATACTGCTTGGCTTTAGGGTTCACTCCTCCAGCAAGTTACTTTATCCCCCCCCCTTTAAAATTTTGTGTTATTTTTAAAAATTAGAAAATACACACTTGCAAAAGGAAAGATACTTAAGATCATCTAAATTCCACCAACCAGAGATCACCATTGTTTACATTTCAGTGCATGTCTTTCCAGCATTTTCTTCTTTGCAACTATTTACCCATCATCTGTACTCTCACTCATTGAACATCTTACGGAAAAATCCAAACGAATTTTTTGGCCAACCCAATATATATATATTTATGCGTGTGTGTGTGTGTATGTATATATATATATATATATACATACACACACACACACATAAATGTGTATGTTTAAAACAAAGTTAGTATCAAACAGTGCTTATTGTTATATAATCTGCATTTTACAGTTCCTCGTTGCTGGAGTCTAAAATGAGAGGCAGGGACTTCCCTGGTGGCTCAGTGGTTAAGACTATGCGCTCCCAATGCAGGGGGGCCGGGTTCGATCCCTGGTCAGGGAACTAGATTCCACATGCATGCTGCAACTAAGGAGCCATTGAGCTGCAACTAAGGAGCCCGTCTGCCACAACTAAGACACGATACAACCAAATAAATAAATATTTTAAAAAAGGTCTAAAATGAGAGGCAGAGTGGAGGGTGAGGGACAAAGCTAGATGGGTAAGTGGGGCAGAAAATGAAGGGTCGTCAGGGTGTGGACTGTGTTCTGATGGGGACCACTGATGGGTTCTAAGCAGGGACATTTCATAATCAGATTAGATATATAACCATGGTAGCTGTGTAGACAGTAGACTTGAGGGACAGAAACAAGACCCATGCTGTCCGGTATGGTAGCTACTAGCCATGTGTGGCTGTTAGCACTTTGAATGTGGGTGGGCTAGTTGAGATGGGCTGTGTTAAATATACACTGGATATAAAAAATGTGGTACCAGAAAAGAAGAATGTAAAATATCTCAATAATTTTTTATGCCAATGACATGTTGAAACGATCATCTTTTGGATATATTGGGTTAAATAAATTATACAATTAAAACTAATTTCAGGGGCTTCCCTGGTGGCACAGTGGTTGAGAGTCCACCTGCCAATGCAGGGGACACGGGTTCGTGCCCCGGTCCGGGAAGACCCCACATGCCGTGGAGCGGCTGGGCCCGTGAGCCATGGCCTCTGAGCCTGCGCGTCCGGAGCCTGTGCTCTGCAACGGGAGAGGCCACAACAGTGAGAGGCCCACGTACCGCAAAAAAAAAAAAAAGAATCCGCCTGCCAGTGCAGGGGACACCGGTTCGAGCCCTGTTCCGGTAAGATCCCACATGCCGCAGAGCAACTGAGCCTGTGCGCCACAACTACTGAGCCTGCTCTCTAGAGCCTGCGAGCCACAACTACTGAGGCTGCATGCCACAAATACTGAAGCCTGCGCGCCTAGAGCCCATGCTCTGCAACAAGAGGAGCCACCGCAATGAGAAGCCCACACGCCACAATGAAGAGTAGCGCCTGCTCGCTACAAGTAGGGAGAGCCCACGTGCAGTAATGAAGACCCAATGCAGCCAAAAATAAAATAAATTAATTAGTTAAAAAAAGAAAGAACAAACTAATTTCACTTGGTTCTTTTTTTTGGCCACGCCACGCAGCTTGCAGGATCTTAGTTCCCCAACCAGGACATGAACCCAGGCCCTCGGCAGTGAAAGCGCTGAGTCCTAACCACTGGACTGCCAGGCAATTCCCTAATTTCACTTTTTTTTCCTACTTTTTAATGTGGCTACTAAAATTTTTAAAATTGTGTTTATTTGTATTGGACAGCACTGGACTGGAGGGGGAAAGATGATGAGGGCCTAGCCCTGGGGTCATGGTGACGGAGATGGGAAGGAGGGAGTGGGTTTGAGAAGCGTTAGGAAATATAATCGTTGGCTGTGTCTTGCCTTTGGAGGATGCTATGGACTGAGTATTTATGTCTCTCCCAATTTCGTGTGTTGAAGCCCTAACCCCCAAAGGGATGGTATTTGGAGGTGGGACCTTTGAGAGGTAATTAGGTTTAGATGGAGTCATGAGGATGGAGCCCCCATCATGGAATTAGTGCCCTGATGAGAGGAGGGGTTCAGAGCTCGCTCCCTAACCCCCCAATGTGACGACACAGCAAGAAGGCATCTGTCTGCAAACCAGAAAGAGAGCCCTCATCAGACACTGAATCTGCCAGCCCCTTAATTTTGGACTTCTAGCCTCCCAGACTGTGAGAAATGAATGTCTGTTATCTAAGCAGTCCAGTCTCTGGGTTTTGTTACAGCAGCCTGAGCTAAGACAGGGGGTGAGACAGGAAGGAGTTAATGTCACCAGCTGAGGTAGGGAAAGTGGAGGCTGGGCGAGTAAAAGCAGTCGAGATGTTCAACTGTCTGACTGCTTGATTCCATCCCTGTGGAGAGGTAGGTCTCTGCCTGGGAAAGATCTGAGTCAGCAACACATAGAGAGCTGTGAGAAGAATTGAGAGTCCCAGAGAGCGTGTGGGGAGAGAAGGAGGTGGCCTGAGAGGAGGTGCTGGGGAGACACAGCTGAGACCTGGGGACAGGACAACAAAGGAACACATAGAGGGACACAAATCGGGGGGGCGGTCACAGAGGCCGAAGGAAGGTGTATCAGAGAGAGCGTGAGCAACGGTGGGAACATGAAATGTCAGAAAAGTTTGAAAAGTACTGCTTCGATTTATCAATTTAGGAAGGGTACCATAAGTCTTCATTAAGCCGTTTCTATTCTTTATTATTGTTAGTGACAATACTTCACATTTGACAGCATTTACTTTGTGCCAGGCACAGCACACAGCACTGCAGGCTTCATACCACAGCCCTGTGGGGCACCTAAGTTATTTTCTCCATTGTACAGATGGAGATACTGAGGCACAGAGGCATATATGGTCAACGGTGCCTGCAGGGCTCCAGCCTTGATCTGACTCTTCCCCCACAATGTCACCTAAACAGTTCTGCAACTCCCAGACTTGCCCTGCCCGAGAAGTGGGTAACTGTGCCTTCTGCCTCAGTCATGAGTGTCTTAGGCCACACATAAGCTTTCCCCTTCCTTTGGTGCTGGCCTTGTGGGGACGATGGCTGTGGTCGGCGAGTGGGGGAGAATTCAGCATTCCAGTGTGCTGAGGTCAGCGCATGTGGGCTCCCAGTGGCACTGATTTCCAGGGCTCGGGCTTTGCTCCCGGGACAGCCTGGGCCCTTCTGTCCACGCTCTCTGAGCGAACGATCCTCCACTTAACGGGTGCCCCGTTGCTTTCCTGCTTCCCATCATTTCTGTGCTATGGCTGTTCCACTAAAGAATCCACTGAAGAATCCACGGGACCCCAGGCCCTGGGCAGAGTCCATCCCTCTGGGCCAGGATTTGTTTCATGGTGAGGAATGCTGCCCCCACCCCCAGCCCTGCCCAGACTCATGCCTGAGGTTTTACTACTTTCGTTCACTTCCATACATGGAAGCAGGGTTGCCAGCCTCTGCTGGGAGCACGCCCGTAGCAGGAGGTTTGCTTCTTCACAGCTGACAGCCCCCTGGCTCACATGTAAAAAATGTATTTATTGAAAAAGACCCTGGATTTAACTATACGTGTCTGCCAAAAGAGAACTTGGGCATCTCCACAGAGAGAATAAGCAGTAGAAATTGCAGTCTAGTTCCTGAGTGCTGTGCTTACAACACTTATCTCCAACCCTGTGATGGTTAGAACATTCTAAGGATGGGAGTGATAAGCTTTTAAATCTTCAAATAGGTAAAAAAGCTTTTGGAGGGGGGGAGAAGAGATCCATTTTATAAACATAGATATGTGTGTATTTGTTAACATATGAGCGTACATACACTTTTCTCACCGATTTGAGGAAAAAGAAAGAAAATCTGAGGGGACCAAACCAAAACGGAGTAGTGCTGTGATGAA
Organism: Aethalodelphis obliquidens; assembly: GCF_003676395.1. NCBI lineage: Eukaryota > Metazoa > Chordata > Mammalia > Artiodactyla > Delphinidae > Aethalodelphis > Aethalodelphis obliquidens. Next base: position 5,618,616 of record NW_020837982.1, read on the forward strand.
ACGAAGTGGCAAAAACAACCTAAACCTGAGCTGTCGATCCTAACAGGGGTAGACCTTGACGTGGCCCAGTGGCTAACTGATGTCTATCAATTTTCAAGAACTTTGGTTCTTAAAGGAAGTGCTGTTTATATGCACGACGCTAGGGTCCTGCACGGTTTGCTTTTGTTTTGTAAATGATCAAAGATTGGACCATGTAAAAGTTAGACTTCTAGAAAGTAATAGTTGACAACAGTGGATCCTAAAGTAGTTTGGGGAAATAATGAATGTGCATTTCTTACGGAGCTGTCTTTACTGGTTTGTCGTGTTATTTGCTGGTCCTCTGGTGGCCAGATTTACCGTTATCATCTGGTTCTTTGCCCTGTTACCATTTGGGGTACAGTTCTTTGGGTATATTTTGCTGGACTTCCTTTGTAGTCTGCCTCCCCTTTTCTGAGATTTGTTATAGTGGAATCTGAATTATTTGAAAGCTGTAATTCAAGATTGTAAAATTCTGGGAGCACGTGACAGACTCTGCTTTTGTTTTGGGGGACTAGACGAGGGAGTGAAAACACTGATCCTGGCCTGACGGCTTGCTCACCCCACCCTCCGGCCAAACACTAGATGCTGTTCCGGCCTTAGATAAGATCTTAAAAATAAAAAAAAACCTTCCAGTTCTTTCTTATGATTTATTTTGAGCTTAAAATAGCAAACCTTGAGCTTCTTGATCTCTGTCCTCACTCCCTTCCCCCAGCGGATCCCTTTCTTTAATTGTATAAAAAGATTTCGAAATTCTTCCTTGATTCTCTCCTGCCTTGAGGGGAAGGGGTGAATCGGCACCCGCTTTATTGCTACAGTCCGTGATGTTTATCTGAATTCCTTCTCTTGCTCTTTTTCGAGTTGAAAGATTCCCTGCTGTGACTGATGGATGTGTATTCAGAGGGCATTGAATTTGTAAGGTGGATGGGACTGCCTTCTGAGTTAAAGGGCTTCTTTAGCAACGTTCCCCCCCCCCTTCTGTTTAAAAAAATGATTTCTCAAGCATCATGCTGTCATCAACCCACTAATTGTTTTGCCTCCAGGCAGGACCAGTACTTGGGGCAAATTACTTCTGGCTGTAGAGTTGTTTGGCCTCATCATTACCCTCCCAGAAGCTGCTGACCAAATAAAATGGCTGTTATCCCAGGGTGTTGGACCTACAAACAGAGCGGAAGGATGGATAATGTCTGCCTGCACCAGCCCCAGCTGCTTCTCCCAGGCTGGAGCTCAGGATGATTCCCTAGGCTCCCGGGGCATAGAGGGACCTCACTTTGCTGCTCTTTCCACAAGGGAGGTGGGGCTATAGCAAAGGGGGCCAATGGAGGGAAGAGGAGGCTCCGTCTCTGCTCTTCCTGTTCTGATGTGTGGATTCCACATTATTGTAGGGAATACAGGTCTCAATCTCAATGTGCAGCGGGGAGAGACAGGGAATGGTGTTGGGATCCCAGTTCTGTTAGGTTTCCCTCAAGTGCTTGTTCCAAGTGAAACATCAGGTGGTGATTTTCAACCCTGGCTGATTATTCAGAGTCACCTGGGGAGCTTTTAAAAGTACAGATTTCCGGGAATTCCCTGGCAGTCCAGTGGTTAAGACTCCACGCTTTCATTGCCGAGGGCGAGGGCTCGATCCCTGGTTGGGGAACTAAGATCCCACAAACCGCATGGTGAGGCCAAAAAAATACAGATTCCCAGGGCTTGTTCACTGTTATGTCCCCCAGAGTAGAGCACATGCCTGGTACATAGGATGTGCACTATGTAAAATGAGTTAAACGCATGGGAAACCCATTCTGTCTGCCCATGATGCCTAGGAAAGTGAGTAGGTACCGTCTCTCAGCCCGTCATCCACACACACAGAGTCAAGAGTCAGCTGGAAGCTGTGTCCTTCCTTCCTATATCAAGTCCCCAGCAGTCATGCAGCTCTGGTCCATCTCAGATAATGTCCCGATGATTATTAGGGTTAATGTGCTTTTAGGTTAGTACTCTACTCAGGTATCTCGTGCTTCATGATCTGGGATGAGACACATAAAGAGGGAATAAACAATCATAACAAGAATAAAAATTACAGATTTCATTTACATATTGCGTGTGCCGACTTTGCCAGGCCCCATCTAAATGCTTTGTATTATTATTTAAGAGAAGCCTGTTTTTTTAAATTTTTATTTATTTTAATTTTTTCTTTTTTGGCCACACCGTGCCACATGTGAGATCTTAGTTCCACGACCAGGGATCAAACCCTCACCCCCTGCCTTGGAAGCGCAGAGTCTTAACCGCTGGACTGCAGGGAAGTCCCTAAATGCTTTGTATTATTTATTTAATCCTCACACGACCCTTTGAGTGAGGCACTATTGGACTGAGTAGTTTTCATAATGGTGGAGCCAGTATCTGAACTCTGCCTCTACCACCTGCCCCTGGAGATGTGCTGAACTGCCAAATAACAGGCCCAGGCTGTCACTTAAGGAGGTGTCTTCCAGGTGTCAAGCATGGAGTTGGAAAGGACTTCCCATGTGCTGCCTTATTTAATTTTCACAAGAACTCTGTGAGGTAGGCATCATTACTCCCATTGTATAGATGAGGAAACTGAGGCCCAGAGAGATACGAGATGTGCCCACCGAGTTAGTAAGTGGCAGAATCACCTGGTCAGTTGGCTTTCCCTCCAAAGCCTATTCTTTTTCTCTGTGCCCTACCGTGTCTTATGGGGAACATGGTGTACAGCACATTTGGGAAGCAAATATGGCCTCTGCCTTTTGACAGGAATTTCTCAGCCAAGGTGTTGCTGGAGATAAGGCAGGCTAAGGTCTTGAGCACCCCAAACACAGAGAATTGGAAAAGAGAGAATTCAGGAGTGATTGCAAACCTTCATTTCTCAGAAATGGCCTTCTGAGGTTTTTAAGCATGTAGAATCCTTCAACCTCTTGTCTTTTTTTTTTAGTTAACCCAGCTCCCTCAACACACACACACACACACACACACACACACACACACACACGAGTCTCTCCTACCCCAGGGCAGAATGTCTGTGGCAGCAAAGAAAGAGCCCTTTGAGTAGCCAACAGGGTGAGAACAGCCAAGGTCCCAGGACCCCAGGGACATTTCCAGCCTGTGATTTGCTGACCTAACCCAAAGGACCTCCTGATTGGTTGGTCATTTCTGAAAGATTAGCATTTCTGTGCAAGGGCAGAATTGACACATTCTAGAGAGAGAAGGTGAAAAATAATCCAAGAGATAAGCAGATAGCACATGGGAGAGGGCTGCCCCAGACATCCTGAGAGTGGGAAGTGGTGTTGGGTCACTTGTGTGCCCCGTGGCCCCCGTGATCTGCTTTTAGGTACTTTCACTGGACCCCTCTACTCGTTATCTTGGGAGAAACATCCAAACCCTTAGTAGCCACTGGCTTTTCAGTATCTAACTTCAAACTCTGTGATCTTAGTAGCCACTGACTTTTCAGGGTCTGTCTTCTAACTCTCTAATCTGGGAAATGCTCATCTATTCCCCGAGGTTCCTTGAAGACCCACTTGGCATTCTAGGACATGCCATTGGGCAGCAAGCTCAGATACTAAGTGCCACCTGATTGCATGAAGCACGTGGGGAATTTCCACATAGACTTTCTGTGTGCAGGAAACATAGGAATAATTTTCTTCTCTACAAAGAAATATGCTTCTTGCCTGTTTTTCTGGAAACGTAGATCCTTTTTAGTGTATCTTCTATTTTCTAACCTTTGATAGAGACTTAGGAGGGAAAAGTAATTTCCTTTTGTTCTCAGCTCCATCCTGAGTAAACTGGTAAGTGTGAGTCAGGAGGTGATAGGGAGAGTGGCAAGCCTGGGGCAAGTGGGGGAGAGCATCCTCATCTCAAAGGAGCAGCCTTGCTGGAACGCAGACCTGGATGGTCACATCTAGCAAAATGTTTACAAACTGTGGACTCTTCTGATTTCTAAGTATTGTTAACTAATTAAAATTTAAAACACCGTGTGTGTGTCAAACAACACATCTAAAGGCTCGGTTTGGCCCTTGGTGGCCTCTTGGTGATTTTGGCTTTAGGGGCTACCACTGGGGCAGCAACTCCCAACACTGTACTCTGTATGTACGTGGCAATCTGTGGGGCACCTGCGGGGAGTTTTGCACGGGGAGGCCCCAGGAGCACTCAGGAGTATGGATGTGTGGTTTCCAGGGAGTTTATAGCCTTCTTACAGTGAAAAAGCCCTACTTGGGTCAGAGAAGCAGTAAACAAGAGAAGACGGCGTTCAGCCGTATGGAACAGTATAGGAGTCAGAAGGCAAGCCCGGGACCCCTTGGACTGGTCAGAGAAGCTCCCCCAAGAAGGGCAGGACTTGCCTTGGCCTGGAAGGGCAGGGAGAAGGAATATTTAGGGAGATTTCCCAGTGTGGCTCAAAAGTGGTCGTAACACATACTCTCCACATAGCACTTGACTTTTAAAAAAATTTTATTGAAGCACAGTTGATTTACAATGTTGTGTTAATTTCTTCTGTATAGCAGAGTGATTTTCAGTTATGTACACACATATATATATTCTTTTCCATTATGGTTTATCACAGGATATTGAGTATAGTTCCCTGTGCTATACAGTAGGACCTTGTCGTTTATCCATTCTATACATAATAGTTTGCATCTTCTAGTCCCAAACTTCCAATCCATCCCTCTCCGTCAACACCCTGACCTTCGCAACCACAAGTCTGTTCTCTATGTCTGTGCATCTGTTTCTGTTTCGTAGGTATGTTCATTTGTGTGGTGTTTTTTTTTTTTTTTTTTTTTTTTGCGGTACGTGGGCCTCTCACTGCTGTGGCCTCTCCTGTTGCGGAGCACAGGCTCTGGACACTCAGGCTCAGTGGCCATGGGTCACGGTCCCAGCTGCTCCGCGGCACGTGGGATCTTCCCAGACCGGGGCATGAACCCGTGTCCCTTGCATCGGCAAGCGGACTCTCAACCCCGGCGCCACCAGGGAAGCCCTATTGAGGGGTTTTGAGGAGAGGCATAAGATGATTGTGGTGTGTGAGCAGAATTATTACGGTACAGTTTTGTTGGAGGAACTAGAGGGGAAACACTGGCCTGGGAGGCTAACGAGAGGACACAGGCCACTGTGGTGACAGAGAGCGTGGCTTGTCACAAGGACAGGCCCAAAGCCTGGAGAAAACGGTTTTCAGCTACTTTTGGCAATTCCACGAGTACTTTAGAGACAAATGCTGTTACAAGATAGTATGTTGTTGATTACCGAGGCAACCATTCCTAGAGCTTTCTGGTGAGCCCATTCCTAGAGCTTTCTGGTGAGCCCATCTGCCTCCATTTTAGAAAAATCCATTTCTATTTTGCACCCAATTTTCTCTTCTTACTGTGTTTCACAGTTGGTAGGAGGTTTGTTATTAGGTTTTTAAAGTTTCCCCTGTGCGGCCCTCGTCTGGAAGAAAACACTGACCCCGCTGGCCACAATTTAAAACGTTTTGACCTCTGCCCAAGCATTTCTGGATTTTTCTATTTGTTTAGTTTCTAAGAGGGAGGAGTACAAACTCGCTGGGAAGCCCAAAACAAAGGGTGATGTTTTCGAGGTGGGAACAAGGGAGAGGGTTTCCTTCTGTCTCTACATCTCTCACCACCTTCACCCCAACAACTGGCAGACTCGCAGAGCGACTTTTTAGATAAAAGAAGAAAGCACGGGTCTCTTTTAGCAACTTGAAACAAATAAATATGCAAAGAACCACCAAACTTGGCCATTTGCCATCTGTTCAACTGGAAAAGCCCTCCCACAGCTCACAGCGTAACTGCTGGCTGAAGCAAGTTGAACAGGTTAGAGAAGGCACCTCACCTCACAGGAGCACCAAGCATGGCCTTTGCAGCTGACGGGAAAATCGCTCCTTTATTTATTTATTTACTTATTTACTTACTTACTTACGCTTGAACCCAGGCCCTTGGCAGTGAAAGCACCAAGTCCTAACCTCTGGACCACCAGGGAATTCCCAGAAAAATCACTTCTTCAGGAGGCAGTCCTTTTATAGGGAGGGTCGGTATAAACATTAAACTTCAAAGTCAGAAGTATATTTGATCTCCTTGGAGTTTGGGTCTAATATGGGGAAGATTGGAACAAGAGTCACCTAGATTCCAAGCAAGTTATGTAGCAGGTAATTTTTTTTAACATTTTATTTCATTATATCTTTTATTTATTACTTATTTATTTAATTTTGGCTGCGTTGGGTCTTTGTTGCAGTGCGCGGGCTTCTCATTGCGGTAGCTTCTCTTGTTGCGGAGCGCGGGCTCTGCGCACGCGGGCTTCAGTAGTTGTGGCTTGCGGGCTCTAGAGGGCAGGCTCAGTAGTTATGGCGCACGGGCTTAGTTGCTCCGCGGCATGTGGGATCTTCCCAGACCAGGGCTCGAACCTGTGTCCCCTGCATTGGCAGGCAGATTCTTAACCACTGAGTCACCAGGGAAGTCCAGCAGGTAATTTTTTTAGTGGAAGAGTTGTTGAGCTAAATGACTTTTTAAAAAGAGGTTATATTTCCTATTGTGGTAGAAGGTACGTAACAATTTACCATTTTAGATATTTTTAAGTGTGTCGTGCAGTGGCATTAGGTACTTTCACATTGCTGTGCAACCATCACCACTGTCCATCTCCAGAACTTTCTCATCTTCCCCAACTGAAACTCTGTACCTAAAACTCTGTACCTGTTAAACAATAACTCCTCATGCCCTCTCCTTCCAGCCCCTAAGAATCAGCATTCTACTTCCTGTCTCTGAATTTGACTACCTTCTGTCTCTTAGCCTCATCTAAGTGGAGCCGTGCGGTATTTGTCCTTTTGTGTCTGGCTAATTTCACTTAGCGTTGTCAGTCAGTTCATCCGTCTTGTAGCCTGTGTCAGGATTTCCTTTGTTTTTAAGTCTGACTAATATTCTGTTGTCTTTTTGAATATACCACATTTCGCTTATCCATTCATCTGTCAGGAGTCATTGAACTAAATTTTAAGGTCTTTTCCAGTGTTCTGATTTTATGAATGTCTGATTTTCCTTTTGTAACCTCATTTTTTTTTCTGTTCATAAAACAGGACTGGCAATTATGGAGTCTTTGGGAGAGGATTAATTTCAAATTTGTTAGTAATGTTCTTTTAAAGAAAGATATGTGGGGACTTCCATGGCGGTGCAGTGGATAACATTCTGTGCTCCCAATGCAGGGGGCCCGGGTTCGATCCCTGGTCAGGGAACTAGATCCCACATGCATACCGCAACTAAGAGTTCACATGCCACAACTAAGGAGCCCACATGCCACAACTAAGGAGCCCTGGAGCTGCAACTAAGGAGCCCGCCTGCCACAACGAAGACCCGGCACAACCAAATAAATAAATAAAATAATATTTAAAAAAATAAAGAAAAATATATGATTTAATGACAAGGTGTTACTTATGTTCAACAACTGAAGGCTGGGAGAAGTGATGTGGTCAAAGTGTGTAAGTTGTAGAGAGTAGACCTACCTGAGGGTGAGAGCGTGGGACCTGGCCAGGGAATCCCTGCCTTTCCATTGTGATCTCAGAACCCTTCGGGCAGTAGATCTCCTTGGAGCTTCTATTTCCCTGTCTGTGACTTTTCTCTGGAGGTCCGTGCACTGGAACAACTAATATGGAGCGTTGCTCACAGGGTAACCTCGTGCAGGACAAGTACCTCCGCTGAGAGATTTAAAATTCACAAACATTTGAGTTGAGAGAGAATTATGACGCCTGGGAAGGAGCTAACCCTAATATTTACCTTTAGCAATTGACAGCTTATTTAAAAACAGTGAAGTATGTTGGCACAGGGAAGGGAGGATGGAGTCTAGTGCCTGCCTACCCCATAGTAAATTCAAGGAGGCAAACACATGTAGTGAATTTATGGCTGCGCAGTGGAATACTGTTTTTAAGTGTTCTGGAAAGCTCACTGGGTTTTTGTTGTAAAATAAGGCAGGTGGTGAGGTGCCAATCCTGAGTACTCGTGGGGAGACTTGTCCAGGCGATAGCTTCATGAGGGAAGCTGCCTTTGACCTCAGAGGAATTGATTTTTGGTAGCCGTATTGTTGCATTTTAAAGTTGCTCGAGGCTTTTTTTTCTTCTTTTAACCAAAATATCTATTGGGATTTTTTTCTCTTTGAGAAGTAATACAGGATCATTGGAGAAAATTGGAAAATACAGAAAAGTGTATAGAGGGAAAAATCACCTATAGGCCTCCTACCGGAAGTAACTGATATTCCTGTGTCACAGGTTAGCCTTATCTTTTTCTATGTGTGCATATTTCCATCTAAGAATAAATTCTTCTTTTTTTTAAAATTTATTTGTTGATTGATTTATTTTTGGTCGTGTTGGGTCTTCATTGCTACGCGTGGGCGAGCAGGGGCTACTCTTCGTTGCGATGCATAGGCTTCTCATTGCGGTGGCTTCTCTTGTTGCCAAGCATGGGCTCTAGGCACATGGGCTTCAGTAGTTGTGGCACATGGGCTCAGTAGTTGTGGGTCGTGGGCTCTAGAGCGCAGGCTCAGTAGTTGTGGCTCGTGGGCTTAGTTGCTCTGCGGCATGTGGGATCTTCCTGGACCAGGGATCGAACCCATGTCCCTTGCATTGGCAGGCGGAATCTTAACCACTGCACCACCAGGGAAGTCCAGAATAAATTCTTGTAAAAGGGGATCTCTGACAGCTACATGATATTCCACTATATAAATGAACCATTTATAATTTATAAATAACAATTTATAATTTAACATTTAACAATGTCCAGTTATGGCAAACTTAGGCCAGTTCCAAATTTTGCTGTAATCATCAGTGCTGTTATAAACTTGCTTTTTTTTTTTTCTTTTTTTAAAAAATATTTATTTGGCTGTGCTGGGTCTTAGCTGCGGCCTGCAGGCTCTTAGTTGTGGCATGCGAGATCTAGTTCCCTGACCAGGGATCGAACTAGGCCCCCTGCATTGGGAGCGCAGAGTCTTAACTGCTGGACCACCAGGGAAGTCCCTAAACTTGCTTTTATATACATCTTTGTGCATGTCTTTGGTCGTTTGCGTAGGATAAATTCCTAAGAAGAATAACCTAAGGGTCAAAGATTCTGTTATATTTTAGTGATTATTTCCGTTTCATTTGTTCTAGCCTCAATTTCGTCTTTTTTTTCATTAATTTAATTTCTTTTCCTGTTCTCTTTCCCTGCTTTTTTTTTTTTTATTCTTCTTAATTCTGTAGGATTGGTTCTGTTGGGTTTTTAAAGTTGTATTTAAATGGAATTTTTTTTTTTTGCAGTACGCGGGCCTCTCACTGTTGTGGCCTCTCCCGTTGCGGAGCACAGGCTCCGGACGTGCAGGGTCAGCAGCCATGGCTCACGGGCCCAGCTGCTCCGCGGCATGTGGGATCTTCCCGGACCAGGGCACGAACCCGTGTCCCCTGCATTGGCAGGCAGACTCTCAACCACTGCGCCACCAGGGAAGCCCATTTTAAATGGAAATTTTAAAAATGCAATTGCATTTTTGGTTTCCTTACAGTATTTTCTCATTTTATTCAGCTTTTTAAAAAAAAACCATTTTGGTCTGAAAACAAGCATACATTTTCCACATTTTTCTTCTGTTTCTACTGGTCTACTCTTTGTATCTTCAATGCAACATTTTACATACTGCTGTTGTGTTACAGAATATTTCCGGAAGCTTCACAGTTTGTATTGTTTGTTTGCCTGTTCTGGAATGAAGAAAGTTTTGTCGGGTACTGTATTTCCCCAAGACAGGGCATGTCATTTCAACTTGGCTCCCCTCTGACTGCCTTGTTGCCGACAGAACCTCTTTTCGGATCTTGAGTTTGTTAGTATAAATTTATCTCGCTATTTCGGCTCTCCAGTCTGCCAGTGGGTGTGGTGAAGATGTGGCACCCATGGGCAGTGCTAGTAGGGAACCTCTCTTTTCTCTTTCTTCTGTGTTTGTTGGAGCTGCTGAGATGGGGTCAACTTTATGCTCGGGGCTTTTTTTTTTTCTTCCCCATAGCTGTAAGTTCTGACTGTGGCCAGCCCACCGGTTAGTCACATCCGGGTAAGCTCTTGCTGTCCTGATGTAGATACCACACCTCTGCCCTTGGACTCCTATCTCGTGCTTTTCAGATACTGCTTTCTAGAGCCTTGAAACAGTCCAAGTGACTGTTTCAAGAGCTGTATCCTAGCTCCCAGGCCACTCTGATCCTCCAGTGCTGGTCCCTGTATTCAGCTGGGTTTCACCAGGGTCTCTTTCACGTAATCTCTATATCCTGCTGCTGATGCTTAGAAGGGCAGTTGCAAGTCTAGCCTTGGTTGCCTTTTCAAATCTGGTCCCAGCTACACTGTTTCTATCTAGCAGTGATTCCTTTTCCTCCCTCCCTCCCTCCCTTCCTGTCCTTATACCAAGCATAAATCTTCCAGGTTATTATTTAGGGAAGCGAGACTAACCCCTCAGCCGGCATGGATCCCTCTGTTTTTTTCCGCTGGGTACAGCATTTTCCTTCCCTTGCTGGCCTGCTGCTGAGTGCTGCTCTGGGTTATATGACTTCAAAGCCATCCCCCCAGAGGTAGCTGTCCTTAAACTAAAACTCAAACGAAAGACATTTCTGAGCTCTTTAAAAAAAAAAAAAAAATAATAAAACACCCTGTGAATTCTCTGCTTTTCATGTGGTTCCTAGCCTCCCTCTGACAGCATGACCTGTTCTGGGCTGCCAGCTCTAATTCCTTTGATGTCTGTCTCCAGGATACCTCCCTGGAATCTGCGCAGAGAAGAGTGAAATTGTCTAGTCCGAGTGTGTTGAGTGGGGAGGTAGGGAGAAGCCCCAGCAACTTCGTGTACGTGTTCAGAAGGAAATGAGGTTTAACTGGCAATAACCCTGGAAGAACATATGTCCTTCTCGATTATGGAGAATATTCAGTTTTTCTTTCCTTTTCACCACCCCAGCCCCAAGTTTTCCCTTCAACCACTACTTCGGTATTCATGGTGCAGTAATTATCCATCGCCTGGTGGTTTTCTTGAGGTATTTGTTGTTTCCCGAATTCTCTAAAGCGGCCTCTCTCCTCTGGCCAAGGCTTGGGATCTTCTTTTTAGACATGCCTCTCCCTTTTTTTTTTTTTCTTAAAAAACAAAAGCACAACCAGAAATTATTTCTTATTACAGAGAATTTAAAATTATACAGAATTAGAATAATCTCATGAAGCCCATATACCCATCATCCAGCAGCAGCAATAATCAATTCATAGCTAATCTTGTTTCATCTCTACCCTTTCTCACCCTATTATTTTGAGGAAAAATCTCAGGCATTTTATCATTTCAGCCATAAATATTGAAATGTGACCGCTAGAAGGTAAGGGTTTGAAAAATAACCAATACTATGACTGTACCGTCCAAATTAATAATTCCTAAATAACATCAAGTATCTAATCAGGGTTCAAATATTTCATATATCAAAATATCATATATTGATATATGTCAGCTTTTAAAATTACATGTATATCTTGATTCAGTCTCAAGTTTTCTTTTTTTTTTTTTTTTTTTGCGGTACGCGGGCCTCTCACTGTTGTGGCCCCTCCCGTTGTGGAGCACAGGATCCGGACGCGCAGGCTCAGCGGCCATGGCTCACGGGCCCAGCCGCTCCGCGGCATGTGGGATCTTCCCGGACCGGGGCACGAACCCGTGTCCCCTGCATCGGCAGGCGGACTCTCAACCACTGCGCCACCAGGGAAGCCCTCAAGTTTTCTTTCACTTAAGTGTTTACCCAGCCAAAGCCTAAGGTGCTCCAGTTAAACTCCCTCCCACCCCAAGCTAGAAAGGGAAATTCAGTGAAAGGCACTTAACCAGAAGGGGGGTGCCCCGTGCTTCAGACCTTCCTAGCCAGACAGGCCCTGTGACTGGAGCCCTGGGCTCTTTCTCCCCTTTGGTCTTGGAGCCCCTGGAGGGTATAGACAGTTTCCTCATAAACTTTGAGTCTCTGGGGTCACTTCAGATTTTAGTACCAAACTATAGTATTTTAAAATGTTATTCCTTTTTTGTTATTTAACAGACTTGCATAGGACTCACTGTACCTAACGCTATTCTAAGCGCTTATGCATATTAGCTCTCTAATTCTCATAATAACCCTAAAGATTAGCTTATATGGGCCAGAGGGAAAGGGTGATTATCTGTTTCTTTTATGTCAGTAGGTGATACACATGTCCTGCATTTTCTAGGACGCTCCCAGTTTTATATCATTTTAACTTTTCCAGAAAAAGGTGAGTTTATATGTGTAAGTGTGAACTGTAATGCCGTTATAAAATATTCCATATGTACCTGCAAGTTAGGAAGAAACTCTATTATCATAAGGCCACACATTCTGAAAATTGGTTCAGCTGACAGCTCTGACACCTGACCGATATTGCCTACGCCTCTTAAGTCAGGTGTCAGCAGCATCCTTCTTTCCTCACTGGTTGCACGTGAGGCCAGGATTTGGCATCCCAGAAAGGAGGCAAAGCCAACATACCTTGCTGTTCTCTCCCTGCTTCTCTCCAGCTTAGCGCTTTCCATCCAGGTCTGTTCTTTTCCACAGCAGCGACCAGTCTTCAGGTCACCTTGGGGGACTGGAAGGCACAGAAGGAAAGACTCATTGGCTGAGTGTGTTCATTCACAGAAAGGGCTTTCCTGGGGGCGACTGCTGGCCGTGGCCTCGCACGGTGCACAGCAGCCAGCAGAGTGTGAGGGCTGCACCTGCCCCAGCGCCACTCTGAGCACGCACCGCTGCCGTGCTTAAAGGGCGTCTCTCCCACTCTAATGGGAGGAAAAAGGTAAAACAGAACCGGAAAGCTTTGTCACAAGAACGTTTTTGGGCTAATGAGAGAAGAGTGCTTTAGCCATGCTCTCTGTGTTGAAGCCTGATTATGTGAGCGCGTCCATCTTTGGGAGGACAACTGATGTAAGGGCGAGGGGGTCTGAGGACAGCATAACCTCATGGCAGCAGGGATGCAGGTTTTATTGGGGGATGTTTGAAGGATGCTAAGCAGACCCTCATGTGGTTGCAGTGGTAGGAAAGGTGTGTTCTCTGAAGGACCACAACCGTCAACACCCACATTAATAGCCTTCTCTCCCAGGGCTCTATCTGTCAGGGTCAGCACCTTCTGTTATTCCTGGTCATGTTCTGCACAGCTCAGGGCCTTATACACAGTAGGTGCCCGGTATACACACATTGAATGTGTATGCATATAGCTCACTGATCAGAATGCCTGTTTACTGCAGCCCTCCATGGACCCCAGAGCTGGTGTCTGGTTCCTTTCACACGACCTTACCAGATCTTCTCCCAACATTGTCACCTAGGTTCCTCCTTATTCTGCCTTGACGAGAAGGTTCAAGGGCTTTCCGAGCTTTCCCCCAGCCACACCCTGACCCCGATCGTTTTCATAGCTCTCAGTTCCCAAGAACTGCCCTTTCCCAAATCTCATTGCCTGCTCGGCTACCCACAAAATTGCCTCTGGTTTCTCCTTGTTTTGCTAGCACCCTCATCCAGTGGTAGCCCCCCACTTCTCAATGTTGTTAAGCCGAGGGGGTTTTTGGCTGTCAGATAGACCACATGATATAGGAGAGGTGGTGACTTCTTGCCAGAGATGAAACTTAGCAACTGGGGTGGAGACCTGCGGTTCCTTTAAAGAGCACAGCAAAATGATGCAGCCGTGAGTGGCAGCAAATGAATACTCTGCCCAGCTAGGAAGTTAGCTTGGAAATGGGTTAGGACAGTGTTCTTCCTTGGGTTGGAATTTGGCCAGACTTGGGATTTTATTGAACATCAGTTATCAATGCAAGAACTTTTTCAGAAGTGATCTGCTGGTTTTCTTCTTATTGTACTGCCTGAGTTTCCTGTAGTCAGCATTTATTACTTTTATAATCATAAAGTTAAAAATAAAATGCCACTTAGATGGAAGCGAGAACATCACGTCATTTAAGTCACATAACATGGCACGTACCCACGTCTTCCCCCATCTCTTTATTTTTCAATTAATACAGGGTTAGGGCTGTTTGTGCTCGAGGCTCGAGGACCTTGGCTGCTTGCACTGGAATCCGTGAATTTAGTCCAAATTGATAGTGTTCTGGTATTCCTGAAGACTTTTATTTATTTACTTTATAAAAAGCAGCTTAAATGAAGGCACATTTCTCAAACTGACCACGTATTGTTCAGGATAAACAGCTTTATAGTAAGTGCATAATAGGGATATGGATTTACTGTAGGGGTCTTGAGTATTTTTTACAGGCATTGTTTTAAGTCAGGGGGAGGCGAAGATGAAAGGACATTTCAAGATAAGCCCTGTGAGTAATTTTGTGTTGCAGTGAGGGGTTGAGATGGAGGGGATTTGCTTTGGCATTCATGCCCAGTCCTGCTGCAGACAGTATCCCGGAACAGAAAGCTGCCTGGAACTCATCGGCAGGACAGGGGACCCCGTTTTGGCTCGGATTTGGGAATTAAGCATGTGGCGAGTCTAATATTAGAAAATCCGTTCTTACCCTTCCCCCATCCCTATCGTCAAGCTCTTCTGTCCCTCTTTGTGTGCACCACGTCTCCACACCTCCTTTCTCTCGTGCTTCTCTGTGAGCAGTCGTTTAATTTATTTTTTGGCTGCTTATCTTTTTTTGTGTGTGTGTGGTACACGGGCCTCTCACTGTTGTGGCCTCTCCCGTTGCGGAGCACAGGCTCTGGACGCGCAGGCTCAGCGGCCATGGCTCACGGGCCCAGCCACTCCGCGGTATGTGGGATCTTCCCGGACCGGGGCACGAACCCGTGTCCCCTGCATTGGCAGGCGGACTCTCAACCCCTGCGCCACCAGGGAAGCCCTGGTTTTCTTTTTGTTAATCAGATTTTCTCCCTTGGCCAAGCTCTTCAACCAAAGGCCTTGCCTTGGTCTTGTGATGCACACTTGCCAGTTAGAATGGTTCTGTTTTGTTTTTTTGGTCCACGCTGTGCAGCTTGCGGTCTTAGTTCCCTGGTCTTAGTTCCCTTAGGCTGACTCTAAACCCAAGCTCTTCACCATTATACCCTGCTGCCACTGTAATTCATTCATTATGACTGTGTCCATAAGACCCCCGGAGAGATTTACCAGCCCTCAGGTAACTTCCAGGAGCTTTGGGGCCTCTTCCATGGCAGTGGGAGGACATGGCAGGAGGTTGTTCTGAATTCCTTGTCTTATGGATGGATGGCAGGCAGGGAGAGACAACAGACCACTCAGTGTGGTACCCAGAAGAGACCTAAGAAAGTAGACCATAGATCCATATCTTCTGTTGTACCTTCCCAAGCTTCAGTTCATCCCTTATGCTGAGGCACTAATCTTTCTCAAATGCCACTTTCACTCAGTGACTCACTTGAGCAGTAGTTCCCAGTTGCCTGCTGGGCCCATCCCTTAGCGCCAGGCGCTGTTCCTCCCCTGCCCAAGTTCAGTTTTAATCTTCACTGAGCACCAGAGCATCCCCCCGCAAGCAAGCCTGTCTCCTCACAGACCCCATCCCCCTGCTCATTCCCCATCCCCTCTCTTTGCGCTGGTTGTTCCTCCTGCCTGGAATGTCTTCCCCTCTACACTCTGCCTGTCCAAACCCAATTATGCCCTCCACAGAGCCTTTTCCAACTCTCGGATATTCCCTTCTTGGAACCTTGGTGTTATTTTCTCATCAGCAGTTGGGCACTTACTTATGTTGATTTGTAATTTTCGTTTTGCTTTCCAAACTGTACTAGAAGCACTTGGAAGGAAGGAAACAGGACTGAAAATGTAGATTGGTCTGTTTATGTTCATGTGGGACTCCAACCAGTTCTAAATTGGTTTCTGGAACTTTCAGTTTCCCTTATTAAGGATAGGTAGGCCCACAAATCAGCCCATCAACCTCCAGACCTAAGTTCTAGCAAAGCTGTTTAGGGGAAAGGAAGATGAGTCCCATTTCATGTAGCCGGTAATAAACTCATGAAACTCATTACCCTAAGAAGGAAAATACGTGGAAAAATATAAATCATTAATGACAGTCACCTGTTTCTACTAGGAGACGCTAGGGTAACTGTCATTCTTTGGGACTTCTTTGATTATAGAATTCTTGAGTGTACTGAACCAGGTATATGATAAATTTCATCTTGCCTGCCAACATTGACTAGCTGTAGCTTTGTGAACTGAGTGTTAAGAAGGATTCTGAGGCTTTGTCTGATTGCTCTGTCTGTCAAGGGCTCTGCAGAGTCATGAAATGCTCTCTACCTTCCCGGAACTCTGACTCCTTCCAAATAGAAGCAGAAGAAAGGAGCTGGCAAAGCATATACCCTGGAGCCCCTCATCAGAGTGTATATAGGATGCAAGATCTTGCTTCCCCCTCCCACTTTGGTCTATTTTAAGTCAGAAATAGAGGATATCCGAGAGCTCTGTTCAGAATGTCAGGAGTCAGAAGTGAAGTGCCTCTTACTTCCTTATAACAGCAGGTGACTTATGCAAAGCCAGCCACAGAGCACTCCCAACTCACTCAGCTGCTCAGCCGGGGGGTCACCCAGCCCACGTATTGCCCAGTGATGGTGTGGCAAATGGGGACCTCTCAGAAGCCTCTTCCTAGATGGGTCCTTGCTGCCGGCTCCCACCAGAACTCACAGAGGGCAGAGGTCACCTCTTTGTGGCCCTGGCCCTGGGGAAACTAACTCTAGAGATACCTTTAAAATGCATATATTTTTAGAAGGGGTTCAGGCCTTGACCTGAGGCGGCCTGATTGGTTAGTTAACACTTCAGCTGAGGAGCTGTTAGCACCAAAAACTGCCACAGAGTTTTGTTTTGCTCAAGGCCTATGATTTTCAAACCAGAGCCTGCGTCAGAATCACCTGGAGGGCTTGTTAAACTACAAGTTGCTGGGCCCGATCCCAGAGTTTCTGACTAGTTAGGTCTAGGGTAGGGCCCCCCAGTCTGCATTGCTTCATAGTTCTCAGGTGATACTGCCGATGCTGCTGGCCCAGGGATCACACTTTAAGAACCGCTACTCAAGGTAAAACTTTGCAACACTGGTAGCTAGATAGGGAGGCAGACTTTTTTTTTAAATTAATTAATTGTTTATTTATTTTTGGCTGCGTCTGGTCTTAGTTGTGGCACGCGGGCTCTTCGTTGTGGTACGTGGACTTCTCTCTAGTTGTGGCACACGGGCTCCAGAGCGCGCAGGCTCATTAGTTGGGGCGCACGGGCTCAGTAGCCCCGCGGCATGTGGGATCTTAGTTCCCTGACCAGGGATTGAACTGGCGTCCACCTGCATTAGAAGGCAGATTCTTTTTTTTTTTTTTTTTTTTGACGGTACTCGGACCTCTCACCGCTGCGGCCTCTCGCGCTGCGGAGCACAGGCCCCAGACGTGCAGGCTCAGCAGCCATGACCCACGGGCCCAGCCGCTCCGCGGCATGTGGGATCTTCCCGGACCGGGGCACGAACCCGTGTCCCCCACATCGGCAGACGGACTCTCAACCTCTGCGCCTCCAGGGAAGGCCCCGGAAGGCAGATTCTTAACCACTGGACCACCAGGGAAGTCCCGAGGCAGACTTTTTAGATGATCTTTGCCTTACCTTTTTTTTCCTGGGTTTCTAAATAGGTAAAAATATTTTTTAAATTATACACTATATGCTTATGGTCCAAAATAAATCAAACAGTATACATAGGCTTATAATAAAAAGCGATCTTTCTTTGTTTCTTCCAAAGAGTTACCACTTTTAAGTGTTGTGGTTTTTTTCTTTTTTTAAATTCTGGTAATTATATCCATACCTCTAAATTAACTTTTTATGATTTGAGAATGTTGGTATCGTCCTACTCTTAGTTCCCCGACCAGGAATTGAAGCCAGGCCGTTGGCAGTGAAAGCGGTGAGTCCTAACCACTGGACCGCCAGGGAATTCCTTTGAATTTCCCCTTTTATCTCGGAGAGTCCGCCTTTCCTGGGATTTTGCAGTCCTCCTCCAATTTGGACAGGTTATTCTCTGAGTCTGCTGTACAGCTGTCATTCTGGAACTTTACTTAGTTGGATTTCCAGTTGGATTTTATTTTAACCCCAGTCACTGACTGGGTCCAAGCTTCTTTTTTTCTTTGTAGCCCAGATACCAATTACGAGTGTTACCAAGGAGATCTTAAAGAGCAAAATGCATTTTTGAGAGCAGAGCTTTAAAATTTAGTGTGAGTTCAACACAGGTTAAGTGTAAATGAGAATCAGCTGTCTTTGGATTAAACACTACAGTTTTTTTAAAAGAAGATTAAAAACGGAAGTAAAACAAGGATTCCACATACTGGCCCCTTTCAGAGCAGCCCGGCAGTTTTGCAATCCGGACTTAAATCTCCTCTGGTTGGGTCAGCCTGGAATCAGGGCTGTCTCCAGGGGTTGAGGGGTACATGGTATGGTGGGAGATAGTAGATTAAGATTTGACCCAAGCCCTCAGCTGAAATCTTGCCTTTGGCCCTGTTAGCTAGTTGATCTCCCTTATAATATAGACAATAAGCTCAGACTTCCTGGAATATTGGGGAGGTTAAATAAACTGAAGGATAGGAAAGCACACCCAAAAACTGAGATGTTCTGTATGCACAGGTTTTCACCATGAAGTTGTGATTAGATGTTGGATCTTGGCGCAGGAGCGAAACCCTGCAAAGGCTGAAAGTGAGAGAAGATTGAATTAGAGTTTAATGCACAATCAAATTGGATACATTTAATAATATGAACCAGTGTTTACTGCAGGAGTCTCCAAGTCAGATGCCAGTAGGGGCCTGGCAGGTGAAATGGGATGAATTGGGCCATGTTAGGTACCCACAATGGATGGGGCACAGCTCATCCAAGGGTTCAGATGGCAACACCTCCAGCTGATGTTGCCCTGCAGGAATGAGGTCTTCTGTTTTTCGAAGCTTAAAGTCTGGATTTTTACGTGAAACCAGCTAAGTTTTACATGCTATTAGCCAGTTTAAATTTTTTCTTAACATTGGGCAAGCTAAACAAAGCACATATGCAGTTCATCAATTTAAGGCCTCTGCTTTACTGCATGGGGATTAAATGTAAATTGCAGGCATAACAAGTATTCGGAATACCGCATTTAGACAGCTGATTGTAGTGTTTGTCTTCTGCTAGTTTCGTGATATCTGTATGAGTTTACAATATTCCCCGATACCTTTTTTCAAGGGAATTAAGAAGAATGTAGAGGGCTTCCCTGGTGAGACAGTGGTTAAGAGTCTGTCTGCCAATGCAGGGGACATGGGTTCGAGCCCTGGTCCAGGAAGATCCCACATGCCGCGGAGTATCTAAGCCCGTGCGCCACAACTACTGAGCCTGTGCTCTAGAGCCCGCGAGCCACAACTACTGAAGCCTGTGCGCCTAGAGCCCGTGCTCTGCAAACAAGAGAAGCCACGCAATGAGAAGCCCATGCACGGCAATGAAGAGAGTAGCCCCTGCTCACCACAACTAGAGAAAGCCCCTGCACAGCAGCGAAGACCCAACATAGCCAAAAATAAATAAAATTAAAAAGAATAACGTAGAGCTGGACATGGTCAGAAAGGAGTCGTTTAGAACCCAGTGGGAAACTTCCCTCTAGGTTAATATTCATCTAATAATCTGCACTTTGGGGGCATCTTGGTTTGACCACTTACCAGTTCACCTCATCCAGCCTTCAGGTCTCTATCTTGTCCACAGGATTCCATGGAGAAAATCTCATCGAATGCTTTCCTTATGAAGTCAGATATGCCAGGCATACCCACCTTTTCCCATATTGCCACTTTTACTTTTGAAGTAAAATAGGAAGTTAGATGTCACTTTTTAAAGTGGCGCTGAGCCATTAAGATCCCCACTTCTGCACTCTGTACCTTTGGATAGCACTTTATTTGCAGGACATCTTCATCTGCGTCCTCGTTAGTTCCTGACAACAATCCTGTGAAATAAATAATGCGTCCAGAGTTTTGGCCACGGTCTGCTTCAAGCTTACAGGCTGTGGTTTTCCTTTATCTCTGAGTATCCTCTCCTCTCTTTTTTAATTACCACCAGCTCAGCTTCTCAGAGGAGTTGCCTTTGTTAACACAAGCCTCTCCAGCTGGTGAGATTCTAGGTAGAAGGAACGTTAAGTGCAGACTTGAGTAATCGAAGGACAGCTGATGAGGAGGTGGGCAGGGCTATCTCTAGGTGATATTTTGAAATTAGCTTCACCCCTCTAACTTTCAGCCTGTCTCCAAAAAGTACCTCCCTCTGTTCTCTGCCCCCAGGAGCCCAGTGCCCTCTGACTGGTGTGCAAAACTTCCCACATAAGTAGCCCTGCCCCTGCCCTTCCGCCAGATCAGCCCAAACTCTCCGGCTTCCTTTTGTTACTTTTACGTCCTGTTCCTGTAACCCCTTCTGGCTCTCCATCATATCACCCATTCATCTTCGGCAGGACGGCGGAGGCGGGGTGAGGCTATTATAAACAGTTTTCCTGGCTGCACTGGGTGGGAAGACGGATAAATGTATTTAACAGCAGATGCTTTTGTTACCTAGAACCATGTTCTACAAATCCTGAGAAATGTGGGATGCTGTTGTTAATAAAGAAGGAGGGTGGGGTGGGGTGACCACACAGACAGTAATACTATTCAATATAGATTTAGAATTTGAAGATCTAACACTGCCCTGATTTTTCGAGAGCTTTAAGCGATCCCAAAGGTTCCTGACAGGTAGTAATTTGTAATTTTGCTGAGATACAGATTTGACTTGTAACTCTTAACTAATTAAAACTTTGTGAAAAATGGCTCTTTGAAAAGAATATCAGCTGCTCATACGGATGATGTTAGGAAAGAAAAAGCAAAGATGTCCAAAGAAGGGATAGGTCTTAGCCAGGAAAAAAAAAGGAGTTTTGGATAAATGAAAAACTAGAATGATAAATTTTGCTGTACTGGGACTAGGTCCACTGCCTACTGTACTTCATAGAGAAATAAGGAACATTTTCTCAGGGGCCTGAGCCAAGACAACATTTTTTCTGGTGAGATCATTTTGGTGAAGGTCGAAAAGGGGGTTAACTTGCAGTGGGAGGTGAGACATTTGGAAGAAAAAAAAAAGGCAAGGAAAAGCCAGAAGCCTCTACAACCTTTTCTGTATTTATGGGTTTGGGGATTTATGAAGCTGTCTGGATGTTCTCTGGAATGTCAGGGCTCTGTTGGACCCCTCTCCTTGGATGTGTTCCGGCAGGTGCTACAAGGACAGCTGTCAAGGGTATTGTGAAGGAAATTCCTGCATTTGGTTCCTGGGAGGCTTGATTCTTTGACGTTTAAGTTTCTGTCTCTTTTCTTCTCCATTTTTCCGCGTGCGCGTGCATGTGTGTGTATGTGTGTGTGTGTGTGTGTGTCTTAGCAGCCAGAGGCAATCAGTGTTGAGCTGAAAACTGAAAGAAACAGGTTTATGGTTGGTTAGTCCTTGCTCCTGAAGAGCTGGCTGCTCCCAGAGCCCTGGGGCAAACTTCAAAGCCTGCAGTTCCTTTGCCTTCCCATCTCCGCTTTAGAATCTCCTCCCACTACCACACCCCTCACCTCCCATCCTCTGATTGTCCCAAATTGCCACCTAGACCTGTCTCCCAGCTCTATAAAACTCTAGCTCCTGCCTTATGGGCTGTCTTTTCTAGTGATGGGAGTTTAGCAGATTGAAGGTAATTGACATTTAAAGGGTGAATGAGGCTTGGTCTCTAAATGTTTAAATTTTAAAATTAAATGATGCTTTATGGTTGCTGGGAGGTGGTTGCTGGGGGAGCGGGGGGTGGGGGCGGTCTGGGTATGGTGGGATGGGTGTGCTGGTGTTTAATGGGCACAGAGTTTCAGTTTGGGAAGGTGAAAAAGTTCTGGAGATGGATGGTGGTGACGGTTGCAGAGCAATGTGAAAGTACTTAATGCCACAGAATTGTACACGGTAAAATGGTGAATTTGATGGTATGTATACCTTACCAGGATAAAAAAAAAGAATTTAAAAAATCAAATGAGGCTTTCACAAAGACTATTATGTAAGTAATAGGAGATTTTTTTTTTTTTTTTTTAGTAATAGGAGATCTTTAAGAAAATTCGGAAAATACAGAGAAGCACAAGAAAACAGGAACCATAAATCTCTCTATGGCTAACATTTTTGCCTTTTACTGGATTTGTATATCTTTCCAACCTTTTTTCTGTGTAAATATAATTTTTATACAGAAGTGAAACAAAACTGTACATATTGCTTTGTAGTTTTCACTTACTATGTCATGAATATGCCATGTCATCAAATATTCATCAGCATATCATTAGTTTGAACAGTTGCTTGATATTCCATCATTCCTGATCCCCAGATAAGGCCCCCTTCCCAGTATCATATTGTTGCAGGAAGGGGGACCCCTTCCAGAGCCTGAGAGTGGGCTCTTGTCTAACACTCGGAAATGAATTGTCTGAGGAGACACACATGCTGACAAAGCAAAAATCTCGTTGGGAAGGGGCAGCTGGGCAGAGAGCAGTAGGATAAGGGAACCCAGGAGAGCTGCTCTGCCATGTGGCTCGCAGTCTCAGGTTTTATGGTGATGGGATTAGTTTCCAGGTTGTCTCTGGCCAGTCATCTTGCTTGGCCCATATCTGGTCTGACTCAGCATCCTTCCTGGTGGCGTGTGCATCTCTCAGCCAACTGGATTCCAGTGAGGAGGGTTCTGGGAGGTTGGTAGGGCATATTATAGGCTGGCGTTTCCTCCCTCCTTTTGGCCCCTCCAGGATTTTCCTCGCGAATTTAGTTTTCAGTGGCAGCACCGTGTTCCTTACTGGGACCTCTTGTTGCAAGATAACCTGTGCAAGTGCCCGGCCAAGGTGGGCGATTTCGGTCACCGGTTCCCTAACAGTATGCACTGTCACTGTAACCTAGGTATTTACTTTGTATCGCTTTTCAGAGTTTACAATATATGTTTTGGAGATTATTTGATGTCTGTCTCCTTACAAGAGTATAAACTCTTATTCAACTGACCATTTTATCCCCAGTGCCTGGCTTGTAGTAGGTCTGCAAACTATAAGTGATTACGTTGTTGGACTCTTCATTTTCTGATTTTTGCTCATGGATTATACATAAAAGTATAATTCCTTCACTTACAGATAAAACTTTGAACAAATCCATAATTATTTCCTTATGAAAAATTCCTATAATTTGAATAGGTTAAGTGTTTCTTTCTAATATAGTAATATATGCTCTGTGTGGAGTTTCAGAAAACATAGAAAAGAATAGAAAAAAAATAAAGCTCACCACAGTCCTTTTTCTGGGCTCTGGAATTGTTTAAGTAGCATGATCATTGTCTGTTCCTAACAGGTTTGGAATTGCCTGTGAAACTGTCTGAGCCCAGTGCCTTTTTGGCCAGGTGGTAATTTGACAAGAGTGTGTAGATATTCTGTGATTATTACTATATTCAAGTTTTTTACTTCTTTAGTGAGTTTTGGTCTTTTATGTTTTCCTCCCAGAGTATTTCATCCAAATGAGCTTTCTTTTTTTTGGTGTGATGAATTGGGAGATTGGGACTGACATATATACACTAATATGTATAAAATGGATAACGAATAAGAACCTGCTGTATAAAAAAATAAATAAAAATTCAAAAAAAATTTCAAAAACTAATAGCTCTATATCCAGAATATAGATGTAAGTTCTCATTAAAAAAAAATTGAATTTTATTCATTTTTTTATACAGCAGATTCTTATTCGTTATCCATTTTATACATATTAATGTATATATGTTGGTCCCAGTCTCCCCAAATGAGCTTTTAATTGGTGGAATTCTGAGGAGATATTTTGTTTGTTTGTTTTTAAATATTTATTTATTTATTTTGGCGTTCCTGTCTTAGTTGCGGCATGCGGGCTCTTCACTGCTGCATGTTTAGTTGCGGTATGCGGGCTTCTTAATTACGGCATACATGTGGGATCTAGTTCCCTGACCAGGGATCGAACCCGGGCCCCTTGCACTGGGAGCACGGAGTCTTACCCAGCGGACCACCAGGGAAGTCCCCTGAGGAGATACTTTGTAAGCAAAGTTCTCACCCGTACCAATCTGGGAAGAAATAACTAGCATTGCAGTCATCAGGTAAAACAAAGGCCTCCAGTGATGAAGAAACCCCATTTCTGGGAGAGGGGCAGCAAAGGGCAGAGATGTATTAAGCACACTCTATACAGGAACCTGAGAATCTCTTGGAATGAGTTGCCAGACAGTGTTTCAAAATTTTCTGTTGTGTGCAGGAATGGCCAGGAGCTTTGTCTCCTTAATGACCCTGGCCTGATTGAGGGTCTCTTTAAGACTGAATAGCTGTAACCATTCACCAGGTAAAGTCAGTTTGTCCTTCAGGAACATTATCGAGCTACTGGCCAGCCTCACTCACTCATCTGGAAGTGATGATAATTAGTGCTTACCTAGTTCTTGTGAGGATTAAATGAGATGGTGCCTGTAAAAGGGTTAGTGCTTACTAATATGAGATGTTTGCAGCTAACTGCAGGTTAAAGAGAAGTGATAGCAGGTGGCTGTAGGAGGGGCATTCCAGACGGCAGAAGTGCCTGAGTGGTGGGCGAAGGGCTCAGCGTGGTGTGTTCCGTGGCGGCCAAGGGTACGCCATTTGTGGCAGTTATAGTGATGCCAGATGGGAGCAGGAAAGGCAGGTCAGGGCTGGATTGTGAAGGCCAAAGAGCTTGTGCTTGTTCCTAATAGCAATTGGGAGCCATTGAGAGTTTTCAAGCAGAGAAATGGTATGACCACAGTTATGGCTTAGAAAGATTGACCACAAGAGAGAGACTCGAGGCTGGGTCTCTCTCTCGGACCACCTTAGTAGGTGGTCGTGGTTTGTAAGGTGAGAAACAGAGAAGAGCTGAGCTGGTGGGATAGTGTGGTAAGGAAGGTAAAACAGGAGAAATCTGGAGGAATTTGGGAACGGAGTGGATATCAGGGTTTTTGTTTGTTTCTTTGGCCACGCCGCGCAGCTTGTGGGGTTTTTCGTTCCCCGACCAGGCATCGAAGCCAGGCCTTTGGCAGTGAGAGTATGGAGTCCTAACCAGTAGACTGCCGGGGAAGTCCCGGATATCACAGTTGCAGAGAGGAGTAGGGAGGAGGTGAGCATAGCTCAGGCCGTGGGAAGTCACACACAGCGCCTTGTAAGAACTGAGACTTCTTCCATCTCTCTTGCTCTTAGCCCCCAAATTAACCCCCTCCCCATCCCTTGAGCTAACTAGGTCTTATGTTAAGCTCTTGCTTTGGGAATGTACCCCTTTGATTTTATTTGTTGCCCTATCCCATTTCTGACTAATGATTCTTACACTTGGAATCTACATCCATGAATACAGGGTTAACCCGTTTCTCTTTACCAACATGGTCGCAGGGACCCGTTAAAGTGGGTTTATGAGAATTAAGTCCTTTGCCCAGCACACTACCACAGGTTTGAAGCAGGAGCTGAGTTGATAATGATGTCATCAGCCTATATAAGAAATACAGAGGAGGGCTTCCCTGGTGGCCAGCGGTTAAGAATCTGCTTGCCAATGCAGGGGACACCAGTTCGAGCCCTGGTCCGGGAAGATCCCACATGCCACGGAGCAACTAAGCCCGGGCGCCACAACTACTGAGCCTGCTCTCTAGAGCCTGGGAGCCTCAACTACTGAAGCCCACACGCCTAGAGCCCATGCTCCGCGACAAGAGAAGCCACTGCGATGAGAAGCCCGCGCACCGCAATGAAGAGTAGCTCCCGCTTGCAACTAGAGAAAGACCGCGCACAGCAACGAAGGCCCAACGCAGCCAAAAATAAATAAATAAATTTATTTAAAAAAAAAAAAAAAGAAATACAGAGGAAGAAGCAGGTTTGGGGAAAGCAGTGACCTCAGTTTAGACCTGTTGAGTTTGAGGCTCACTTGGGATAACCAGATGGAGACAGCAGGCAGGTAGAACCCGAAGGGAGGCCGGGTGAGGAATGAATGAGCAGTCGCTGGCACTCCAGGCATGGTCTCCCTTGTGCGAGCAGATGAGCTCATCTTTGGGGCAGGCGGGGGCACGGAGGCGAGGGTAGGAGGAAGCCAAGGGTGGAAACAACAGCCCTGGCATTTAGGGGCAGGCAGAGGGGCTGGTGTAGGAGACCAAGAAAGACAACCCGTCAAAACGGCCACAAGAGGCAAGTGAAGAGTTTCAAGGAGGAGTTGGAGAGCAGTGGTTTCAGATGGCAGAGGGGACTGAAAACTTGACAGTGCATTTGCCATTAGAAGTCATCAGTGACCTCCCTGAGAGCCAATCCTGTAGAGTTCCCAGGGCACCTACAAGGAGCCAAGGAGTGAGCCGGGGTGAGAAAGAGGCAGTGGTGAGTCAAGTCAAGAAGCTTGGTGCTGAGCAAGAGAAAGCGGTTGCTTGAGGATAAAGAGCTAGTTGTTTGGGTGACAAAGCCCTGACTCTATTGGTAGGTTGAGGAGAAGAGGGAGCAGTAAAGGAATGACTCCCATGTGCGTGCCAGTCATTGTTCTCAGTGCTTTACACGTGTGTCCTGCTCAGTCTTCACTACACATCTATGGTAGGTGCTCTTCTCTGTATCTTACAGATGGGAAAACTGAGTCACAAAGAGGTGAGGTAACTTTTCAGGGTCACATAGCATTAGAGTGGCAGGTTTGGGATAACGAAACAAGAGCACGGGTGGAAGAGCTGGCCGTGGGGAGTGGGGCACCGTCGCCCGAGACTGGGGGAGGGGCTGAGGAGAGGCTGGAGAGTCTTTACTGGATGCCCTCTGCTTTCATGGTGAAGATGAGACAAGATCGTTGCGAGCAGAAGACCTGGTAAACTTGTGAACAACTGCTGTGGGCCCCAGCAAAGGAGCTAGAGGAGAATCACCGAAAGCACTTCCGGGATGTAGAATCCTCCTGGTACCGCGGAAGAGGAGGAACTGGAGGATGGATTAGCAATGTGTAAATCAAGAGCTAGTCGAGAATGGAGTAGATGCTGCCAGTGAGAATGTGACTGATGAGACTGACCCCGGGGAATAGGCTAGTCAATCTGGGTAAGAGTGGAGAGCCTGGGAGAGCACTGCAGTTCCGGAGGGAGCTGGTGAGGGCCGGTCACCTGTGGGCAGAGGTGTGGGGAGCTGGACCCTGGGGCTGAGAATGTTGGAAGGATGGGGTAAGAGACTGTGCCAAGCCCGGGCAGGCCTGGTGTGCACCAAGGCCAAGGGATCTGTGCAGGCGCACCGCTGGGTTGTGAAGTCAAACTCCAGTGGGGCCTAGGTGTCCTCAGCTACCCCTGACTGAGAGGGCAGCCGCCTGGGCATGTTGGCTCATTAGGCTGAATCTGAACAATCAGAAGATGTCGTCACATTCCCCAAGGCCAAAGAGGTAGTGGGATAGATGAAAGAATGGGAAGCAGGATTTCTAAGTTTGCAATTTTGGATTTGGGAGTATTTGGGTGTTAAAAATTCAGGTTGTTGCTATCCTAAAGTGAGTGGAGGTGAATGTCCTTAGCTTGGAGGACGTGGTGGAACTGGGTGGGCAGTCTAGATGGGTGATGGAGAAACATAGGATGCCCATAGGAGTTGAAGCCTGGAGGTCAGTGAATGTCAGTTTGTAGGGTGAGCAGAGGGAGGTATAGACAGGTGAGCTCGCACGCCACTACAGTCTGCTAAGATTGAAGGGCAGGTATGTCCCGCTGTTTCCTCTGAAGACCACTTTGCATCTAGTTGGATTTTCTGAATTCTTTTCCAACATTATTTTCCCAATTGTTGCTTGCCTCCAGAGCTATGCACTCACTACCTGATAAATGTTGATTGGTGCTATTCTCTCTCCCATTGGAGGACTAAATGAGATGAATGCATGTGGTTCAGTGAGTGAGGCCTGGGGGATATAGATTCCGTAACCCACAGTACCAGTAGGTGTATGGAAAGGGATTTGACTCAGTCTTCACAAAACTGGCAGCAGTAATTTAACTTCCAGTCATGCTGAAATTGTAGAGGTTTCTCACTGTTGTTACAACAATAGTCACATTTGACAGCATCATGGAATTAAGGAGTTAATCACACTACATTGACAGAATCCTGTAGCAAAGGCTGTTTAGTTGGAATAATTACCCCAGAAACATTTTTCATAAGGGGCTGTGCAAACTCGATTTAATTTATTTTGTTTTCTGAGTCCTTAAATTCACCAAGGGTTCAACCAGACCCTTTTAAAGGCAAGAAACTAAGACCGTAGGCTGTTAGAACTGAAGTGAATTATTGACTCAGTAGCCAAATGAAGATGGGCATTATGAGCTCCCTGAGTCGAGTTCACAGAGGAAATAAAATGCTGTGATGAAACTCACTGATGCATCTTGGGCTCCTCCAGTTTCCTTTTCGATCCTCCTTCCTTTCCTCTCCAATACGAACGTTACAAAGGAAACTAACCTTAATCAAGACCAGATCCCTTTGGGCCCAGGGTTCTGTGGCTCTGTTTCTGGCACAAAGGACAGGCCTTGTACAGCCTCATTTGTCATTGTGTGCTTGATTACAGAAGGAAAAAAAGGCTCTGTTGTCTTGGGAGAGGCGATATTGAATTTTCTGGGTTGTTTTTGTTTTGGGTACTTCTAGTCAGATAATGTTATAGGTTATTTTCTGACTTAGACACATGAGATTACTTTTTAAATGAAACTGTTATTTCATGTAGTCCATGTACTTAATGAGTTTCTGTTTTGTGCCCTGTCCTGGGCCATGTGCCTTCCATAATGTAGGAGCTCAGTAAACATTTTATTATCCATCAGGGGTTCTTGTCCACAAAACTGACTGCAAAACACTTTATTTTTCTTCACTAACATACTCTCTGCTTTGTTTGGGATGCTCTTCCCACCCTTTTCCACTCTGCTCGTCCTCTAAGACTCCGTTTAGCCATCACCTCCTCTGCAAAGCTTTGCTGGAAAGAGTTAGCTGCGCCTTCCCATTGCTCCCATGATGTACTTTGTACCTGCCTCCTGTCAAGCTGGGAACCAGGGTTTACCTCCAGGAGATTGAGCCTGGTAGGAATGTCGGGGTGGGTAGTTGGAATTGGGCTGAGATGGTGCAGTGGGTCTGAGCCGTGTCCTTGAGGGAGTCCTGACCGCCAAGCCAAGGCGCCCGGAGGTGCTGGTGCTAAGTTCAAGGAGTAGACGAGAAGTTGAAAAATGGGGCATGAAGACAAGGATCAGGAAGGAGGTGGCAGCATGACCGGAGAGTGGGAGCAGGTTGAGAAAGAACAAGGAGCATCTGGGACAGTGGACACAAACGACAAGGTGGCACCTGTGGCTTGGCTTTCGTTTCATGAGTAAGAGAGTCACAGACCCAGAACACTTCATTCTTTAGTTCTTGTAAGAATAAGCCATCTCACCGGAGGCCAAGTCTCTTTGATTTGTATCTCCAGTATGTGTAATGGAACAGGACACAGTGTCAAATAAATTTGAGTAATGAATGAAGATGAGGACCTCCAGAAAATATCTGCCTTCCTTGGAAAATTTCTAAGGAGGGGATCTAATGTACAGCCTGGTGACTATAGTTAATAATAGTGGGCTGCATGCTTGAAATTTAGTGAGAGAGTAGATATTAAGTATTCTCACGATACATGCATAAAAAGTGGTAACCATGTGGGGTGATGGATGTGTTAATTAGCTTGATTGTGGTAATCAGTTCACAATATATATGTGGATAAAATCGTTACATTATATACCTTAAGTATATACAGCTTTAATTTGTCAGTTATACCTGAGTGAAGTTGGAGAAAGAAAAGAACAGTGAAACACCAAAAAAAAAAAGAAGAAAGGACATTTCTAAGGAAGAGGTTAAGATGACGATTAACCTAGAGGCCTGTTGGCTGCTGTAACTTACAAATGAACTGAGTGTAATATATAAAGGCTCTAGGTACTTTGCAATAGTTTCACCTCTCCGAGATCACTGCCCCATCTTTTCTTCTTTTCCTTTCCTCATTGGCTCGTAACATTCACTTCTGGACCACAGGGATCCCTGGAACCCATGAACACTTAAGAACCTTGATTCCTCAGATATTTACAGTAGCTAATCTAGTGGGATGTATTTTCACATTCTACCAGGAGGGACCATCATTTAACCATGTTCTGAAATCTTAATTTTAAAGATTTGGAATATATTTATATTGATTTTCACTCTCTCCTTATTTAGGTCAGTAAATTTGGAATATATTAATTTTACTTAAAATAAGAGATTTGACCCTTAAGCATTTTTAAAGCCCCCTTCTAGGGAAAATTAAAAATAATTTTATTTACAGCAGAAAGAAATAGAAAAGAATAAAAGGGATCCTGAGCCACAGGAACCTGCATCACTCCTTGTGGTTTTTCCTGTTTGATACCATGCTTTCTGGAAGATGCAGTTTTCTTTTTCCATCTCTGTTGTCGACATGCCAGGATTTCTAGCAAAGTGGGCCCAGTGTTCTGCTGGAGGTTACTTTTCCTTGGAAGCAATTCAAATAAAATCATCATTGTTTCTCCCTTTTCATTTGACATTTGACTAAAACAATGCTTTGGCAGCTAGACAGGAGCTCTTAAGAGCTTCAGTATTTTTCTCCCAATCTTTGCCTTTCAAGAAGTACCTTTTCAAAATGTGGTTTAAAACTGAGCATAGAAACAAAAGCATAGGACTGATTGCTTGGAGACCAAAACTCTAGGGAGGGGAAGAGACCTAGGGGGGAAACCCTGAAAGTTCCAGTTCTGCCCCCTGTATGTGGTTGCCCATTTTAGTATTGTGTGTCCTAGTCTCTGAGAACTGTCACCCTTGCTTTGTTGGGTCTGCCACCCTGCCGAGTTTCCAGCACCACCGTATCCTTGTTGGTCAGGTACTTTCTTTGTTCCTGTACCAAAGCTGGTGAGCATTATACTAGGTACTAATTAATTCTCACTTTTATTCCTTTCTTAGAAGCAATTCCTAGAGGTCATCAGAATTTTACTTTTTTATACTCTGAAGGTTCTAATCATAATCCCACTTATTTATTCTCAACTATAACATCCCGTTTTTTCAAAACAAGTTCCTTTCTGCCACCTCACCCCCCCTTTAGTATTTTTACCCATCCTGTTTTCTTTCTTTCCTCTATCTCTACTCTTGATGCCATGAACTTATCATCAATAATCATTAATTATTTTTGAACTGTCCCACTTGTATGGGCATTAATGTGGTACCATCATGTTCAAATACCAAGAACAAATTGAATGAAGTTAAAATCTTCCCTGAATTTGGGGGGACACACCATTCTTATTAGGGTTAATGTCCTTGCTGTAACATAAGTGACTTTAAGGCAGTGTAGGTGAAGAGAGAAATCATTTTTAGTATTTTTTTCTACTTCATTTTCCTCTGTTCTTTTACTGGAAAGAAGAAGAAAGTGGCAGGAGAGAAATAGCTGTCTGAGCACATCTGTCATCTGTTCATTGCCTGGGGACTTCGTGAGTTGAAGAACCGGACTCATTATCATTTTTTTTCCTTTGGTCTTGTGTTGGGCCATAGTCTCTCTGGGAAATTGACCAAATCTCCTTTCTTTGCTTATCGACCTGGGTGTTGCGTGGAAGAGTCTCTGCTGGGGCAGGGCAAGGGCCAAAATCTTCATCTGTAACCACTTCTGTTCTGAAATGGCTAAGCCAAGGCATCTTTTACTGGAGGCAAAGAGGGTTGCTGGCCTCTGGGAAGCTGACAAGCATATGGACTTTGCAAACAAAAGGAGAAAATGTGCCTTTCCAGGGATCTGCGGATCCCCTTTCCATGAATTACGTCATTGGGTGCTGGCAGTGGTTTAGTTAACAGCTATTTGCTCCTCCAAATTCTCACAAATCCAGGGGAAGGATTTTTGGTGACTGTTAATTTTTCTATCTGACTTCTCGTCTCTTGGAAGGAAGTTAACATATACTTGTGTTCAGAAAATTAAGCTAGATTTTGTTGGTGAGTATAAAAGAGATGAATCTCATGTAAAACTTCTGTTTGATTCAAAATACCAGAAACGAGATCAAATGACAAACCATAGATTGGGAAAGAGTATTTCCGACACATACAACTGAGAAAAGGGCCATTTTTTTCCTTAATGCATAATGAGCTCTTAAAATCAATTTGAGTTAAGAGTTTAAACAGAGAAAGAAATATAAACATGTTTGTAAATATGAAAAGATGCCCGGTTCCACTTATAATGCAAGAAGTGCAACTGATAGAATGCGATACGTCACTATTAGATTGGCAAAAAGAACATTTGATGACAGGGTGTTGGAAAGTTGTGGAGAAGTAGGCACACGTGTAAACTGATGCTGTTTCTTTGGCACTGGTCACTCAAAATGTATGTAACCTTTGACCTCCGGATTCAATTTCTAGGAATTTATCCAATAGAATTTACAGATATAAACAAAGATGTCTTCATTGTAGCAATATTAGCTAAAATGTGAAACAGTGTAAGTGCCTATGAATAAAAGACTGGTTAAGTGAATCATGATGTATCTCTACAATGTAATACTGTTCAGCCATTGAAAAGATTTGTAGGGACTTCCCTGGTGGTGCAGTGGTTAAGAATCTGCCTGCCAATGCAGGGGACACAGGTTCGATCCCTGGTCCAGGAAGATCCCACATGCCGTGGAGCAACCAAGCCCATGTGCTGCAACTACTGAGCCTGTGCTCTAGAGCCCGCAAGCCACAACTGCTGAGTCCATGTGCTGCAACTACTGAAGCCCACGTGCCTAGAGCCCGTGGTCCACAACAAGAGAAGCTACTGCAGTGAGAAGCCTGCGCACCACAACGAAGAGTAGCCCCCGCTCGCCATAACTAGAGAAAGCCCAGGTGCAACAACGAAGACCCAATGCAGCCAAAAATAAATATATAAATAAATAAATTTATTTAAAAAAATAAAAGATTTGTACTTGGTGTCACATGGAGTGTGCTTATATTTAGTTTCTGTGCCCAATATCAGTTTATTGTCTCTTGGCTCCAAATTCACTCTTCTTGCCTAATCTATGAAAATGGTTCTGATCCTTTTAAATAATTTTTCTTTGGCAGCTAAGAGGTAGTATATTGATAACTGGCCCAGCTTTTTAAAAACAAGGGGTGGGGAAAAGATATTTATGCTTATATAAATATGCATAAGCGTGAACATGTTCTGGGAGCTGCATGAGGGGGTTACCTCTCAGGGTGACAGTGGAATCTGGGGGGAGAGAGAGACTCACTGGAAGTTTTTTTTTTTTTATTTTTTTTTACCATGTGCATGTTTTGTTTTTGTAGAGAAAATGAAAAAACTTTGGTTAGATGTTAAAGGAAAAGAAACTCGCATTAATGGAGAAACAGACTAGCTGGAAATACAAAATATTGTAAAGATGTCATTTAATCAGAATAAATTTATAGGTTAAATGCAGTCACGGTAAAGAAAAAAATTCCCAAGGTGGAGGCAGGGCATGGTTTTTATTGTTAAGAAGCTTAGAGTATAGTTTGGGAGACAGAAACATAATGTTCACAAAAAAATGCCTTGAACAGTTACAATGCAATATATCAAGTGAAAAGCAATAAAATTGAATACATATGTATTGTGGGAACTTGGAGTCCTTTGAGAGAATAGACAGAATGGAGTTAATCAGCAAAGGATACTTAAAAAAAAAAGCTAACAAATGATAAACTATATAACAAGAAGGAATCTTTCTTAAAGTCCATATTCTCTCAAAAAATGGAAACTGCCCTCCCAAAGGCTTTTCAATGTAGGGAGGGAGTTCTTTCTACAGGATATTTTGTGTTGAGAAGACCTATGTGAGAAAGTCTATGAACTGTGCCCACATTTCGCGTTCTACTGCTGAGTAAAGTGGCCCAAATGCCTCTACATTTTCACTTTTGAGTTTGCAAATGACTGAAAATTAAGTAATCAAGTACAGCCGGGATTGGGTCGACCATACAAGGAGTACAATTGCTTGAAGAATCTGGAAACAATACTGACCACATTTGTTGGCATTAATTCATCGAAGCAATAATGCTATATAGAGAAAATATGGGGTTTTTTTTTAAGTCCTCAGTTCTGAGTATTTGTTGCAACTGAACTCTTAACTTGGAACTGATGATAAATTCTTAAAAAAAAAAAAACCCACACTATTATGCATTGGGAGCTTTAAAAAATTCCCACAGCATTTGGAAAACATTTTATTATCTCTCTATGCCAGTTATAAGGATTAGAATTTAAGCCACAGATTGATATAGAAGATGTGACATGTTGCTCCAACTGAGAACTGGATAGAACTTCTAGTAGAAAAATGATTGCTTTTGTAGGTCTTCATGAAATCTTCACTGTGAATAGGTGAAATGACTTTTAAGATTTTTCTCCTGGCAAATAAATTGCCTTTATGTTGAGAGTATTTCATGATGATTCTGTAATGTCCATAGGGGATAGAAATAGATATTAAAGGAGATCTTACTTGCTAACATTTCTTAAGATATGTTATCTATTGTGTACCATTTCCCATTAGTCTAGTTTATAAGCATCACTCACAGTAGTTCTTTAACTTTCGCTTCCTTTGGAACACAAGTTTATATACCTCCATTTTTCATTGCTTGAGAAACTCCCTAGAAATAAAGAAATGCTGTCTTTTGTGAATCGTCAGAGGTCATCATGGTTTTGGTGGCTATATTGTTTTTCTTATTAGTGCAGGTCTTGTCAAAATGTTATATTGAGGCTTTATTCTAAAGACACACCAGTAGCTCCCTCTATTTGGTGTCACTGAAAAATAAACACAAAATCGAATCTGTTCCTTGCCGAAGAATAGAAAATTGTAGAATTTCAAGGAGGACCGTTGAGTGATGTTTGGGTTTATGAGTGTTTGTCATTTCAAATTTTGCCATGTCTTATGAGATTAAGACTGAGAAACAAAATCAAAGAGTTTTTTGAATCATTTAATTAATCTGTAACTTAAAAGAAGATATTGAGTTGTGTTATTCTCTTGCTAATAGGATAGATTACTGGCAAGGGGTGTATTTATTAAAAGCGCTAGTTTTGGTTTCCAGTTTTTTTTGCTTTGTTTTGTTTTGTTTTTGCGGTACGCGGGCCTCTGTCTGTTGTGGCCTCTCCCGTTGCGGAGCACAGGCTCCGAACGCGCAGGCTCAGCGGCCATGGCTCACGGGCCCAGCTGCTCCGCGGCATGTGGGATCTTCTCGGACCGGGGCACGAACCCGTGTCCCCTGCATCGGCAGGCGGACTCTCAACCACTGCGCCACTAGGGAAGCCCCGTGAGGATCTCTTTTTAACATCAAAAGGTTTCGTGGATTCCTTCATATAATAGAAGTTACACTTAGACTTTTTGGTCTGCAGACAATTTTTGGTGCTCATGTGGTTGGAAGACCTTTGAAATGACCCTGAGACCCTCTTCTAGGGGCCCTTGGCCCATGTTTGGGAACCAGTGCCGTGCACTGTTCAGATTTAACCATGATGGCTTCAGTCCAAAGAAGTAGAACATGGTTTTTGAAACAGCCCAATTGAGTCTAGAGGAGAAAAATCAGAGGTCAGAACTGAAATGTTTCTTTCTTTGTTGTTCCTACTCTGAGCAAGCTCTGTGGAACATGAGGTTAAGACAGTAAAAGTTATTATGATTATATTTTGTTTCAGGATGTTTACACCTTTTTTATCAATACCTATAGGTGCAAAAGCAGGAATGCCTTTGATTAGGGACCGCAGGTGTCTATAGGGAGGGAGGCCTGGGGGTAGCCCAGGAGGTAGAACAGAGAAGTCACAGGTAGGTGGGTGAAGCTACTGCTGTTATATCAGTGGGTGCTGAGCTTGGCGCTTCTGAGGGTCAGCTTTGACGTGCAGTTAGTTCTACAAGTGTGAAAACTACAAAACAGAGATTCAGCTGGTTTCAGGAGAGAACCTTTCTTTTTTTTCTGCCACCCAGTATATTCTGTAACCATTTATGAAAGTGGAAGTGTCTGAAGACGTGATCATGTCAACCTGAGGATACTCCAGATCTGATATCTGAAGGAAGGTCCAGTGCACGGTCAGATCCCTCTCTCCCGCAGGACACTGTCATGTTAGAGGCTCTGAGCAGTAGAAGAACCTGCTGCACTTCGTGTGGTCCAGGATTTCCCAGAACTCATTTGGCCATGGAACTCCTGCTGGTTTACCCACCCAACCCCAAATGTGAAATGCCTGGAAACATCGTGCAGAGCACACGTTGGGAAAGGCTGATCTTAGTTATAATCTGGACTTTACAAACCTCAGAAGCTCTAAGTATGGCTGAGCTGTACAGTGAGGATGCTGTCACTCATGGTCTTCACGTCTGTCTCCCGGGTTGGGGGTCTGTGTCTGCAGGGAAGTGTGCTAATGCGGGGTACCTCAGATGGCCTTTGGGAACAAGGATTTGTTCTCTGCCTTTAGCGAATTCTCAAAGACGAAAGCTTTCTCTGGTTTCTCTTTGTATAAGTCACTCTTCATAAAATAATTACGTACTACTCACTTATTCATTTCATCTCTCCTCAGGGCTTGCCTTACTGCCTCCATTATCATAACAGATTGGGGTGGGGAGGGGCGTCTAGAAGGTCTTTTGTTCACCCATCAAGAAATATTTAGACAGCAGCTCTCAATCTTAAAATATTGATTGTTTCTAACCACTCAAATTCACACATAATTTGGGAAAACTCTTAAAAGAGTCAGAAGGCTGGAGGAAAAGGAACAAGGTGAGGCGGGTGGGTGGATGGGGTGGGGGATGGGTGTTCTCCATCTTTGCTCACTAGTCTAGAGTGTGTCTTTTGAATTGGCTAATTCTCTTGGAGGCAAGGCTAGTTGGTTCCCTCTAGAATTTGCCAACCAGGGATGCCTTCCTGTTTTTAAAGCAGGGTCTTCAATTTTAACAAAATATCTATTCAACAAAATAGTTTAAATATCACTTGGAAATTCTGATGGGATTTTTCTTGTAAAGTAGGTTTATAGCTTCTGATAGGGTAACAGAAATATGCATTTCTTACTGTTCTGAAGCCTCTGGGAAGGAAGGACAGCTGTGGGCAAAACGTTTATAGTCTGAAGAGAAGAATGCTATTGATTTGCAAGGATGAGCTCTTCTCTTACAGGACCTATAATAACGATCATTAGCATTTGCACAGCACACATAGTACACAACACTTTCATACGCATATAGCATATGATCCTTATAACAGCCCTTGTGAGGGAAATCATATTGACATATTTTTCATCTCCATTTACAGTTGACGAAGCTGGAGCTCAAGAAGGTTGAAATTACTTGTCCAGAGCCATTTAGTAGTAAATGGACAAGCATGAACTTAACACTTTTTCTTTTTAAAAAACCTTTAAAGAACATAGTATGTATTCATTACTTACAGGCCAGTCATTCAGAAATACACAATTTAGAAGTAAACTGGAACTCTGGACCTTTTAAAAGTTGCACCATACCAATTTCTAGAGCAGAGTAATCCATATGGTAGCCGCCCCGCCCCCCCCATGGATCTTAAGCACCTGAAACATGACTTGTCCGAATCGCAGTGTGCTGTAAGTGTTTAAAATGCATACTGCATTTCAGTGACTAAGTATGAAAAAAAGAATGTAAAATACCCTATCAGTACTTGTTTGCATTGATTATATGTTGAAATGATACTGTTTTGGATATACTGAGTTATCATATATTAGGATTAATTTCACCTTTTTTTTTTTTACCTTTTTTTTTTTTTTTTTGCGATACGAGGGCCTCTCACTGTTGTGGCCTCTCCCGTTGTGGGGCACAGGCTCCGGACGCGCAGGCTCAACGGCCACGGCTCACGGGCCCAGCCGCTCCGCGGCATGTGGGATCTTCCCGGACCGGGACACGAACCCACGTCCCCTGCATCGGCAGGCGGACTCTCAACCACTGCGCCACCAGGGAAGCCCTTTTTTTTACCTTTTTAAAGGTGACTATCAGGAAATTTGAAATGATATAAGTGGCTCACATTATATTTCTATGGGACAGCAATGGCTAGAACCATTTTCCATGGTTTTCCACAGCATAATTTGTGTCTTATGTGAATAATATGCCTTTATATTTTACTCTTCTGGCATATAACCCCTCTCCCCATTATTTGGGGAGAGGTTGATCTAAATTTCCCTTTCTGTTTTGAAGACTGCTTTAAGAAGCCTGTAAATTATTTTATAATTTTAATATAATTTCTGTGGTTTTAACGGCACCGCCTTCCAGGAGAGGCTTGATTCATTGGCACCGTCCTCGTTTGGGAGCTGTTAGATCCGTGGTGCTGTAAGTGTGAGAGTGTGAGTTTGTGTGTGAGGACACACGTGTGTGTATGTATGTGCATGTGTGTGACCACGAGAGAGGGGGAGAGGAGGATGGGAAACGGATTCTCCAGGGGCTCTACCAAATTCTGCAGGTCCCCACCCTTAAAGAGTCTGATTCTTGACGGGTGGGGAGTAAAGATTTGGATTCTCCCCCAGCTCCTCCTCTCCTTAAAGAAATCCCACCCTGCGGATGAGTCCCCGTTGCCAATGGGAATGCACTGAGCCACAGCAGGGAAAAAGGCTGAAAATCCACACATTAGAGAGGAACACTTTATAGCCCTCAGCTCGTGGTAGAAAGGACTGTTGGGAAAGGTTTTCTTTTATGAGCATTTTCTGATTGGTTTCATCCCTTCCTCTGCTCCCTGGTGGTAATGGGATATTAGGAAAGTGGAGCCAGTTGTTTGTAGGATGGGGGGCCAAAGTTGGGGAGCTCACAGGTGTCTTTCTCCACTGACCATCCCCGTTTGCAGCCTGCATGGCCAGGCCTTCCCCGGGCTCTGTGGGGCTTCCAGGATAACTGTTAAATCAGCAGATATTGTTAGGCATGTACAGACAGAGTTTGGTCTAGCTCAGTCTAATTATTAAAATTCTTGGCAGGAATTCTACATGAATCACCTCCAAAAAAATTTACATTAAAATTAATGCTACAAGTCTGGCTCCAGCCCACAGAACTGAGAAAACTACTCTGAGTTCTAAGTCCACAAGTGTGGCCTTAACTCCTCCTTGTCCACAGGCCTAGTGACTTTTTCCCCCACCAACAAGGCCACGTGAATTTTCGTAAGAACCTGGAAGGGTGGGGGAGGGCTCTGAGGGGATCACTCCAGAAGGGAGTTATTCTGATCTTCGAATTAAGGCAGGTGTTCGGTCTTCAGGCTGTGGAGTTAGACAGCCTGGGTTCACATCCGGCCAAGCCACTTATGGGTAGTGTGGTTTCGGGCCGGTTTCTTAGCCTCTCTGGACCTTAGTGTTCCGTCTGGAAAATGGGGATGATAACACCTAGAGATTTGTCTAGATACTAAGTGAGCTAATGCACATAAAGCTTGTGGCGGAATGGAGGAGGTAAGAACCTGGTAGCT
This sequence comes from Aethalodelphis obliquidens, assembly GCF_003676395.1. NCBI lineage: Eukaryota > Metazoa > Chordata > Mammalia > Artiodactyla > Delphinidae > Aethalodelphis > Aethalodelphis obliquidens. Next base: position 5,657,869 of record NW_020837982.1, read on the forward strand.
GTTAGCTCTTTGGTTACTGTTGTTCCTCATCATTCATTGCGGTGAGCTGTTCTGGGGGGCGGCGTTAAAATGCTAAGTGGTGGGACTTCCCTGGCGGTCCAGTGGTTAAAACTCTGTGCTTCCACTGTAGGGGGCGTGGGTTCGATCCCTGGTCGGGGAACTAAGATCCTGCAAGCTGTGCAGCACGGCCCCCCCCTCCAAAAAAAAATTAAAATGCTAAGTGGAGACAGGCACCACTGTAGGCTATGCTCTCCTTTCTTCACTTCTTTGTAAACAGGTTTTGGGGGAAAGAAAACAAGTCCTGGAAAGCCTGTGGCCTTGCCACCCAATGACTGTTGACTTTAAATAGACTTCTCTGCTCACCCTTTTGGGGGGCAGGGCAGGGTAAGAGTCCAGTGAGGCAGCATGTTTTTGTGTGTCTTTTTTCATCACTGTTGTCCCCCTAATCAGTCTGTGCCAGTCTAGTCTCTGTGGAGGAATGCTTAAGACCTTCACCATGATTTTCAGCGTTCAGAAAGACTTTCTGATACCTTCTGCCTGAAGGTCGTGGATATCAGATGTTGACCCTCAAAATTAAAAAAAAAAATTTTATATTCCCTTTATAGTTTCTAAGCATGATAGAGCTAATGTTGACTTATGTCTGGGGTGGATTATAGATATTTGTTCTTTGAATGTATGGGAGCAGTGAATAATAGATAACATTGGTGAGAGGTAGGTGGATAGCAATAATACTTGCCCTTGGTTTCAGGTTCATTCTTGACTCATCAGCTGGAGCAAACACTGCAGGGGTATTTTTGGGAGATGACCACGGAGGGCTGACTGGTATTGCTGTCAGACAGATGGAGCCATGTGTAAACAGCAAGTCGAGGGAAACTTGCATGGTGAGCATTTATAGGACAAGATCCAGTTGATGTCAGATTTAGCTAACATTTATTGGGTGCCTACAGTTTGCCAGGCATTGTTCTGGTTTTAACTGATGAAGTGTCATTTGATCCTGTGACCATGATCTGAAGTAGGGACCAGAAAGGAAACTGAGGTCAGGGCATTTGAAGTATTTGAGTCACACTGAGTCAGGACAGAGCTGTGAGGTGAAACCAGGTCTCTTGTTTCCCAGGCCAAGGTTCTTACCTGGTGTAAACGGCAGGAGAGGCAGTGTCCACTTCCTGTGCCAGGTACTGTTATCGCCCTTAACTTAGATATCATACCCCCTCCCTCCAAACCCCTGAGTTTGGAGAGGCTAAAGTAGATGCAGATTAGAATACAGACCTGTCTTCCTAAAGTCCATGCTTGTCCCTCAGAGCCATCCTGCCTCTCAGAAGATGCTTCCAGCCCAACAGATTGGGTCATTTTTAACATCTGTGCAGAACGATCCCAGCTTTTATATATTACAAACCTTTCTTTCCTTGAAAAGAAAAAAGGCAGACATTTTTGTCCCTCTTCTTTGTAGGCGTTAGTTTTGGAAGTGATTTTTGGCCCTGCTAGTAAAGTGCTGAAGTAGAGGCTCAGTCCCAGTGGTAAGAATCTGAAAAATTAATGTCATTCATTTTTCTTCTCCTTGAACTGGCAGCTCCCTTTTGCCTGTAAATAAACTCACCACCTCCTCGTTCCCACCCAGGGAGGATCCCCAATGCTAGCCACGGTTTGCCAACAGCCTTCTGTCAGGAAAGAGATTTTCTCCGGACATTTTTACCTAATCTGTGCCTGTCTGTTTCTACAAGATGCAGTGATATGTGGTGGTGAAGAAAGCGTGGTTTTTGAGGCAGATGCCTCGTCCAGTTTACTGGCTGTGTGACCTTGGGCAAGTTGCTGCTTCTGTTTCCCCATCTATTAAATGCTTGTCTCTCCTCTTAAGCTTTTTAGCTATATCTTTAGTAAAATTCTAGTGTTCAAAACTATAGCTTGAGGAAAATCATTTAATTGAACAAAAACCCTGTGATTTTCTCTCTGTAAAATTTATAGGTTGGGCAGTTCCTCCCTTCAAGAAGTTTACTGTCCCCCAGGAGAGAACCCCTCCCAGATCCCTATAACAGAGAGCAGAAAATGACATATGCCTGGAGAGAAAGGAGGAAAAGGCTGGGGTTTTTTTGTTTTTTTTTTTAAGGCTCACTGCTAATTCCTGTAGATAAAATAACGAATAATGCGGTCTTTGCTCTTAAGGAGCTAAGTCTCCCTTGGGGGGAGACACCCACTATATATTTTTTTGTAGCTTATTAATATCTGCCATTTTCTTGTCCTTGTTTATTACCTGTCCTCCATCACTAGAATATAAGCCCATGAGAGCAGGAACCCAGTGTCTTATTTGTGGTCCTGTTTCCTATACACAGCACTTCAGTGTTGGTTGAATTAATGAATGGATGGATGAATTATTAAATGAAGTAAGGAGACAATTATCCTGTCACATAGGTGCTATCAGAAAAGCATGTACAGGGCGGGGAGGGCACACGGGGGAAGAATCCCAGCCCTGCTCCTTTTTGGGGGGAGGGGCGTTAGAGTAGTTTTCCAGAGGAGGTGATGTCCAAACTGGTTCCTGACAGCAGAATGGAACCAAAAGTATTCCAGGCAGTGGTAAGTTTTACCCCCAAAGAGTACAAAGTAAGCGATTAGGACAGTGGTTCTCAACCGGGCAGGGGCGGCCGGAGGGGGCGGGGTGCGGAGAGTATTGCCCTCAAGGAAATTTGGCGTGACTCGGGGAGCATCCTGCAGTGCACTGGACGGGCCCCACCACAGAGAAACTATCTGGCCCCCTAGAGCCCAGGTTGAGAAACCCTGAGTTAGAGGAAGAATGGCCCAGGGAGGAGGGGCAGGTGCTGAGGTGGGAACAAAGATGAACAGCAGGAGGAAAGAAAGGGGCAGCCGTGGGCGGGTAGTTATTTGAGAATTGAATTTTGTTTGGCGGCTCAGGACGTGGAGAACTTCTAGATGCACAATGTCCAGTCATCCTTAAATAATCCTGAAGCAAGGATTCATTTACCACCGAGTTGCAGAGCACCCTGTATTGAAGAAGTCTTTGCTGATTACCCTGGGACAGGGCATTATGAAGCTAATAGCTTATGCGGCCTGTAATTTCTTTATTTCCTTTCAATAATAGCGGAATATGCAGGATGTCAATAAGGCAGCTCAGCATTTTCCTTCTCTTATTAAATTGAAGTGATTGCCTTTCTGCATCTGACTGATGGGAGAAAAATGCATCCGACCCTGGAAGGTGCTTTCAAACAGGAATGGAGTTTCTTTTTTCTCTCTGGACCACATGACCCATCTTGCTAATTGATCGTCCCCTAAGCAGTGTTGAGCCGCCCATGGTGGCTTTGTTTCCACTTTCCTAGGAAAAAGCCAGGTGTCTATGCTGCAGCCTTGATGCTCACCCAACTACTGCCTTTCTCGACCAGGGCAAGTGAGGGTGGGAACGGCCCTTACCTCCAGTGCCCCCTTCCCAAAGACAGAACACTCAAGTTCTCCAGTGAGCCTGGCTTGGGCTTGCCCGGGACCTGCCAGGAGCTGAAGGTTGTTTTCTTTCTCCCACAGGAAGTAATTTTCCTGGGCACGGCAGCCCTGGGTTGCCAATCCCTTGGTTTCACGAAAGCTCACGTGTGTGTGACAGTGGCACTATTGTTGGGCATGCTGGAGTTTCCATTCCAGATCCTGTGTTTATCTGCTGCAGGGATTTTTCTCTGAGAGGCATAATTTAAACAGTAAGGCATAAGAAGGGACCGATTTGAAAAAAGAGAGAATAGTCTCTGATATCTGGCAACTGAGAAGTGGGTGAGTTGTAATCGAGTGGCCACGTGCAAGTGGTTGAGCCTGGGTCAGTTTCAGTGGCTGAGGCTACTTGGTCCTTTAGGAGTTTTGAACTAGATGACAAAGTCCTGCTACCAGGAACAGCTCTCCCTATAAAAACAAATGTCAGTTCCAGAGAAACTCCCCTGGGCTACGGTGGATGAGATGAGATGTGGGGGGACTGGGTTTAATAAATGTTTATTTTTTGTTTTTTTAAATTTATTTTATTTATTTTTGGCTGCTTTGGGTCATCGTTGCTGCGCACGGGCTCTCTCTAGTTGTGGTGAGCAAGGGCTGCTCTTCATTGTGGTTGTGGTGTGCAGGCTTCTCATTGCGATGGCTTCTCTTGTTGCGGAGCATGGGCTCTAGGCACGTGGGCTTCAGTAGTTGTGGCACGCGGGCTCAGTAGTTGTGGCTCGCAGGCTCTAGAGTGCAGGCTCAGTACTTGTGGCGCACGGGCTTAGTTGCTCCGTGGCATGTGGGATCTTCCTGGACCAGGGCTCGAACCCGTGTCCCCTGCATTGGCAGGCAGATTCTTAACCACTGTACCACGAGGGAAGTCTCATTAATAAATGTTTAGATTCAGTTAAAAATGAAGTTGAAGTAAATATAAAGAGAATAGGTGAAACCATCTAGTGAGCATGGCTACCATGCCAGGCACTGTGTTCAGTAGTAGAGACACACTTAATCCTCCCCTCCCAACCCTGGAAGGTGTAGGAACAATTCATGAGGCCCATTTTACCAAAAGATTTAACCTTGGAAGATATCAACCACGTAGAGAAAAATGAATGATGTTGGGAAAGATGAGGTCTCATTGAGCTGGGAAGTATTGTTGTATCGGCTTTCGAGTGGTATTTAATTCCATTTTGTCCCCACACCAAGCTTTGTCACGGCAGCGCACCCCAGAGCCCTTCTCCTGGTTTGTGTGTTATCTTCTTTCACTCTTCCACTTCTTTGGGGAGTCTCTTTTCTTCCTTTTTCTTTCTTTTTTAAAAAATATTTATTTTTTTTATTTGATTGTGCCGGGTCTTAGTTGTGGCAGGAGGGCTCCTTAGTTGTGGCTTGTGGGCTCCTTAGTTGTGGCATGCGAACTTTTAGTTGTGACATGCATGTGGGATCTAGTTCCCTGACCTGACGGAGGATTGAGGCCCTCCGTCCAGCCTCTGCCTGGATTTTCCTAAGAGATGTCCTCGCTTTCTCCCCTAATAAGATTATCCTCTAGAGGAGTCTCCACAATCCAGGTACACTCAGAAAACTCACCTTTTCCACCCTCCCTCTGGAAGTGTGACCTGATACAACTGGACTGATGCACTCAGTAAAGCAGTGAGAGGGACTTGGCCTGCCCTCTGCAGCACGGTTCTCAACCGGACATTTTTGCCCTTTAGGGACATACAGCAATGTCTGGAGACTTTTTAAAAAAGTAAACTTTATTTATTTAGAGCAGTTTTAGGTTTATAGAAAAGTTGAGCAGAAGTACAGAGAGTTCCCATATACACCTTTTACCCCGGTGTCTCCTATTACTAACATCTTGCATTGATGTGGTATATTTGTTACAACTGATGAGCCGATACTGATACCTTATTAACTAAAGTCCATGGCTTACTAAAGTTCACTCTTTGTGTTGTACATTCTGTGGGTTTTGACCGATGCGTGATGACATGTATCCATCATCACAGTGTCACACAGAATAGTTTCACTGTTCTCAAGTCTCCTGTGCCTTCTGGAGACATTTTTGATCGTCGCAACTGGGCAGGTGTTGCTGGCATCCAATGGGTAGAGGCCAGGGATGCTGCCAGATATTCTGCAGTGCGGAAGCCAATGCCCTAATGAAAAGTCAGTAGTGCCAAGATTGTGAAACCCCGCTGTACACTCTCGCGCAGGTGTGGTTGTGTGCATGGGGGGTATGGGGGGTGGTCGTGAGGCTCCAGGGCTGCAGAGGAACCTGGCATTTAGATGGTGGGAGGCCTGGCTGTGCATTGGCAGCAAAGAGGCACCTGGGAAGATTTGTAAAGTCCTGAGGAGAAAATGAACTGTAACTTGCAGGCAGCATTTCAGCCGTAATCCCTACACATATTGCTTTAACTCTCACCCTCTTAAATTCAAACCCTGAGGTCTGAGTCCGATTAAAATGCCCAAAATTATAATTACTGGGTTTTGCATGGTGGGGTTAGCTTAGGTCACTCTCAAATTAAATGCAGTCGGATCCATCCAGAACTAAAATCCTAAGTCTCGGGTTCAGATCCCCTGTATTTAAGCAACGTCAGTGTTTTCTCGCTGCCTCGGTTTCCTTTTCTAAGGAAAACAGTTGTCTTCCTTGTCTCGACTTCATGAGTTAACTCTCTGCCACGCGCTACCGTTAGCTTTTGTGATGCCAACGTTGTGTTATGGGCAGCAGGGAATAAATACTGTTGAAGACCTAATTAATTAGAAACTGCCCACGAAATAGCATTTTTATACTGGAAAGGGATGGGTTTCCCTGGTGGCGCAGTGGTTGAGAGTCCGCCTGCCGATGCAGGGGACGCGGGTTCGTGCCCCGGTCCGGGAAGATCCCACATGCCGCGGAGCGGCTGGGCCCGTGAGCCATGGCCGGTGAGCCTGCACGTCCGGAGCCTGTGCTCCGCAACGGGAGAGGCCACGACAGTGAGAGGCCCGCATACCGCAAAAAATAAAATTAAATAAACAAAATAAAATATATACTGGAAAGAGTTTACGTGGGTGCTGAGGTTTGTGGGCAAGGGTGGTAGGCTGTAAGATGACTGCTTTTCAAGACGAGATTTATAAGGGAAAAACGCAGGCTTTGTAAACGTCAGCTATTCTTGCAGATGGAGGGCTTGTGCTCAAGAATTGGGTGGTGTGGCTTGCATTGGTCCCGCAGACCTCTCATTGCTCCCTAAGTCTTGTCAAGTGGGAGCAAGGACTTTATTCCCCTGATAGGGCTGGGAGGAGAATCCAAAAACCAAACTCACTCCCTTAGAGAATGTAAATATGGATAAAGAGAAATAGTCCTTTTCATACATGACCTCCTCCACCCTCATCTTCCTGAAGTCATAAAACCCCAAATGTAACCAGAAAAATGATCTTTTGAAAAAAAAGTCCTCCTTTGTGGTGCGTCTTTGGGCTGGAGAGGGAAAAACTTTGCAGAACTAAAAGGTTCAACTAAGGCATGTAAAACAAGTTTTATTAAAACGTTAATTATCTCCCACCTGCTGGTACCTTGTGAAGTTCAGAGGAAAAGGGCTAACTGAGAACAGCATTTGATGTGCATGAGAGTTGCTGGGCTCTTTCCTCTTCTTAAAAGGGATTTGTTCTTAATCAAGTTTATTTCATAATAAGTAGGTCCAGACACTGAGTTCGTGTTTGCAGTTTTAATATGGTTTAATTAAGATCCTTCGCACGTGAGGTGTCAACTTCGGCTGTTTGAAATGTAATGTCTTGGCAAGTTTGGACCTTGGGTTTGGGACATTTTTCTTTAGACTAATGACAAGGGCTCATGAACTGGCCGTGCTTGTGCACCCTCTTTGTGGGGAGGGGGTGAGGGTACATTTTGTGTGGCAAGTCCGGGGGAGCAAGGACAAAACATTCCGGTGCTTTGTCCCTCACTCTGAAGTACAAGAAGTATCCCTGGCCCTAAACTTGAAACCCCAAGCTCCACCCTTATTTTGCATCCTGCAGCCCTGAAGGATTAACCTGTCTGCATTTCTCATTTATCCCTACCTTCCCACAGTCTGCTCTTTGAATCACTCCAGGTATCAGGGCTCAGAGCTTTTCAGTGTGTCGCAAGAACAGTATCTTCACCACCTATTAAGCATTTAACATATGCAGGGACAGGGCTTAATGCTCTGCCTTATTACTGGATTCTCCAAGAAGCTAAGGGTCATACAGCTGATGGGTGGAGGAGCTGACATTTGAACCTGTTTCCTGACCAGAATCAAGCCTTTAGCCATTAGGCTGTCATGCTTTCTCTTTGTGCTCTAAGACAGGGGTCCCCAGCCCTCGGGCCGTGGACTGGTGACGGTCCAAGGCCTGTTAGGAACCGGGCTGCAGAGCAGGAGCGAAGCTTCATCTGCCCCTCCCATCGCTCGCATTACTGCCTGAACCACTTCTCTCCCCCACCCCCACCCCCTCCCCGTCAGTGGAAAAATTGCCTTCCACAAAACCCGACCCCAGTGCCAAAAAAGGTTGAGGACCGCTGCTCTAAGACTTAGAAAAACTCCCCACTTTCTGGTTCTTGGTTTGTTCTTTTTTTTTAAATTAATTAATATTTTTTATCTTTGGCTGCACTGGGTGTTCGTTGCTGCACGCGGGCTTTCTCTAGTTGCAGCGAGCGGGGGCTACTGTTCATTGCAGTGTGTGGGCTCCTCATTGCAGTGTCTTCTCGTTGCAGAGCACGGGCTCTAGGCGTGCGGGCTTCAGTAGTTGTGGCACGCGGGCTCAGTAGTTGTGGCTTGTGGGCTCTAGAGCGCAGGCTCAGTAGTTGTGGTGCACGGGCTTAGTTGGTCCGTGGCATGGGGGATCTTCCCGGACCAGGGCTCAAACCCATGTCCCCTGCATTGGCAGGCAGATTCTTAACCACTGTGCCACCAGGGGAGCCCCCTTTTGTTTTTTTGAGTCTGGAATTTTGAGTAGATCAAAGTTTGTGTATGTTCCAATGTATCAGAAAGTCCTCTGATATCCCATCTGTATTTTTTCATTTTGATTGATAATAGCAATTGTCTGAAGACCTTGGAGCACTCTATTTTTTTTTTTTCTCTGCTGAACTTTCTCCAGCCTTGTTCTAAGATGTGAATTCTCTCTCCCTCACTCTCTTTCTTTTGCATTACAAGCTCCTTAAGCCTAGTCTTCTGTCCTTTTCTTTCTTTTTTTTTTTTTTGCGGTACGCGCGGGGCTCTCACTGTTGTGGCCTCTCCCGTTGCGGAGCACAGGCTACGGGCGCGCAGGCTCAGCGGCCATGGCTCACGGGCCCAGCCGCTCCGCGGCACGTGGGATCTTCCCGGACCAGGGCACAAACCCGTGTCCCCTGCATCGGCAGGCGGACGGACTCTCAACCACTGCGCCACCAGGGAAGCCATTCTGTCCTTTTCTACACCTACGATGATACCTGCACCACATCCCTTAGGTGTGGTATAAACCCAAGTTGAAGGGAAAGGAACACTTACCGAGCACATGCTATGTCCTAGGTGCTTTCTGAACGTGGATTATCTGCCCTAGTTGTCTCAGCAACCTGTGTGATAGCTGTAGACATCTCTGTCTTATGAACAAGGGGACTGAAGCTTGGAGGGGTTCAGTATACTAGCTCTGGACCTCATGGCCAGTGGGGTATAACAGAACAAGGGTTCAGACTCAGGCCTCTGTGACATCAGCCTAAGTCTTTCTACTTGACTGTACTTCTTCCCACTGAATGTGAATTGGGTTTAATGGCATTTTGCTTTTCCTTACGAAAAAGGAGGTAGAGAAGGCTCATAGAAACACACGGAAAACCTTCTTCTTTTCACCCTCGCCAGAAGCCATCGCAGTAATGGAGGTTCACCTACAGCAAGTGGATGGAAACACTGGGTCACGTAGCTGCCGCGAGCCTGCATTTCTGTTTTATTATATAATTGGCTAGCGCACACGTGCTTTGTATTTGTTTACCTATGGCTGGTTCTGACAAAGTAGATTCTTTTCTTGGCCTCGTCACTCAGAAGTAAGCTGTGGGTTGTTAGTGGAAGGAGTAAAGGACTGAAAATGCCTGGGAGTTGGAAAATCTCCAAATACGTGGTGCAGGAGGAGGTATCCTTGTTGACTTGGTGACAAGAGCTTCCTGCATCACACCCACGAATCACACGCTGCCCTGTTGCTGCAGAGCTTGCACACATCCTCTCTTTCTCCTGTTGATCCTTCACTGCTGTGGTCTCTTCCCTGGGAGGGTCCTGGCCAGTCCACTAACCAGTATTTACTGAGCTCCTACTAGATAAAAGTTTGTTTGTTGTACCCAGACTGTCAAGCAAAAATGTTAGAATAAATACTAGAATGAGATCAAGGCATTCTTCCTTTTGATTTAGGTCAGGATTCAAAGCACCCAGAGGAGTAAGAGCTGTTATTTGTACACTTTCTTTATGTAGTATCTTTCAAGATCACTGGAAAGGATTTTGATCCACTTTCTAGAACTGAAACTTTCAGGGTCCAGCAATTTCCCTTCAGAGCCTTAAAAGTCATTGTGTCATTGGGACTTTATTTCCTGTCCTCGCATCCCTTTATCCTGCTGATCCCTCCCTCCCCCACCACCCCGGCCCTGGAATCCTTGGCTGTTCCCTTACCACAGTGATTTCTGGTAGCCTAGCAACACTGATCTCATGTAGCAAAGTCACCTGGGTACTGCTGGCCCTCCCAAGGAAAATCATGTGAAGGTATCAGGTATCCAGCAGAACATACCTCCTTGGACTAGATACTCCTTTGGCTTGGAAAGGAGTATCTTTGGTCCAGCCCTGGTTGTGAGGGGACCTTCTGCTTGCTTTATTTATTGATTTTTTTAAAGCCAAAGCAATGTTAGCAGAGCCAAGAATAATGCTGGAAAGAGTCTGTACAAGAACATAGCCTTGCATAGTTTCCTGGCAGCAGTCCAGTCTGCCTTACGCTTGGGACCCGAAAGCTTTGGTTGAGAAATCCTGCACTGAGATCAGAATGTGAAGGGTCGAATGCGGAGCCTTCAACTTCTGATGGACCCCACCTCATGTCAGCCTCTTTCTGTCTTTTGTGTGGTTCCCAGCCAGGGTTTTGAGCTGTGTTTGAGCTTTTGTTTAGGATTTCCTAAGGGGCATGAAAAGCATGTATCGTAGTCCCCAGGTGGGCATAGAGCCTGTCTTCAGAATGGAGCAGCTGCAAAAAGAAAAGGAAAAAGCCATTTAATTGCAGAGACTATTCATGGCTGAGAAATGGAAGACTATGGAACCCTTAACCCTTCTTAGTGTCTGCCTCCTGCTCAGACCTGCACATACAGTCACCATCCAAGCCTCACCTGATCTGTGTGGGACCCGTCATTGTGACAAGACCCTTTCCTTGGGATTCTCCCTTATGCCAGCTCATCTCACGCAGACTGCTTCATCTTAGCTGCCTCTCTCACCCCTAACTGAGACGGCACTTGCCAGACTCCTTTCATCCATACCTCAGTCTTTCTTCCTTGTCCTCAGCTATACATCTGAGGGGGAAACCCCACAAGTTAATAATAATAAAAAATAACAGGTTTTAATACTTCATTTTCATTGTGTACAGGACAGTGGGCAGCCCGGGCAAGCAGTGTATGGCTGTTAGCCAGCTGAGGTCAGCCACCTCTCTACTGGGATCTTTAATTCACTGGGTGACTTTATTGGGGTGGATTAATCAGATATGAGAGTATGGAAACCATGTTTTTGATCTCTGGTTCCCTAGGTTCTAGATTGGTGTTTGGGATACAGCTGCTTGAGAACTATTTGTGCACATTCTAGAAACATGTTTTAGCAGGACCTCCAGAGGTGATGAGAAACAGAGGTGATGAGACATCAGCTCAGGCTAGTTTATTGATTCACAAGGGGCCATCCGTCCCTTTTCTGGTATCTGAACATCCGTATCCCCACCCAGGACCATGCATTTCCCCGTTATCTAGGGGACTAGAAACCAAATTAGGAACCAGAGGGATTTTTAGGCAGGTGGGTGGAGAGGTGGAGGGACATTTCCCCTGACCTGTCCCCAGCTCCTGTGACCACTGAATTTCTGTCCCCCAGGCAGTGCCAGGCATACTTCCAGAACGTGCTTCTGTGAACCCTGATTTTCTCCGCTCTTTGCTGACCACGCCCCTACACCACCACCCACGGAGACCCGAGCCTGTCTTTAGATGTACTCATCCTACTCACCAGGCCGAGGCCCTGTGGCCTTGCTGACCCCATTTTTGTACCTTGACCTCTGGGGTTCAGTCACCCCCGAACTCTTTACTAAGGGAGCTTTCTTCCATGCTTGTCTGTACGGGAACTTCTGGTTCTCCCAGGGTGGTGCCTGCTTTTGGGAGAGGATTCCGGAGGGTCTCCTCATAGGTGATCTCTTTGGAGAGGAGGTTTTAGTGTCTTAGCCCAGGTTGCTTTTGGCCGGCTGTTTTCTTTCTTTAGCCTGAGGTCGGGAAGGTGCTGTAGGAGGAGTTTGGAGCTGTGGATGTAATGGAAATTCAAGGCCCATGCTGGTTGAACTCCAAAAACAAAGACTACTTTTACAACAGCCAGGGAGCAGCTTCTGCCCAGGGGGCTCAGGGAAAAAAGTGGAGAAAAAGAGGGAGAAGGAGAGGCCTAGGCCTCAGCTGTGAACAGGGTGTTTCCACGTCTGAGAAACTAGGATAGTAACAGAGGGTCAGCCTTCTTTATCCAGATCAGCTCTCTTCTCACTCTCAGTCTTTACCTTCCCGTCCTCATTGGCCCAGTTCCTGCACATGTTGGTATGAAGGACGAAGGAGAGGTTAGCAAATAGTCCCTTTTTTTTTTTTCATTTAAAAACGGGAATTGCATATTCTATGAATTGATGTCCAAGACACAATGGAGGAGGAAGAGGCTGGATCGATTTCTTGGAGATCTTTCTCTCACCCACCTGCCCTTCCTCAGGAGAGATGGAACCACCCACCTGCCAGCTTCCTCCTGGTGCTCCAGGGCCTGGCTCCGGGGGCCCGCGTTGGCTTGCATCTCATGGTTACTCATGACAAAGCAGAGTCCAGCTCACTTTCCCCACATGCTGTGGGTTCTGCAGGCTCCATGCTGCATGGGATCACAGTTCCATCAGCTCAGCTCTCCGCTTCCTATCACCTCTTGGGAGGGTGCGAACTGATGGCCTCCTCACATCCTCCGTGGTCAATGGAGTCAGCCTCGCCTTAAACAAACAGCTTCCCACAAGTGTCTTCTAGATCCTCCTTCTAGAGGAGCTTCTCCTCCCAGAATGACCTCCAGCACATCCCCTGTCCCTTAAGGCAATACTCATGCAAAACATTTTCTGCTTAGTTCTGTGGTCTTTACCTACTAGGCTTTTGGCTTTAAAGATTTTTGCTATTTTAATCCAGAGCCACTAGAGACTATAAACATATTGTCACCATATCCCTAGTTCTCTAGAAATTCTATACCTTAAGCCCAACAAGCCCAGTTGGTCACTGTAACTCGCAGCTATAGGGTGGGTTTGAGCAGGTAAGAAATGTGATGCGTGGGGTGAGCATGGAGTTAGGGACCTGCTGTTCAGCCTTTTGGCAGCCGCCTGGCGGTGCAGAACAGACCTCACTCCTGCCTCGCTCCTGTCACTGCTCTTCGAGTGGCCTCAGCAAGGTCACAGAGTCACAGTGAGTTTGGGTTTCCCATTCTACAAAAAGTGGATATACATCCATATAACAGTGACTCAAAAAAACATTGTCTCAAGGCAGCCATTGAGAAACCTTGAGAAACCATTTCTCAAGGTTTCCCATTTTTGTCTTCCCGGGAAGCAGAGTGGTGAGTGGGAACAAGGTAGGTTTTTGGCCTTAGAACTGCTTTTTGTTCTAGACTTTACCATTCCGTGGCTCTGATCCTTTAAACAAAGTTACTTAACCTCTCTGAACCTCAATTTTCTTGTACATAAACATGGGGATGATGGTGATGCCTATCTTTGCAGCTGTGGCAGGGGTTAGATTACGTGAGAGACCAGGACAGTGCAAGGTATACAGTAGGTACTTTGTACAAGGTGGTTGTAGGAGTTTGGTTGTTAGAGCCCTAGAGACACCAGATGGTTGGGTGTGGCGAGTGACGTATGCCTAAAAAATCGTTCGGGTGCAGTTGGGTTTTGCCCCAGCAAGCCAGGTAGCAGCCTTGGCGTCTTGCCTGGATGTCCTCTATGTTCACTTTGCTTGTCGAAGTAAAATGACATGCAAACCGTTTCAGGCCTTCACTGTGTGACCCTCATTTATTCAGGAAAGAGTTAAGCTAGTACCTATATTTTCCTAGTGCTTGAAAAGGTCCTAGTTGAACAGAATAACCTCTATTTACAGTTGAGTCCGTTTAGACAAAAGAAAACCAGTCATCACTGTGCAGAGTGATAATTGCTGTTAAATGAGCTAACATATGTAATGTGCTCACACCCGGTGCCTGGCCCCATCATGTAAGCCGTTTTGTAAGCATATAAGCCATGTGCCAGTGTAAGGGGATGTCTGAGGCAGAGGGCCAAGGAGGGATGCTTAGGAGAGAGGCTTGTGGGAATAGGTGTTGCTTGATCTAAGTCTTAAGGAAGAACAGGGACTCACCAGGTGGACAGGTGTGAAGATAGGGGAGCAATAAGGGGGAGGAGGGTGCCCCAGGCAGCTGTAACATCTGAAGCAAAGAGTTGTTTGATGCACGAAGGGTACTGACTGCCTTTGCTTATCTTGCTGAGGAGTTTGGTCCTTATCCTCAGGGTGACCAGGAACAACAAAAGGATGTTAGGTAGAGGATTTTGTTTTGGGATGAGGACAAATTGGAAAGCCAGCCTGGAAATGGTCAGGAGGCAGCTGGGATGGAGGGCAGGCAGTGGGTAGGGGCGGTTAGATTCAGGAGTGGATGTGATCAAGTAGAAGTGAAGAAGAGGGATGAGTATGGCTGGACTCCCAGTCTTCTGGCTTGGGAAACTGGGTGGAAGGTAGCTGGTGCCATTCACCGAGACAGGGAATAATCACAGAGAAAGATAGGGAGGGGAGGTGTTCGCACAGGGCAAAGCGAACACGCCCAGCTGGCAGGCCCCACGTGTTTACTCTGGCATTCTCAATTACTTACCCCTCGATGGAGGAACAAAGGTTTGGTTTTTCTTTTTCTTTTTGGCATGTGTTTTTTTGCTTTGTTTTGTTTTGGTGTAATTTAATACAATAAAATGCATAGATCTTAAGTATTTAGTTCAATGTGTTTGGACAACTGTTATGTAAATATCATTCAAAACAAGATATAGAACATTTCTGTCTCTCTAGAAAGTTCTCTTATGCTCCTTTCCAGTCAACTGGTCCTCCCCACCCCCCATCACTTTTGGTCTTTTGTCACTATAATTTAGTTCTTCCTGTTCTAGAATGTCATAAATGGAGTCATTCATATGCATTTAATGTTCATAAGGATAGTCCATGTTGTTGCATGTATCAATAGTGTGCTGTTTGTTATTGCTGAGAAGTATTCCATTGAATGAACACTCATGTCACAATTTCACCATTCTTCTGTGGATGGAGGTGTGAATTGTTTCCAGTTTGGGGTGGGGGAGGGCTGCTACAAACATTCTTGTATAATTCTCTTTATGGATATAGTTTTCATTTTCTCTGGGTGAATACCTATGAGTAGTATTGTAGGGTTATAGAGTAAATGTATATTTACGTTTATAACAATTCGCCGAAGTGGTTGTACCATCTTTTTTTTTTTTTTTTTTTTTTTTGCGATACGCGGGCCTCCCACCGCTGCGGCCTCCCCCGCCGCGAAGCACAGGCTCTGGACACACAGGCTCAACGGCCGTGGGCCCAGCCGCCCCGCGGCATGTGGGATCTTCCCGGACCGGGGCACGAACCCGCCTCCCCCGCATCGGCAGGCGGACCCCCAACCACTGCACCACCAGGGAAGCCCTGGTTGTACCATCTTTACTCCCACCAGCAGTGTGTGAGAGTTCCCTTTGTTCCCACTCCTCGGCAGCCTTTGGTGTTGCCAGTCTTACGCTCTTCTTGTGTGTGTGACGTGGGTTTCATTTGCATTTCCCTGGTGGCTATGATGTGGAGCACCTTTCCATATGCTTATTTTGGCCAGCCACCTGTTTCTTTCTTGAAGTGTCCAGATCTGTTGCCCGTTTTTTATTGGGCTGTTCATCTTTCTGTTGTTGATTTGTAAGAGTTCTTTATGTAGTCCGGGTAGGAATCCTTTGTCAGATACACATTTGCATAAGTTTTTGGTTTTCACATCACTTGGTTCTATCCATCTGGAGGCACTAAGTGTTAGAGGCATTTTCAGGCATTTTCTTGTCAGGAAGTTATAAGATGTAACAGGCTTTAGTTATTATAATCACTTATTTCTGTTGTTGAAATAACAACAGAATGGAGGTTTTGCTTTCTGTTCTAGCTTTATCAGTGGCTCTGGCTCCGTAAAAAATGTCACTTAGCCTCTCTTAACCTCAGTTTTCTTATATATGAACATGGGGATGATGATGATGCCCACCTTTCCGGGCTATTTTGGGGATTAAATACGACGATGTGTGTGAGAGGCACTGTTGCTGACTCT
Source organism: Aethalodelphis obliquidens (assembly GCF_003676395.1). Lineage (NCBI taxonomy): Eukaryota > Metazoa > Chordata > Mammalia > Artiodactyla > Delphinidae > Aethalodelphis > Aethalodelphis obliquidens. The sequence goes on from NW_020837982.1 coordinate 5,673,864, forward strand.
TGTTCTAGGCAGGGATTGGAGCTGAGCAGTACCCACGTAGGCACATGACCCCCTCTGTATGTTAAGAAATATGTTTATTTGTGGTGCCAAGGAGAGTTCTTCCCAGTTATTGAACAACCAGTATTAGAATCTTTCCAAGATAGTATTCCCTTACCTTCTTTTTTTTTTTTGCTTTCTTTTTTAAAAAACGATGTTAAATTCCAAACTTCACGTTTTCACAGTGGAGAGGATATTATAAGGAACCCTCATCACCCCGCCTCAGCTGTTCACAGCCAGTACTGCTTGTTCCACATTCACCTGCACTAACACCTCCTCCCCAGCTTATTTTAAAGCAAATCCCAGATGTCCTATCATTTCCATCATGAATGTTTTGCTATTTCTAAAAGATAAGGACTTCTTCAAAACACACGCACACACACACACAACCAAAATATCATTATCACACCTTAAAAATGAATAATTCCGTAGTAATACTTTTTTTATGGTTGTTTGAATGACCTTTGTCTGAATTTTGATCATCACTGACAGAAGACAAGCTAGCTCCTTTTTATCCTTACTGGCTCTTTTTCTTTTTTTTTCTTCAAAAAAAAATTTTTTAATTGAAGTATAGTTGATTTACAATGTTGTGCTAATTTCTGCTGTACAGCAAAGTGACTCAGTTATACATATATATACATTGTTTTTTTGGTATTCTTTTCCATTATGGTTTATCCCAGGAGACTGGATATAGTTCCCTGTGCTATACAGTAGGACCTTGTTGTTTATCCATCCTATATGTAATAGTTTGCATCTACTAACCCCAAACTCCCAGTCCATCCTTCCCCCTCTCCCCTCCCCCTTGGCAACCACAAGTCTGTTCTCTATGTCTGTGAGTCTGTTTCTGTTTTGTAGGTAGGTTCATTTGTGCTTACTGGCTCTTCTTGAACTTGTGTAGAGGCTCTTTGGGGTCATATGTTCTGTAGTTCAGCTGTCTGATTCCCCTTCACTTTTTTTTTTTTCTTAAAACCTTTATGTCCAGTATAACATGCATACAGAAAAGTGCAAAAGACATAAATGAGCGAGTTAATGCGTTATTATGAGGTGAACTCCCATATGACTGCATCTAACTCAAGAAATAGACCTTTGTCATACTGTCAAAGCCTCCCATGTGCCCCTCTCCTGGCACAAGGCCTTCCTCGCTTTCAAAGGGAGCCATCCCCTGAATGGCAGTCATTTCCTTGCCTCCGTCCAGAATTCTCGACCTAAGCGTGCTTTCCTAAGCACTGTGGTTTAGTTTTGGCTGTTTGGGAGTTTTATGTAAATAGAATTAGGTATTAATCTTAAAATGAAGTCACATTTGTCAGACCTTTCATTAAGGGTGGGTGCTTTTGTGTCGTAAGAAATCTTTCAGCACGCTGAGGCTTTCATCCTAAGTGTTTTCTTTCACCTTCTGTTGTTTTGGACAAGCTTCATTGTTCTGCCTTTCACGTTTAGGACTCTTTTTCACTCTCAGACCTATTTTCAGTCTCACATTTCCCAGGAAGACATTCCACGACCATTCAGACTCCAGCTGATGTTCTGTCCTTTGTTCTGTACCTCACTCTAATACCTAACACTTTCTGATTGTTTAGAGTGTGAGCAGAGGTGGGGCTCATGCCCAACCTGGCATAGAGGGAGCAGAAAGGGAGGGAGAAATTTCCACGTGTTTGAGCCAGTGGACCCCGGTCTGATCAGCCTCATTGGAGAAGGGCCACCTTTCAGATGGCCTTATCCTAGTCTCAGACCAAATGCCTTAGTTAGTTTCCAGTTGGAAGTATCTGTCTCTCACAGTCAACTTACTCTTTTGGCCAAAAGGATGCTCTGCTTCTTAATATGTGTAAGGAATTTGACCAACAGACCCCAGCTCTGCCCCCTTGGGGGAGCAGGGGAAGCACCTTTCCCTCTTTTCCCTGCTTCTTCTTGCCATTAGTAGAGGTCTTTGTGTGTGCAGCTCGCAGCCACTTGGAAGATTCTGTGGCTTTTCTATGGCCTCCCTATTTTGAGTCTGATTGTTTGGTTTTAATCAGAAAAATAAATACTTATTTTGAATTTTCTCCCTGACCTATCTGAGCTAAGTTCAAATGATCTTTTTTAACTCTACCACATGTGAATTACAGGAAATGATCTCCTATTGGGGAAATGGGTCATTTCCAAGATTTTTCTCTCCAGGAAAAGTGCAATTTATTAGTTTACTGAGAAAGGCTCCAACAGGCAATAAAAAAGCAGTTATTAAGATATTTTTCTCCTTTTATGTGCCCCTAATCACAATCTTATCATAAACCTCAGCCCTGGTAGTTAATCCAAAGTTATTTAATTAAATTCTTTAATTTTACATATGAGAAAATAAACACCCCCCGCCCCCCACCCCCGCAAAAAAAAAGAGAATGATTCGCTCAAGGCTCTGTGTTGTCTTCAGAGACCAGGATTAGGAATTATGCCCTGAATGATAAGACCCCCCCGCCCCGATCATGATTTTTTAAAAATCACTGTGATCTCATTGTTTAAAAAATGTCTTAGTGCTTCCCTGGTGGCACAATGGTTAAGAATCTGCCTGCCAATGTAGGGGACACGGGTTCAAGTCCTGGTCGGGAAGATCCCACATGCTGCGGAGCAGCTAAGCCCGTGTGCCACAACTACTGAGCCTGTGCTCTAGAGCCCACGAGCCACAACTACTGAAGCCCGTGCGCCTAGAACCCGTGCTTCTCAACAAGAGAAGCCACCGCAGTGAGAAGCCCGCGTACCACAACAAAGAGTAGCCCCCACTCGCCACAACTAGAGAAAGCCCGCGCGCAGCAACAAAGACCCAATGCAGCCAAAAATAAATAAATAAAATAATTTTTTTTTTTTTTTTCCAATACGCGGGCCTGTCACTGTTGTGGCCTCTCCTGTTGCAGAGCACAGGCTCCGGATGCTCAGGCTCAGCGGCCATGGCTCATGGGCCCAGTCGCTCTGCGGCATGTGGGATCTTCCCGGACCGGGGCACGAACCCGTGTCCCCTGCATCGGCAGGCGGACTCTCAACCACTGCGTCACCAGGGAAGCCCTAAAATAAATTAAAAAAAAAATTTTTTTCTTGAATGAAACCTCATCCTTGAGTTTGGTGAGTCAGAAGATTTGCTTGGAATAAAAGTGGAATTTCCATTCTTAACCAAACAAGATACAGCTCAGAGATTCTATTTGAAAGATGAATTGATTGGTCTTAATGTCATTTTGTTCGTCATTTTCTTCTTGGACCAAAACACTGCTTCCCCACAGTGGGCATTGTGGTTGAATTCCATACCTGTGAGAGAAGCTTCTAGAGCCCTTTGGCTTGAAAGACACATACCTAGCCAAGTTCTTTCTTCTGAATCATCCTTTTTGCTGACCCCCCTCATTGGAGGCCAAAAAGAGGCAGTTGCAAGAGGCTCTTCCCCTCTAGCTCTTCTGCATGTAAGATGTAGCCTCCCAGGATGGGGAAAGGCAACATCTCCCACTCATCACTCAGCCAGTGGTGTCCTTACCTGGTCGCTGGAGAGGCCTCCGGTTCCCTGGTCCAAAACCAAGCTCATTCCCCAGCCTCCACCAGTTTTTCCTCCACTTTGTTCTCTCCTTCTCTCTCTACCCACCCATTCTTTCATTCATTCATTCAACAAATAGTTGAGCTTTTAACTGACTCTACCTGCTTTTTCAAGCTCTAGTTAACTCTGCTAACAAGGTTATACTGACCATTTACCCAAGCTACAAATCTTGGCATTTCTCAACTCCCCCCATTCTCTGAATCTAGTTAGATCCCAGTGCCATTGTTTTAGTAATCCCTTAACTAGTCCACTGACCTCCAGTCTCACCCCCTCTACACAACTCCCAGGATGACCTTTCTACAACATCAGTTGTTCATGTCACTGCCCTACATACAAACCTTCATTGTTGACGGATTAAGTCCAGAACTTGGCATGGACTCCAATGCCTCCTACCACCGAGCCCCACCTTGCTTCCTTGCCCTCTCACCTTGCCACTACCCTCTACCACACTGATCTGCACCAAAGATCCTCAAACCACCACCTGCTGTTACACCTTTGCACCTTTGTGCGTGCTGATTCCTCCACCAGGGGTGCCCTTCCCTTCTTCTCTGTCTGGTGAAGTTGTGCTCAAAGTAAGCTGTATCCATTGTCCCTTCAGCCGTCACTGACTCTAAGAAACCTTCCCTCTGCTGTGTGTATCACTTTGCTCTACAGATCTCTGTTATGGCATCCGTCACCCATGTCCTAGTTAGTTCTTGTCTATCTCCCCCTTCAGACTATGTCCCCAGAGTGCAGCCCAGGTTTTCTAGGTCTGGCCTCGTTTCCAATAGTTTGTTTCAATGATGACGTCAATTAGAGTCACACTTGTCAGCCCGTATGACTCAGTCTCCCACTGCTCCCCACCCTCCTTACTAGCCTCCGAAAGTTTGTATTCCACGGTCCTAAAAACTTGCAGTTCCCCCAAAACGTGCTAGGCTTTACCCTGCCTCTCTCTCTGTCTTGGATGCTTTACCCCATCCTTCTCACAACCTGCCTAATAAAATCCAGTTCATTCTTCAAAAAGCAGCTCAGATGTCTCTTCTTCTTTCCCCTTCACTTGCTCTAACTTGTAACAAGAGATTGAATAATATAAATAGCTAATACTTACATTGTACTAACTCAGAGCCCCAGACAATGTTCTAAATAAGCACATGGTTCTTGACAAAGTGCTCAACCAATGGTAACTAATGTTATTTTGCTTTTTAACAATGCATTGCATTATGTTAATTGCATTGTTAATGTGTTTCTTCAGAATTATGCTTTCCTCTTGTCATTTTTGTCGTTTGTCCCAGCTAATTTATTTATTTATTCATCTAGAGCAGATTCTGGTTCTCATGCAGGACTGTCTCTGCAGTGATGACAGGTTGCCTTTGTCTGTGAAAAAGGGCTTGTGCTTGAGAGGAGAGAACTTATGCAGAAGAATATGATTCTGTGTTAGGAGTGAGTGTTGGAGAATTGAAAGAAACTGAGAAGTGTTAATTCTTATGAGACCCCCGTTGTCTCACCCCACCCCTGCCCTTTCATTGTCTTATGTAATAAATGACCGCCTCCTGTTTTTCCCCAGGGAAATGGTTTAAGTGCAGGTTTAAACATTTTTCCTTAATCAACTGTGGGAGGATTTGCTTTTTCTTCGATGGAGGGAGGCAATTTCCTACAAACTCATTTGGATATTATCATCATCATTATTAACGTGAACAAAGCTTGTAGAACTTCACTTCCCCCAAACTGTCGAGCACAAGGGCTCAGGAGGCCTCAGATAAGCAGAAGCTGGAAGAAGTTTCCAATAAGAGTATGCTGTTGTCCGGTGTATAATTTTGAAGGTGACAGACTCTCTCTGTGGTCTGCAAAAGTCATTGATTTGGGCTTTCTGTTACTCTGGGTTCTCCAGAGAAACAGAACCAATAGGATCTATCTCTCTATATTTAATATATTTAAAATATTTAGTATATATAAAAAATATATATATGTTTCTAAATGAAGAGATTTATTATGAGGAGTTGGCTCATGGAGTTCTGGAGGCTGAGAGGTCTGAAGATCTGCACCTGGCGAGCTGGAGACCGAGGAGAGCCAGCCAGTGATGTAAGTTCTAGTCTGAGTCCAAGTGCAAAAGCAGGACAAGACCTATATCCCAGCTGGAAGACAGACAGAGAGTGAACTCTGCCTTGCGCAGCCTTTTGTTCAATTCAGGCCTTCAGTGGGTTGGATGAGGCCCACCCACATTGGGGAGGGCAATCTGCTTACTCAGTCTACTGATTCAAACGTTCATCTTATCCAGAAACACAGACACAGCCAGAATAATGTTTCACCAAATATCTGGCTACCCTGTAGCCTGGTCAAGTTGATACAGAAAATCTACCATCATAGGTGCAGTGCTCACACGTGCTGGCTCGCCCCTCTGGCTGTCTTTCTGTGTTTTAATGATGTGGTTCCGTGTCCTGGCCTTGAGTTTTTGGCAGCTTAGCTGAACGATCAGGACTTGATACTGGAACTCTCCGTGCCGTCCCAGGCTCTTCCATTTACAGCTGGTATTATTTCAGGCCTTCTTTGTTCTGCATTAGAACCACAGCCCCTCAACTTTTTTTTACTGTTGGGCCGCAGCACACATGGTGTATGAAATTCCATGCATAACATACTTCCATGGGCATGTCCGAATTTTGACAATTCCTCCCCTATACTCCCACCCTCAGGTTTCCCAAGAAATAAAGTAAATATCACCACAGAGGCCTTGTGACATGTTGTTCACAAAAGCATTTTACAAGCTTGGGAGTAACTCTTAAGAATTCATCAGTAATGTAGCATGGCTAGATTGGGCATGGCTAAAACATGTAATTCCCAGTTAGCTAGGGTACTTGAAGTTTTTCCGCTTGAGGAAGCTTATCAAAAACATGCATGGGACTTCCCTGGTGGTCCAGTGGTTAAGGCTTCACGCTTCCAATGCAGGGGACGCGGTTTCGATCCCTGGTCCGGGAACTAAGATCCCACATGCCACACTGTGTGGCCAAAACAAAACTTAAAAAAAAAAAAATGCATGTGCTGTGATTTACATTTGCAAAAGTTATGATTTAGAAACTTGCCTTGGACTGGTAGCAGTAATAGATTTTGTTGTTTATCTCATCACTGAGGCAGGCGATGATGCCAGACTAGTCTTCAGCACTGTTGCTGATGGAAGGGGCCTGAGAGGTATATATTCTTTTGATTAATGCTGGTTGCAAACCTGGCTCCAGAACTAGAGCCGTGAAGATCACTGTGCTTAAAATCAAAGCCTATATCAAAGCTCCGAAAGTGTGGGTGATTCCAAACTATTTGCTCAGAAGGAAACACTATGGGGCTAGGATTCCCCATTCAACCTGGCCCTTCCTATTCCATGATGTTCCTTTACGCCACCTATCTCTTACCAGATTATAAAAATGAGACCGTTAAGGCTTGCCCATGAGTCTTCCAAATTACACAATAAATTCAAGGTGCTTTCCCTATTGCTAACACATGGCAGAGAGCCAGACACTTGCTGAGTTAACTTGCCCTTCCTTTCTCTAATCTGTTACCTGTATACCCGTGTTGGAGAATTGGAGTTAGGAAGTGATTCAGGAGCAGATGGAAACCAGAAGAATTCCAGCAGAGGCTTAGAGCAGGGCTTCTCAACCCTGGCACTATTGACGTTTTGAGCCAGATAATTGTGTGTGTGTGTGTGTGTGTGTGTGTGTGTGTGTGTGTGTCCTGTGCATTGTAGAATATTTAACAGTATCCCTGCCTTCTGCCCACTACATGCTAGTAGCAACCTCTCTCCCCAGCTGTGACAACCAAAATGAAATCACCCTTGGTTGAGAACGACTGGCTTAAAGCAAGCACTCTGCCTGGTACCGTCCCCCTCTTCCTGGACAGCTGGCCTTCCCAGAGGCACGCCACCTTTGACACTGGGGCAATGCTTCACCGAGGTCACTAGTTCCCCGAGACACTTGGTGGGAGAATCGGCAGAACTTAGCACTTAACTTTGTCCACAGAATACAAAAGAGTAGAGGAAATAAAAAACATCAAGATTTTACCTATTTCACACTTTCCTTTTCACTTACTTCTCCAGGTAATTTACAGACCCAAGTATTTGAAATGAGAAGTCTTTTCCTAGTGGGTAGAGCTGGAGAGCTGTGTTTCAATTGAAACTTACGTACAACAATTATTCTTACAGGCTCTTTCTAATGTATTAAGTTTACATGCTGCAGAAGTATTACTCAGAGTATAAAATACACGTAAGTGAACGGGGATAGGAACTTTTGCCAGAATGCTTTGAGGAAATGATCCCGTTTGCAGCTCAGGGCCATTTCTGGCGCTTTAGAAACCTTCCTCCACTTTGTAACCTGTGTAGATCTGAAACCCTTGTTGGATCATAATAGAGACGTGACAGGCTGCACCCTGGAACCTAAAATCGCCTGCCCAGAGCTTCCTGATCAGAGAGGCTGAGCAGGTGCCTGGTGAGTCAGAAGCTGGGACGCTCCTGAGTCAGTGTCAGGGGCTGCAGGACCACTGTCTGTTCTGGATGCCTCCTCAAGGCACTCTGGCCTTTGATGTAGCCCCGTGTGTGTTGTGACTGCTTGCACTTTAAAGAGGAACAGATTGGAGATGGGAAATTAACAAATAATGAAACGGAAAAAGAGATGTGAGAAACGGGACTGCTTGGTGGACAGGGTTCATCCAAGTCTTGAGGTTCATCTGTGAGAAGGGCCAGACCTGATAAAGGCCCCCGCGTGCGGGTGGCGTGCCATCTGGCTGCCTGCTCACTTCTGGAAGGATCGGACAGCCTTGCAAAGACCGACTGACCCCATGAAGAGCCGAACGGCCTGGCTTCTGTGTGCTCTGCACCTTTCACTCGTGCAGTGATTTCTGAGATGAAAGGGAAGTATCTGTCCTCTTCGTCCTTCCTGGATATTCCTCTCTGCTCATTTACTCCTTCCACAAACACGTGCTGGATGGTGAACCCGGCGCAGGGCCTGTGTGGCACTGGGGCTACCACGGTGTCTGCTCCTGGGGGAGTCTCGGTGTTAGTGGGGACAGGAGAGAAGTGGATGTGTGATGCGGTGGCACGGAGTACAAGGGTGAGAGCAAGGGTGCGCTCAGTCCTCGCTCTGCTGGCTGGACGAGAGTGTGAGAGAGATGAGGTCAGGGAGATTTCAGAGATTCTTATCAAGTCTGATGAACGAATAGCAGTCAGATAAATGGGACAGGGAAGGGCAATTCAGACAGAGGGAACGGCATATGCAGAGGACAGAGGGTGGGGTGAGTTCAGGGAAGTCCGCGGTACAGTTGCAAATATTGCAATATCCAAGGTACAGTTGCAAAAATAAGATCCAAGTAGACGGCTGGAAAGAGCGATGGGAGCAAAAGTCTTACATGGCAAAGAGTGCAGACTTCATCTTGAAGGTGTCAGAAGGATTTTAAATAGAAAATGGTTTTAAACAGGTGTGGTTTAGTAAGGTGACACGGGCTGCAGGTGACCGCAGTGTAGGAGATGGAGGTAAGGGTTCTCAAAATGGAGGCAGAGACTTGGGGCTACTGCAGAGGCCCAGCCAGGAGACGGTACACAGCAAGCCCCACGGTCTGGCCCAGGACAAAATGCACGTCTCCCACGGCGCCCCTCAAAATAGCTCCGGCTCCTGGAACTCTGAGGGTCTTTCAAGACTAGGCAGAATCCTCATCCAGGATGTTCACCTAACATTTTGACATATTCTGCGTATCCTTTGCAAGTTAATTGACTGCTAATACATCTGTTTAAACTTGAGTCTCCCACATTAAGCTATTTTTCTCTCTCTTTTTTTTAAGATTTATTTATTTATTTTATTTATTTTTGACTGCGTCGGGCTTAGTTGCTGGCACACGAGATCTTCGTTGAGGCATGCAGGATCTTTGGCTGCGGTGCGCGGGCTTCTCTCTAGTTGTGGCGTGCAGGTTTTCTCTTCTCTAGTTGTGGCACGCAGGCTCCAGGGCATGTGGGCTCTGTAGTTGTGGTGCGCAGGCTCCAGGGTACGCCGGCTCTCTAGTTGAGGCGTGTGAGCTCAGTAGTTGTGGCGCATGGGCTTAGTTGCCCTGCGGCATGTGGGATCTTACTTCCCCGACTAGGGATCGAACCTGCGTCCCCTGCATTGGAAGGCAGATTCTTTACCACTGGACCACCAGGGAAGTCCCAGCTATTTTTCTCTTAATCACAAATTTGGGTGTATCAAGAGGACCAAACTGCTGTTCTCCCAGGCTTTGAGAAAAAGCCATTAGTGTCTTTTAGCTACATAGTTTTACTGAATTTTTCTTTCAACAAAGGGAGGGTATATTTTTGAAGCTGTGCATGCCTTACCCTGAACACAGTTTAAGGGACTGGAAAGAATTCCCTGGAGAAGCCAGGGAACTTGCTGACCAAGCTGGCATCATTTTTCTTTCCTGTAAAATGTTTCCACTCAAGTGTTCTGACTCCAGCCTGAGGCTGGCACCAGCTGAGCGTTTGCAGCAAAGAAGTATTTGAATGTTGGCCTTACCCTGACCCATGTTCAAATCATTTGTCTCACCAAGAGTATGTATTTTGAGATAGTAAACTAGATTAGCTCATATCCAGCAGTTTAATTGCTGATTCAGTTAAAAAGTCTTTACTTGATGGGGCCTGGCCTGAGATGTAGTAACCTCTGAGGCTGCCAGGACTTTTCTAAAAGAAGAGGCCTTCTCCCTTTTTCTTTCTTTTTTAATTAATTAATTAATTTATTTTTGGCTGCGTTGGGTCTTTGTTGCTGTGCACGGGCTTTCTCTAGTTGCGGCGAGCGGGGGCTACTCTTCATTGCGGTGTGCAGGCTTCTCATTGCGGTGGCTTCTCTTGAGAGCACAGGCTCTCGGCACGTGGGCTTCAGTAGTTGTGGCATGCGGGCTCAGTAGTTGTGGCTCACGGGCTGTAGAGCGCAGGCTCAGTAGTTGTGGCGCATGGGGTTAGTTGCTCTGTGGCATGTGGGATCTTCCCGGACCAGGGCTCAAACCCGTGTCCCCAGCGTTGGCAGGCAGATTCTTAACCACTGCGCCACCAGGGAAGCCCCTCCGTTTTTCTTAAATTATAGAAGTAGAACTGCATGCACATGGTTAAACCTTCTAAGCTGTACTGAAGGATAAAACAGAGGTATAATTTGATAACCACACATCCCCCTAAAATATGAATATGTATAATACATCCTTCTCAATGCTTTTCTAAACACACATATATGTATGCATAATGTCTATCTTATTTACAAAAAACCCTTGATTTGTAAAAAACTTAATTCTGGAGGCTTCCCTGGTGGCGCAGTGGTTGGGAGTCCGCCTGCCGATGCAGGGGACACGGGTTCGTGCCCTGATCCATGAAGATCCCACATGCCACGGAGCAGCTGGGCCTGTGAGCCATGGCCGCTGAGCCTGCGCGTCCGGAGCCTGTGCTACGCAACGGGAGAGGCCACAGCAGTGAGAGGCCCGCGTACCACCAAAAAAAAAAAAAAAAAAAACTTAATTCTGCATCTTGACAATCTTTTCCTTTCAGCACATGCTGACTTGCTTCAATCTTTGAAATCCTAGCATTGTATTCCATTGAATGAATATAGCATGATTTACTTGCCCAGGCCTCTATAAAGAATGTTTCTCCTCTCCCCTAGTCTTTTGATATTTCAAATAACACTATGATAAACATTCTTGCACATACATTTTTGCACACTCATGCGTGTGTATCTGTAGGATAAACTTGTAGAATTGGGATTGTTAGGCCAAAGGATGTGTACGTTGTCAACTTGGAGCAATAACACGGATCTATCTAATTTAGCACTCCCCAACACTTTTGCACATTCAAGAACCAACAATTTGAAGAACCGTAGTTTAGATTCCTTGACAAGGAAATGGGTTAAGACTTATTCTCTCCATTCCCAATAGTACAACGAATGCCCATCATCTACCCCTCATTCTTTCTTTTTTTTATAAATTTCTTTCTTTCTTTCTTTCTTGTATTTTTGGCTGCACTGGGTCTTTGTTGCTGCACGCGGGCTTTCTCTAGTTGCCGCGAGCAGGGGCTACTCTTCGTTGTGGTGTGCGGGCTTGTCATTATCATGGCTTCTCTTGTTGCAGAGCACGGGTTCTAGGCGCGTGGGCTTCAGTAGTTGTGGCACATGGGCTCAGTAGTTGTGGCTCATGGGCTCTAGAGCACAGGCTCAGTAGTTGTGGTGTACGGGCTTAGTTGCTCCACGGCATGTGGGATCTTCCCGGACCAGGGATCGAACCCATGTCCCCTGCATTGGCAAGCAGATTCTCAACCACTGCACCACCAGGGAAGTCCTACCCCTCATTCTTTTATAAAGAAGACACCTTTGTGCCCCCCCCCCCGCTTTTAGTATCACTTTAGACTCATGGATTTTTCAAAAATGCTGTAGTTCATTAACTGCATAATTGTTTTTAGTACTCTAATTATGCCGAACTCGGTAAATGAGATCCTTTTCAAGATGGCTCTTGGGTCCTTTTAACATGCCCCCAACGTTCTCTGAGTATCTCCTTGCTTTTCTGACACAGCAAAGTGCTCAAGCTCAAATTGCCCTTTCCTTGGCCCAGTCTTGGAATCAGCTGTTTCTCTAAGAAGCCCTGTTTCCATTTAGTGCAGAAATGGTATTTAGAAACCAAACTCTGGGCATAAATTGTGCTTATTGCTAGGGTTGTCATTGCTTCCAGATACTTTCAGTAGAAAGAACTAAGAAATTTAATTTTTTGTTTTTTCATCTTGAGCTCATAGTGATATGTTCAATTTAGAACCAGTATCACAGGGTACTTCCTTGCTGTCCCCATTGCATATTTACATCCCTCACGTCATACAGTGAGATCCTTGTTTACAGATTGACAACACTGATATCATGGCCAACAATAAACCTATTAAGTAAAGTTCAGGATTTCTTTTTCTTTTTTTTTGCCCGCACCGCATGGCGTGTGGGTTAGTTCCCCGACCACGGATCGAACCTGCGCCCCCTGCATTGGAATTGTGGAGTCTTAACCACTGGACTGCCAGGGAAGTCCCTCTTTTTCTTTTTAAGTTTAGCACCATTTATTAAATGAGTTCAGCTGCTGATGTAGATCTTTTCAGTTCTTTTTGTCCTTTGGATACATCCAAATAAGGGTGAACAGGCAGAAAACTTGCATGACTTCACTTTTTTGTGCAGATAATATAATTATCATAACAATTAGGCTCATGTATTTCTGTTCATATTCAACTTTAGGATTTGCTTTTTCCCTCATACATTTTTAAAATTTTATTGTTTTAGTACATAAAATATTTTATGGTGCAAAAGCCAAAACTGTATAAAACAATATACTAAGAAAAGTCTCACTTCTACCTCCAGAAGTAACCATTTTCATTAGTTTCTGTCTTCCTTATTGTGAAAGCAACCAACACCTGTCTGTATTAGGACCTGTTCTTTATGCACACACAGGAATGGTCTGAGGTGCTGGTTTTCAGGGTCAGCCATAACCAGAGACAACAAGTTAGAAACAGTGAGGTGTGGCATTCCCTATCTTACCTCGCTCTGTTAATTTGCTTAGTTTTGTCTATTGCTTGGTAATCTGTGCAAAAGGCAAAGCTCTCCGTGGGAGGATAATTAACGGGTGACTGGGAGGCCCTGTGGTGCAGGCCTTTCAAGTAGAATGAAGATGTCTGAGTTCGGTTTTGATGGTCCGTTTAATCGCCTTTGACAGGGGTGGAACTGACTCGGTATCCCCAGAGCAGATCTGGGATCCGTGAAACAGATTCTGACTAAGCAGATAAGTTGCTTCTCTGGTGGGCCTTTTAGTGCAGCTGTTGTTTTTTCACTTGAGTAATTTGGGCTTCCCTTTCCTTTTCATATAATATTATCTAGTTTTAATCCCCTCCTGCATAATAGTTGCTGGGAACAAATTTTTTCTTTAGAATAAACATTTTGGGGAAGTTAACTTTTCACATTTGTTGTTGTTGTTCCTTACTTGACATTAAGGAGCTTTTATAAGCAATTAAAACTAGGAGAAAACCCAAACCAAAAATTCCCCTAAACTCCAAATGACCTCAGTAGGAATCTCTTCCAGTATATCTGGTCTTAGCTCCTCAGTAAGTTTAGGGAGTGATTCTTTGTCCCACTTCCAAATGACAACTGTGAACTATGGGTAAATGTGGATAAACACTCTAATAGATTCCGTTAAACATGGTTTTGGGGGGAGACTTAGAAGAGTTAATCTGAAAACTAGAGCTGGACAGGAAACTGGATCTGAAAGCATTTCCTGGAACGATTCGGTCCTTTTCTCAAACGGTGAATGTTCTTGGTCAAGAAACTCTCTGAGATGGTAGAGGTGGGATGGCCTTTGAACCAGATCCTTCCAACATTAAATCGTTTTGTCAGTTCTCCCTTGGACGATGAAGCCCATTTTGATCATGTCAGGGTGCTCAGAGTACAGTAAATAAACTCTGAAAAGTGACCACTGCCTGTTCTTGGCTAGAATGGGATAGAAAGGGGAGTATGAGGTTTTCACTGGTGTTTTCCAAATCTCAGTCATTCCAATACCACCGTTGTGGTTTTGTCATGTCAGGATACCAGTTGTATTACCATTTGCTTCATATTTTTCTTTAAATATACTCACTTTAAAATTTTAGATTTATATCATTATTAAAAAGGGAGATGAGCCAGTGCTGGAAAAATGTTAATCACTTATTGACATCAAACTAGGACTTTCCCCTAAAGTAATTTGCAGTACTGAAAGAAAATTGAAAAAAGGAATAACATTTTGATTCAGTATTATTTATTGGGGAATACTTGTGTCACCTAAGGAAAGACCTCCATTAGGTATAGGTAAGGAATTTCACTTAGAGAAACATTGCCCAATGCCATATTTTGACTGCTCTGGTTGTATTTGGGAAGGTGGCAACCATTGATACAGATAGCTTCTATGCTCAACGTTTAAAAATGTCCTTTAAAACTAAGCGTCTCACAGTAGTTTGGCATATGTCTTAAAAAGACAGACAAACAAAAAACCCTTATTTCAGATCAAGGCACTGAGGTTTCCTCTAGAAACAGAATACATGCATACATATTCTAATCCATGTTTCAAAAAAGTTGACTTATAAGGAAGCATAAACTTTGGCAGGATAAAATAAAGGTGAAGCAAAATAAGATAAACATGGAAATAAGGTAGAAATAAAATAGGAAAAATAAGGAAGGAGAGGACAAAATAGAATTAGCAGTAAGATTAAAAATTCGTATCATGGTGACCTGTACACCTGCCACATAGAAACATAAAATTTTGCATGAACTTCCTAATGACCAGTGAGGAAAGGGAAATTGTGTCTATTCCACAATCCCCAATATCTGTAAGATAAAAATAAAACCAACTGCTTAAGAAAAACATGAGCATTTCTTCTAGGAACCTCATAGAGAGGAATTTGTGTGGTCTGTTGCCTTCAACAATATCTTATTGTAAGTGTATAGTTTTCATAAGATAACTGTTGATAGATAGACTCTGATGGCCAAAGAAATGAAAAAGATAGTGTCTTCTACCAGAGAGAAATTCAGTAAAACTGCTTCTGAGAGCAGTCAGTATGAAGTTCAGCTCCCCGCCACTCTGCTGTGAAGTAGACACGTACTTCAGGTCATCTGCAAGTGTATTCTGCAAGCGTTCTTCCCGGAATGTGGAGAGAGTGAACTCAGGAAAATGGCGATGAGTTTAATATTGTACTTCCCGGACAAGCCTGGACCATGGGTGAGCTGAGGTTAGGTTGGTGCCCTCCTGAGAAAGCCAAGGAGCCCAGTAAGAACAGGCTGGAAGGCCATCCCACACTGGCCTTCACCGAGGGAAGATGACTGGAGAGGGTGGGGTAGGGAAAGAACTCCTCTTGGAAATTCATGTGCATCTGCTCTAGGGCCCAGATAGACAGGGGAGTGATTGAATTCCCACGTTCCACCCAATATGGTGTTTTGAGACTGAACGAAGTTTAAAGTGTGTAAAACCGTTCAATCACCTTGGCCAAGGACAGCTCTCCACAGATACCTCACAGACGACCTGGCTTTGATCCTGGTTCCTGGGGAAGTCTTGGTGATGGTACCCAAAGGAAGCTGCGTGCCACATGGGACTGTTACTTAATTTACAAATCAACTAAAAGCTGGCAACTGTCTTCCAAAAATAACAACTTTAGCTTTTGAATAGTTCTGACAACAGTGAATTAGCAAAGTCATGTGTCCATCGGAGATGAGAAACTGGCATTACAGATGGTAGAAGAAGGCTTCTGCGGTTTTTGTTCTGGAGATGGCATGTACCCGGCTCATCCGAAAGTGCTATCACTTATTAGATCACTAAGAACAAGTTGCAGGGAATTCTCTGATGGTCCAGTGGTTACGACTCTGAGCTTACACTGCCTACAGCGTGGGTTCCATCCCTGGTCAGGGAACTAAGATCCCGCAAGCTGTGGTGCAGCCAAAAAAGAACAAGTTGCAAAGAAGAGAAGGAAGCCAGAATGAATGGAAACCTGTTCTAATCTGGTGAAACTGCTCCCCCAGGAAACATTTCTGATAGTGACTCTTGAACTATTACAGTACAGGTTCTAAATGAGCCTCCATAGCCCAGAGTTGAGTTCACGCCCTTGGCCTATGACCTTTTTCCTGTCTGAAGAAGCAGAGACCCCTCAAAGCCACAGATAATCTGATGTTTCTGGTAGATTTCTCCACAGAATGGTAAAAGGTATAACAGGGGTGTGAGGTAGCCTGCCCCTCGTATAAAATATCGGCCTGAGAAACCCTGACTTATTAAGCAAAGTAACTAATCGGTACTCTGTGTTGTCTCGTTTGCCGGGGATGAGTCAGTCTCACTTTACTGCGGGTGATATGGCTGGGCCTTCTAGAATAATTAGCTTAGGTTTACCTTGGTCCAGGTGAACTTGGCCATCCAGATGGCAGGGCAGGCTCAGCCATGGAAATTGGAGTTTCTAGTGAAAGACAAGTGCTTAGCACTACCAGTGGAGCCAAGCTTGAAGACCCGGTAGGATCCCAGCCTAGAGCACATGCTCCACAACGACTTAAGATTCTTCTCTTGCTGGATCACGTCCAGTTAGAATCCCAGAGGTAAAGACCACAGTGAGAAAGCTTTCCTGAGGGGTTTAGTGTTTGTTTTGTGCCTACAAATGCCTTGACTTTCAAATGTCTGCCTCCTCTTATGTAGGGTTTTAGGCCTTTTCTTTCTTCAGCCATCATGGAAAAGAATTTTGGCAGATGCAAGGCTAGATTGGACCCCCTTATCTCCATCTCCCCTCGGGGACTGCTGTCGAGTAGCTTGTCTCATATGACAGGAATCGTTTTCTGCTGGTTTTGATTGAGTTCTCTGGCACAGGGGATAGGATTTGTTGTAGCACATTCATTCCCCTTGCCAAGGTACACAGCGTCTTTAGACTTAGAGGCTTGTTTTATGATTTCTCCCCCCTAAACTTAATTTATTCTATATATCCCATGGCAGAACTAAACACTTGTGGGTATTTGGCTGCCAGAACTGGAGGTGGATCTGATGGGGCCGTGTCTATACTTGTTGAAGAATGAGATGGTTGCTTCCTTCTGGGGCATATTTTCAGAGAGAGTTGCGCTAATTCAAACAAAACTTTTCAGCAAACTTATTCATGAATAGAACTTACGGGATAAATTGATTCTAGGGGAGCAGTCCATTTTTTGTTAGCCTTAGGGAAGGTATTTTGGATTGCATAGAAAGTGATGCCCTTCCTCTGCCTGTAACCTTGGGCATAGCTGTCTTGTTAGGACATGGTGGGACCCAGGAGACGCAAGGGCTGAGAAGAGCAGGGGCCACTGTGTGAAGGCTTTCAGCCGCTCCTATTACTATATGTCAGTGTATGAAAAATTTTTAACTTTTAAAACTCTACTCGGGCGAGCAGATGGAATCATTTAAAAGATCTCAGCAACAGGCCCCCCCCCTTCCCAGGACCTGCTATGACTTTCAAGGATCTGAAAAACCTTAGTGAGAAGAGTGAGGTAGGGTGGGAAATGAGAATTGGAAACAGGGATTCCAGATTCGTTCATTTAATCAACAAATATTTTTAGTGTGTGCCTACTCTGTGCCAGGAACAATGCTGGACGCTGGGGGCTCCATGGTCAGCCCTGCCCTCACGGAGCTCTGCAGGCCAGCTGGGAAGATAGACATGATTCGACAAGCCACACAAAATAGATAATGAAAATCGGGGCTATGAAGGAAGTGTACCAGGGCTTGGACGTATCATGGGGAACCTGGTCTAGACTTGTTGCGGGGGGTGAGAGGGGCCACTGGGCTCCCCTGAGGAAGTGATGTTTGATCCAAGATCCCCAGGATGAATAAGAAATAACCGGGGAAGTTGGAGGGCAGTACAGGCAGAGGGACTCAAACTTCAGTGGGCATAAGTGTTACCTGGGAGCGTCCTTAAAAGTTACGTGTTTGCATCTCATCCCCAGAGAGTCAGACTCAGTGGTTCAGAGGTGGGGCCCCCAAACCTATATCACCCCAGGGGATTCTGATGCAGGTCATCTGGGGAAATACTGTATTAAACGTTGGGGGACGCTCTTTCCCTCCAATGTGCAATGGTTGCTAAACTCCAGGCCTCCTTCGTAAGGGTGGATGCACTTAGGTTTGGCATGAGTGTAACCCCAAGTGTTCAGGGGAACCTTGCCTGCTTCCTGGTCGGGGTGAGTTTTATGAGGTTCCTTGACGGAGACGTCACTGGCCATGGCCGAGGCGGGTTCTCCCTGCTAGGGCCTGTGGGAAGAAGTCATCGTGATGCTCCCAGATGGCAGGAAAGCTCAGACCGAGCCAGCAGGGTTTCCTCCTGACGAAGAGCTTTCTGGAGACTCTGGGGCCTCGGCTGGCATGCAGGGGTAAGCCGAGCCCACCGGATTCTCATCCCCCTTCTCGCTGCTACCTCCGCTGGCACTGGACCTGAGGAATTTGAGGTGGCAGGGCTCTTACTGGGATCGGAGCCGTTAGTTAAACTATATCATGTTTTTTTCCATTCTCTATTTCAAGTCTCTGGTTGTATCAGGAGGAAGTCTTGATGTGCACCCCTTCTTTAAAGCTCTGGAACACTTGCTCGTCTCCTTTTCAACAGAGAAAGCAGACCTCAGAGCCCTTTGCAGGCAACAGGGGCCAGGTCCAATTTAATAATCGTTTGGCCTTCGTTCTTTTTATTTTGACTCTTACCCTGTATTTATGGTAAGCGGTACTGGTTTTCTGTTTACAGCAGCAATATCAAATTTCCTTTCAAAATAAAAATATTTTTTTCCTTACATAAAAGGCTTATTTAAAGCAAACGAAGTAAATAAGAGAGTTAGGGATACAAACTGTAAACGATATATGTGAACAACTGAATTTGGGAAGTATGGGCCTGGAAGGAGCCATCTGGATTTTCCATCTCGTTTAATCCTCACAGCAACCCTGTGAGGCAAGAACAGTCAGAGAATGAGCTAACCTGGCCGGCCTGGCCGACTTCCCTCTGCTCTCTCAGCCTGCCCTTCGTGGTGACTGGGGGACACGGGGAACTACACACTCTTCTGTGACCCTCAGCTCCCCTGCTTGCGCTGTCCCCTGCTCTCTGGGCCTTTTCCTGCTGTCTGTAGCCAGAGCTGCTCTCAGAGGAGCTGGGCCTCACCCTTTGTCCTGGCCTCCTTCGCTTCAGCCCGGGGAGCACGGGGTCTTCTTTGTTGCGAGCAAAGAACAGAGCTCGAGGGCACGGGAACCCGGTCTCTTGACTGAATTTGCCTGTTCTTGGACGCAGATGATTCTCTGGGTGGTCTGGAGCCCCGTCTGAAACTTGTTGACATTTAACAGTTCGGTTCTGCTAAAGGTCGACAGGATTATTGTGCTCTTGAAAGTGGTCTGCATGTCCCAGAAAGTCCGCACTCCTGGGGAATCAATTTGTGTGTGGTTTCTATTCAGAAGGCCTCAGCAGTTTACGTTTCCTAAGCAAGTGATTAGTGGCATATTCAAGGTCTGGTTCACTGGGACATTTACGTCCTGGAGGAGAAAGACAGCCCAGTCACAACCTCAGAAACTTTACACACTCTGTCCATTTTGGTTCTGCGGCACCGGTGGCTTCTGGAATTGGCCCACAAGAAGGTACTTGGCCTGGGAGTGTCCACAGAGGGCCGCCCCTCACTGAGCTGGATTTGGAGAATGAAAGTTGGTAAAGACTTGCTGTGTCTGCTCCTGAATGCCACACGTGCTGTTACACCTGCGGAATGTAGACTATATGGGGGTGGGGGGGGCGTTTAAAAGTAGCCACTCATCTTATCTGTAGAGGAAACCCTCAGGCTTCCTTCAACCTCCTGACTTATCTCAGGGCAGTGTCTCCTGGAGCCAAAGAGAATGAAGAACCTTCCTGGCGGGAGAGCCACCCTCTCCTTGGGAACTAAAAAAATATAAATAAATATTTTCAATTAAAAACATACTTCATTGTATGTAACTTGTTGCTTTTCCCAAAGGAAAAATAAATTTATATACTTCAATTAAAAATAATAAAATAAAGTTTTTAAAAATAAAGAGATCTGCAAAGATATAAAAAAAAAAAACCACCAAAAAAAGGCCTCTTCTCTGCAAGTTTGTGACAGTTTGACCACCATGGCCACCTTCCCTTAGACCCACAAGTCAGAGAGGCAGGCCAGTTTTTCTCCCATCTGCATGTAGTATTTTAGGCTCGTGTGTAAGGAGTACTGTATTTTAAGTTGGTGGCTGGCAGAGAGCAGAGGCCCTGGTACTGATTTGCTGTGTCATCGTAGGTGAGTCATCTTGCTCCCATCTCTGCATCCCTGGCACAGGGAGGAGTTTCCTCCCCAGGGTCCCAGGATCCTGTGGGGGCAACAGAAGTTGTTTAGATGAGAAAGAGATTGGAAAGGGTTAAGAGCATAATGTAATTTTGCTTTTCTTTCTCCGGGCTTTGGAGCGGTGAGGACTCCGTGGTATACAGGGGCCCTCCGAGCACGCATATCCCCACATCTGTCTTAGTTAGGAGTTGTTTACAAAGAACAGAAATTTGCTCAAGCTGGCATCAGTAGGTTGGGGGAGGCTCTCAGAATACAGTTGTTAATCACACGGGCATCCAGATTCAGGAAGTAGGGTTCAGCTGGGATGCGGCGGGACCAGGATGGGATTTCAGAAACGGGTGTCTCTCCCTGCCGTGTAGTTTCTCTCATTTGCTTCTCGGTCCCTGACTCTCTAGTGTC
Source organism: Aethalodelphis obliquidens (assembly GCF_003676395.1). NCBI lineage: Eukaryota > Metazoa > Chordata > Mammalia > Artiodactyla > Delphinidae > Aethalodelphis > Aethalodelphis obliquidens. Next base: position 5,694,636 of record NW_020837982.1, read on the forward strand.
TGTCTTCCTCGCTGTCCCGTCTGTTTGTTTGGGAGGATAGGGGGCTGTAGGACTGTGTCATTTCCTTCTTGTCCCTGGTCCAGCAAGGCTACTCCTGTCTCCATTTTACATGAGATTTCGTCCCCACCTCCACTGTCGCCTAATCAGTACTTCACCTTTTTCACATCCCTGCCACACTTAGAAAATGATCGTTGTGTGTCTTCTGGGATAAAGGGACAGGGCAGGTTGTCACCAGAGGCCTAGGACTTGGGGGGTGGGGTGGAGACCCAGCTGCCCCAAGGGCTGAGAGGATCAGTATGGCGCCCTCCTTTAACCTCTTTATAGATCACTGGTTGGGGAGCCCTGCCCTGCCCTTACTGAACTGAACTTTGTATTCAATTTCTAAGTTCCCAGGAGAGAGTAGAATTGGTCTCAGATCAAGTGTCCACAGGTTGGTCTCAGATCAAGTGTCCACGCTTGCTGCAGTCACCTGTGGCCTGAGGCCGGCACCCGGGGAGCAGACATGTCCCCAGGGTCCTCACGATGGGGACGATGGGGGTGTGTGGGGGTCAGGGACTGGCATCCCAGGTGGAGCATCCAAATAGCGAGCAGGCTCCTCTCCTCCCTTGAAGGTGGGGACCTTTGTCCTCAAGCTCTATGGTCCCACGACATCTGGCACAAATACTTGGTAGGTTTTGGACACTCACTTAATGTCTATTGTTGAATGAGCGCCGAGGCCCGTGCGGGGTGGAGGCCTAATGTTCTGCCGAGCGTGACACTTGACATCTCTGTAAACTCAGCCACTTCCCCACCCCCTGTGTCACATTGTGTGACGCTGCTTCGACCCCATTTCTCCAGGACATCTCGCAACCAGCCGGGGCCTTCATGCCGTTTTCCTCTTTCTTGTTACCCTCTGAAGTCTCAAACCGAGAGCCTTTAACCAACGGGGCAGGCCGCCTGTATTTTTTCTCAGAATGAGGCATTTGGAACCAATTGTGTGGTGGCCTCTTAGAGTTAGCTGTTTAGAAGTTAAACAACACACACTAATACTGCATTGTAAAAATGTCTTTCCGGCCAATGTCTTGGACTTCTGTGTTTCTGTGGAAACACCCATCTAAATTTCCTGCTTGATTTTTTTCCTTAATGGTCAGACATTAACTTGGCAAATACTCCTATTTTCTAAAATGCGGCTGCAGTTAAAGCAAGCAGCAGCAGTACCTTTCGGGGGTAAGAAATCAACATTCAGTCACTGGAAATAAATTGGTAGTGGTTGACGTCCTGCTGAGGGTGACAGAGACCCTTGGTTTAATTAATAATTTCATCTCAGTTCCTTCACTTGCCCTGTTTTATAACAGCTTTATTTAGCAGAAAGAGAGATGGAAACGGATCTTTCTTTGTAAGAATGGGGGGATGTAGTACTTTGTTCTGCACTGACTCCCATATTTATTTCTATATTGGGTATGTAGCTCTTTCTTACTTATTCTACATGAATCACTTGGACGCATAAATTCAAGGACATATGTTTGCAGCTCTCACACATCTGTCTTGAATTTCATCTTTTCCACCCCGTCTTCTGCTTTCCAAACAATTTACCTCCCTCTTTCTCTCTCCCTGCTGTTATTTATTTCATTGTGCCGTGGAACCCTTTCATTTCAAGAGCTGGCGGAGGGGAACAATGCAGGCCACACAATCCATTTCTACATAAAGGCATCTTGGAGCATGGCGAGCATAGCTTCTTCGTATAGGATGCGATTCCTTTTGCTGGGGACACTGCTGGTCCAGAGCACGTAGCAGCATGGCTGACCCTGGTTTCAGAGCTCTGGAGGAGCCTGGCTTGCTGGGTTCCCAGCGAGGTAATGTTCCCATCATGGACCAATCCAGTCCAATTTATGGCTGACCTTCATGTGCCCGGCTCCGTGCAGAAAGGGCCCTTATGACTATCCTCTTTGATCTTTTTTTCCAGACTGAGAATTTCTCACATCATTGTAAATGTTTCCTTTCCTCCCCTTGTCATTTGGCTGGGGCTCCGTGGGGACTTCCTGAAGCAGGAAAGTGGTAACAAGGGGTTTAACTGGGCACTCAGAAAGTTCTGCCAAGAAACAGAGCTTTCTGTGAAGCCAGGGCAAAAAAAAAAAAAAAAAACTTGATGAAATAACAGTCAGGTAGGAAATTGAAAGAAGTACTCTGCTGATGGCCTCACGGTGGAGCAGGTATGGGTGGTGCTGAAATGATAAACATCGCTGAAATTCTCACAAACCATACTTCCGGCCCCTATTTTCATTTGGAGAGAGGACATGGAAATGCTCACCCCGCTGACTTGTAATTTACAGCATTTGGGTTAGGAGGTGTTACGCAATCGCATTCCTAATCTACTGGAAGCTGCAGAAAGTTTTGAGCCTATTTGCCTGATTTGTTTTTTGGATAAGGACTTATTTAGTAGCTGTTTAGGAACCATGATGAATGTGTGAGAACGAAATACCAGCTTGCTTATTTTTCATGCCGCATCTGTAGAGTCAAATGTGAGAAGCTAGTAAACATACTTTCTTGGCCTGAACATCACCATCGTCGTCGTCGTTGTCATCATCATCGTCATCATGATGTATTGAATACCTACCAGGTGCACAGCACTGAAGATGCAAAAGCAGCGTAAGATTTAGTCTCCTGGAGGGACTCATCAGATGGAGGAGACACAAGGTGGTTTTGAGCCCTGGAAGGATGAACACAGGAGGATTCTAGAAGGGTGGAATTCTCTTTTGCTATTGACTTGCTGGATCACGTCACATCCTTAAATTCCCTTGTTCCCATAGTTTGTGAAATCTCCCCCTCTTTCTCATTGGATCTTTTCACTGTGGTTCCTTGGCCCTAGGGGTTCTATCGTGTGCAGTAAGTCCATGCTGGACATGTCATTCAAGTGCTGAGTCTGAGAGTTAGTGGAAAATCAGAGCTTGGAGCTCCAAGGTCATGGGGAACTGAGGAGGCTGGGGGAGCTCTGTTGTCCTCCCTCAGGAACCTGCACTAACACCGTCTCCTGGGGGAAGGTCCGTTTTCAGATGAAGAAGTTTTCTTAGTATGGATTTTAATTGTATTTATTTAGCCACACCATGCGCGGTTTGCAGTATCTTAGTTCCCCGACCAGGGATCAAACCCATGCCCCTTGCAGTGGAAGCGCAGAGTCCTAACCACTGGACCGCCAGGGAAGTCCCTGGGTTTTTATTTTTTTTAATTTAAATGAAAACAAAACCTTGCTGGCATTTTTTTTTTTTTTTTTCCCGCAGAAGTCCCTTTATCAGCTATAGCCAGTTCCCAAATGTGATGGCCTTACATTTTATATTGAACTGTGAGGGATGGATTGGTTGGGGCCGGGGTGGGGGCGGGCAGGGGGGAGTGGGTATGAATTGATGGCATCTACCATTTTCTGGCTCGGGAAGGGGGAACGTGGGAGATACCACTATTTGACAAGCAACTCCCTCCAGCAGAATCCCCAACTCTGCAAGGAACGGCAGTCTTCCTTCCCCACAGTCCTTATTCCTTGGGTTCCTGTCTTCCCTTTTTGTTTTGTTTTAACCTTATGGGCCCTATAAAAACCGGATGTGCAGACCCTCAGAATTTATTTCTCTTTGGTATGAACTTAAACATTCTGGGTTGAACTTGTATGGTGACACGTCTCTCAAAGGAGGTGGCAGACCCAAGATCCCAGTGTTCCAGTAAAAACACACTGCTCAGGGTGAATGTGGGCAAACTTTCCCGATAATATCAGCAGAGGGATCCACAATGGCACAAGCCACAGAAACCCTATCCCCCCCAGAAGTGAGTGCCTTGGGAGCTGCGACGTGGTCTCTCCAATTCCAGCGTGGTTCTGGCTCCTTGTCCTCTCTCCTCTGAAAACTCCCAACCCTTTCTTTAGTTCTTTTTTTTTTTTTTTTTTTGCGGTATGCGGGCCTCTCACTGTTGTGGCCTCTCCCGTTGCGGAGCACAGGCTCAGCGGCCATGGCTCACGGGCCCAGCCGCTCAGCGGCATGTGGGATCTTCCCGGACCAGGGCGCGAACCCGCGTCCCCTGAATCGGCCATCCCCCATATGCCCCCTTGATGGCATATGTTATTACTAGCCACCCGCTTACTGTTCCAAGCCACTCTGCCCAGTAGAGGCTTTTATACCAGATGGGCCTCTAGGAAATCCCTCTGTCAGCTTGTGAAAACTGCAGCGCAGGGAAACAGAGCAGCCTCTCCTCTGTCTTTGGTGACGGCCAGAAAGAACTTGGCAGCCATATGTCCCTTTGTGATCCCAGCAACTGCTCATCTCCTGGCCTGTTGACTCATTAGGACAGGAAGTTGTGTGGCACAGTCAACGAGCCTCTTTCATTGGAGTTGCAAATGGGACCAGGTTCCAAATATTCGGAGAACAGGACTCTCCAAGCCCGAGGTGAGGGATTAAGAAATATTTTGCATTTTAGCACTTTTGAAAGGGTAAGAAGAAAACATTTACGTTTTTTGTCTTTATATTTGTGGGCATTATTTCTTATCTCATTAATTTTTTCTTGTTGTTGATTGAAGCCAGTCCGAAGGTGCAGTTTTCTGAAAGGACCTTTAGTAGCAAAGTTGCCTGGTGAGTGACTCCCAGGAAGGAAGGAGGGAAAGCGGACGGAGGCCGTGGCCTCCGTGTCTTAGAACATGTCGGCTCCTTCTGGACTGCTGGTTGCAGACGGGATGCAGCTGCATTCATGGGAACCCACTGTGGCTTTGTCACCAGAGTCGCAAAGCTGCAGCCCACTGCCAGTGCTGGCAGCCAGGCCCAGGCCTCCTAGCCACATGAAACACCACTTTTTAATGTTCAAGCTTCTCATGTCCACTAGCATGGACACCATCCGTCCCTTTCGTCTCAGGTGGTCGTGGTTAGAATTAGTGGCCATTTCTTAGTTGTTCTGCCGCAGCCCTGTTAGCAGGAAGGAGCATCCGTGGACTGGATGCTGGTCTGGAAAGTATCTGCATTTCCACGAAGAAGGGGAGCTTTTGCCCCTCCCAGAGCCGCTGCTGGGGAAGCAGATCCTCCTCTGCTCTCCCTTCCTTCATCAGAGCCCATCTGCTTACCTTCTGGCAGGAGGCCTCTTGTAATCTATTCTGTATTTATTTGTGTGGATTATTCTGGGTCCCAGTGGCCCTGTGATGTCCTGATCACCATTTTTCAAACACTGCTTAGTAAGTGCCCTTGCAGTTTGATTATGTGCAGGGCCCATTGCCCTAGATGGCCTTTCATCGAGAGATTTCATCGTATTCTCTACCAATAGACTCTGGAAGGACACACATTAGAAGCGTTCTCATGTGAGTGTTTACTAAGCACGTCATATGTCTTATTTATCCTCATGGTAACCTTAGGAAGTATTGGGCTGGCCAAAAAGTTCATTCGGCTTTTTTCCGTCACATCTTATGGAAAAACCCGAACTTCTTGGCCAACCCAGTAGGTACCATGGGACCATTTTGTCATTGAAGAAAGTGAGGCTGGGGGGCTGCTGTGTAATTTGCCTGAGGGGCAGAGCCAGGATTCCAGGCCATCTGCCCCCAGAGCCTGTGCTCTCAGCGGCTACGTGTGCTTCCCTCCCGCGTTCATGCAGTGAGGATCTGGAGGCCCCCAGAACACAGCAGTCTGCTCGGAGGAAGGATGAAGGGGCAGTGGTGGTTCTGTGTTGGACCTAATAGAAGCATAGTACGCGCCCCTCATGCTGGGAACCGGCAGGGCTTTGACAGTACTTCGGAGCCACAAGCGAAGACAGAAGCAGAGCTTGCTGTCAGCCAGTGAGGTGTGTGCTGGAAGGCTGGCTGCTGACAAGGACAGACGTCTCTCGGATAAAGAGATAAAAGGAAGAAGCAGCGTATCAGATCCTCCACCTCATACTAGCGGCAGAATGGCTCCTGTTGTAAAAGAATACCTTGCAGAGCAAAGTGAGGCTCTTAGAGCTTAACAAGTCCCCGCAGCACCAGGCGGGGAGTGCCCAGCACTTACTCCGTAGGCTTGTCTCCTGGCCTGGTTCCTGTGTCTGCAGGTGTCCCACGTTGCACAAGGCCTAAGAAGTCATTTCCCACATCCCCGCCTCCGCCAGAATGTAACCTATAGCTGACATGGATGCTTGATGGGGGTTAGAGGGGTCAGCACATTTTTCCACTTAGGGTCAAGGAGAAATGACAGTGTCCGCTTCAGGCCTCATCATCATTTCTGACATTTATCGAACACTTACTGTGTACCAGGCAGTGTTCTAAGCCTTATACGTATAGTAATCCAGTTCATTCTAGCAACAACAATGTGGAGCAGGTATTGTTATTATCCTCACTTTACTCATGAGGAAATAGAGGCTCAGAGACGTGAAGTAACTTGCCCCACGTCACCCAGCAGGGATGTAGCAGAGCTGCGATTTGAACCCAGGCAGTCTGCTCCAGAACCACGTTCTTAACCATTTTACCTATACTGCCTTCTGATAGAAGTACTGACTAAAGATTTGAGTGACCGACAAGGACCACACTCAGCCCTGAGCTGCTGTTGCTTCTTGGGGCTGCCCCTGCATGGAATCACAGTGGTTTTATGGAGGATGTTTGAAACAGTAAGCGTGTTTGATTGAACACACAGAGCCGTTCCTGGCACGTTCATTGAACTAAGATGGAGCCAGGCTTCCTTCTGGCCCTTTCTGCTCAGTTTTCCTGGCAGTTACCGCGTGTTATGCCTGCACAGAAGTAGTTATAGCTCCACTTCTGTGCGTGTGGTAAAATAGATATAACATGGACCATTTCTACCATTTTCCACTTCTAAACCGTAAGGCTCCTGAAGGCAGGCCTGGTGTCTCACACCCTTCATGTCCCCTGTGGCACTTTGATTATTGCTGTTAAGTGAATCACACCTGCTGAATCTCTGCTGGATTGCGCCGCCCAGCTAGGTCAGCTGGAAATCAGCTAGAAAACTTACTATTCTGAGATTTGGGGAAATGAAGAGTAAATTTATAACATCCCTCCTACCTAGTCTTGTCTTTTTCTTTTACCGCAGCCTGGAGTAGCAGAGAGGGACTCAGAAGGAGAGCGTGTGGTGTATTTCAGGCCTGGTGCCTTTGTCTGCAGGAAGCAGCGAGGACATGTTATTTTGTAAACCTCACGCTCCACGACCCTTAGGGCACAGGTCCTCTTTCTAAAACAGCTGTAGTGAAGGGGAAATTGATTGTCAATCTAGTTTCAGAGCTGCTCCCCTGGGAGGGCTTTGATTTCTCATAAGCTGGTGCAGGTTCCGATCAGCCCGGCCCAGTCCACTCGTTCCTCTTCCTTGATCTCACTGGCCCATTCTCTGTGTTGCCTCCAGACAGAGGAGAGCTGGGGAAGGGAAGGGATCAGAGACACTGTTAGATAAAGGGATAAGAGCTTTAATTCCACCAGCACCTGTTTTGGGTAATTTATTCTGCAGTTTAAAAAGCTTTCTGGGCCCCCAAGTCTGCCAAGGAACAAGGAAGAGTCTTGGTCATCAAGAAGCCCTTTAAACGGCTGAACTTGATTGTGTAGCTGGGCATCTAGTCTGGCTGACCCGTCGACCGTGTTTCCTCTCTCCCTTCCTTCCTTCCATTGTCATTCCTCCATTTGCTCACCATCATTTACTGAACACATAACATGTGCCACAAGCACTGTACTTGGCCATCCGCTGTACCAGGCTGGAAAATTGGGGTCTCAGGCCAAATCACACACTGGGAATCCTGCCTCAGAAGCAAGGCTTGGTCTTAACTCTGGGGATATGAGGACAAGGGCCTGCTGGAGCATTTAGAATGGTTCTGGGATAACAACAACAACAACAATAATAATAATAGCAGCTAACACTTATATAGTACCTAACCTGGGTCAGGCCCTATTCTAAGCACATTATATGACACATCTAATCTTGACAACAGCCCAGTGAGGTGTAGGTACTGTTATCTCCATTTTGCAAGTGAGAAAACTAAGAGAGGAGTTAGGTAGCTTGCCTGAGGTCACCACTAACAAGTGGCCTCAGCGGAGTTAGACCTGGGCTCCAGAACCTGTGCTGAGTAACCTCTAGTACATGTATATACCGCCTTGACATTGGACAGTGGGACGGGGGGATTTCCCTCTCACACTGCATATATCATGGGCTTTGGTCATGTTTGGTTAGAAAGGGTAGGGACACTTTTGAAGATCTGTTTTCACATGCTGCTTCCAGAAAGGATGGTGTTGACCGTGGTCAGCCTTCGGTGGAAGGGCTGGAGTAAGGTCTGCCTGAGAAGGTTCCAGCTGACCTTGCCAAGGAGCTGGCTGATTAATCCTACATCTATGTCAGCTTTGGCTTGATCCCACAGATTTTCAGCAGCTGTTGAGAAATTAAAAAACTTAGACCCCCAGTCAAGTGCAAGACCCAGTCCTCAGAATGAGAGGCAGATTCTGTGTCACCCTCAGGAGCTGGGGCTTCTCAGAAATTGCCGGGTTGAATTTCCCTGTGGCATGTGTGGGTGCTGACTAATCCCCCCAGGGTTTCCGCTTAGCTCAGCTTTAGAGTCTGCGTTTTTACAGTTTACCAGTCCCCAATCCCCTCCCTTTGGATATTTGCTTCATTGTTCGGTGGGTCACTGCAAAAGCATTTCTGGTCGGCACTCCTGGGATGACGGCTCCTACAGCAGCCTTGGGGTCGCTAACGAGAACCTGCCACCAGGCTGAGGAATGGGAACTTTTAAGTAGCCTGGTAGCCCGGTTTGTCATCCTTTTTGCTTTTGGCCAAGTCTAGCTAATATTGTCTCCTCTTTCTTTTTGTCTATTTCATCTTTGCTGCCTTGCCTTCTGTATTCTAGGCTTTGGGCGTTTGCTGGGACGCATTCTCTCGGAGTTGCCTGGCCTCTGGGTAGCTATGAAAGGAGGTGGGACGTGGCATCAAAATGAACTCTGGGTGGACGTTGTGCCAGGATGGTCACTTGAGCGAGAGCAGGCATTGGATGTAAATAAAAGTTACTGGGTCTCTCCCACCTGCAGCAGTGCCTGTCAGCATAGCCCTTCTAATGAACCTGTTCAGTAGCCGTTAGCCTTTTTTGTCCTGGTGACCTGGAAGGAGCTCCTGCCTTCAATCCACCTCCCAGTTTCAGGTGCTGGAATGGGAACCGCCTGGCATGGCCCCTCTCCCTCCTACGCTCCTTGGTAGCGGACTGTATGGTATTTCACACTTCCAAGCCAGAATCAGACGTGAGGTCAGAGTTCTCTTAAAAAGAGAGAAAAGCAAAATCCAGGGTCAGTTTAAGAAAAAAAATCCAGACGCCTCTTTAAAATCTGGAAATCCAAAATGGGAGGTGGGAGGAAGAAAGTGGGGGGGGGGGGAGGCAAACGGACCACATTAAACTGGGCCCCGAATATGTACGTGTTTTGTAGAAGGTGCTTATGGCAAAAAGACCACTTGCTACAGAAGGAAATCCCTGTTTTCTGAGGAGCTTCATATGCAGCCTAGGCAGTTGATTGATTAACTTTAAAATAGAGTTGACAGGAAAACATTTTTTGAAAAGGATGCTGACAAGACAAGGGGGAAGTAAGCATAAATTTGATTCAGATATTAATAATGTGTCTCATGTGTGTAATGCTTTAGTTTTCAGAGTGTCTCCACACAACGTTACGTCGTTTAAGTTCCGTATGCATCCTGCGATGTGGGTATGACCGTACTAGGCCAGCCCGCGTGACCTGCCCAAGGTCTGGTACCGTGTCACCTACTGACATCTACTGAGATGTCAGGGCCAGGATGGAAACCCAGGCCCTCCGAAGCCCATTTGCTTCCTCCACCACCGTTATTTCCTCCCAAGAAGAGCTTTGAGATAATGTAGAAGCACTTATGCTCCTGACTCTGGTTAAATGCTCTAATATCATACCAGGAAAGACTATGAGCTCATTTCCTAGGGATCCTTAAAAAATAAGCAGCATTAGTGCTCTGTCCCAGGTGGTTCTGATCTTCACCATCCTGAAGGCAAAGGGATGAATTGGAGACCACCGGCGGTACCCAGCTCTGAATAAGTTTGGGAAGATGGAGGCTGCGTATAGTGAGATTTTAACCTCCCACTCTTCACCATTGCATCATCTTCGAGTTTAGGTAAATGCTGATTTTTATTAGATTTTTCATGACAAGAGTAAAGATGGGGCCATATCATAGTTCTCCCAGTTGAATCAAGGTTAAGCCATGTACTAAAGTGCACTCTTAAAAGAAGGGGGTCTTTTTCTGGGGTCCATAGACCTCTTGGAGTCAGGTTCAATAATCTGGCTTCAAAGAAATCACGAACTCTATGAAATTACACACAGACTTTTTTGTGCATGTGTATTTTCCTCTGGGGAAAGGATCTATATGTAGCTTTTATCATCAAAAGTGTCTGTGACCCCAAAATGGTTATGAAACCAATGTTTTAAGACGCCTTTTTGAAAACCTTTAGTGGACTTGAGATGTCAGCCACACTTAAAGGCACAGAAGTGAATCTTGGTGATCATTTGTTTAAGCTCATCTCCAGTTGGCATAAAAGAATCGTCAAAGCGGACCTGTGTGACTTTTCTAACATAAATAGACATGGTTGTGTCAGCCACACTTAAAGGCACAGAGGTGAATCTTGGTGATCATTTCTTTAAGCTCATCTCCAGTTGGCATAAAAGAATCGTCAAAGCGGACCTGTGTGACTTTTCTAACATAAATTGACATGGCTGGAATGATCATTCTTATGCCTTCTGCAGTTTCAGAGCAGAGTAATCGGGATGCTAAAACCTGAGATGGATAGTCCCAAGCAAATCTATAAATCACTGATGAATGATATAACTTCCTAAATAAATCACTATCATATAAAATTAGGCCATGATATGTTCGTCTACAGAAGGATCAACTTTTCAGCATCAGATGTGAGTCTAGAAACATAATTTTTTCCCACTAACCCAGTGGGCCTTTACTTGGAAACAAGGTCTAACAACAATGGACAAAACACAGCCATGACCTCCTGTCTTCCTTGAGATCCAGGGGGAAAGAAAGGGGAGGCTCTCTAGGGAGGGAGGAAGATAAGGGTCATAGGGGCTACAGTTTCTTCCCTCTCTAAGGAGGATATTGGGAAAAAAGAAATATCTGTGATGATCTGAGGTAGGACAAGGGGAGGGTGTTATAGTCCTTCTGCTTACATGAGGGACCCAGAAAAAATTGAATTCTTCCTTATCTGTTATGGGGGAGGGGACAGCACCTTTATTTTTAGAGTCTTAAAAGGTACTACACTAAGCAGGCCTCATCCTCAGGTCCTCCTTTTATGACATCAGCTGGGGGATGGTCTTGACTCACACTGAGTGGCCCAGCATTTAGGGGCTATGTTGCCCAGATACCATAAGTGGCCCAGCATTTAGGGGCTATGTTGCCCAGGTACCATGAGCCACCATTCCTCGAAAAATATCTAGCCAAGAGCCAATCCCGTGCTTATGTTTCAAGTATAATATGGGTGCCTACATTCAAACCGCTCTATTACAATCACATTACATCTGCCATCTTTATATTTAAAGCTCACAGGCTGCAGTTTCCTTTAGGAAAAAGACTAGCTACCAAAAAGCTTGTTACAAGATGCCATTTGCTTGTGGGAGTCCCAAGTCCCTGGGGAGATATGATTATAGTGATCCCTTAACAATACACGTGACCAGGGAAGATTTCTTCTATGAAGGCAAGGATGGTTTAACCGTAGAGTGGTTACTAATGAAATATACCACAGCAAGTCAAAAGAATAACCTTAAAGTAACCATCCATTCCTGATAAAACTTTTTTTTTGTTTTTAATAGATCCATTGTTTTATTTATTTAGTTACCCTTGGCTGCGCTGGGTCTTCGCTGCTGTGCGCGGGCCCTCTCCAGTCGCGGTGAGCAGGGGCCACTCTTGTTGCGGAGCACGGGCTCCAGGCGCGCAGGCCTCAGTAGCTGTGGCACGCAGGCTCAGTAGTTGTGGCTCTTGGGCTCTAGAGTGCAGGCTCAGAAGCCATGGTGCACGTGCCTGGTTGCTCTGTGGCATGCAGGATCCTCCCGGACCAGGACTCGAACCCGGGACCCCCACGTGGGCAGGCGGACTCCCAACCACCGTGCCACCAGGGAAGCCCTTTTCCTGATAAAACTTTTGTTCAAAGTGTTAAGGAAGGCTATTTTTAAAAAATTGTGGTCAGATAGACATACATAAAATTTACCATCTTAACTATTTTTAAGTGTACATTGCAGTGGTATTAAATATATTCATGCATGTTGTTGTGCAACCATCACCACCATCTATCCCCATAACTCTTTTCATCTTTGTAAAACTGAAACTCTACACCCATTGAATAGTAACTCTTTCTCCCATCCCCCCACCCCCTGACAACTACCATTACAATTTCTGTCTTTATGATTTTGACTACTCTAAGTACCTCATTTAAGTGGAATCATACAGTATTTGTCTTTCAGTGACAGGCTTATTTCACTTAGCATATGTCCACAACGTTCATCCTTATTGTAGCATACCCTTCCTTTTTCAGGCTGGATGATATTCAAGACTGTTTTGTTGAACATGTTAAAGGATATCTGTCTCAACGCAATGGCTAATGTTACATATGACAGTAAAATATTACAGATATATCCATTACAGTCAGGTAGAAGATAAGGATGCTCGCTACTTAATATTGTTCTGGAAATTCCAGCCAGAATAGTTCTACAAGAAAAGGAAATAAGTAATATAAATATTGAAAAAATAAGATGAAGTTGTTTTTATTTACAAATGGCATGATTTTTTATTCAGACTAAAAAACTACTTTGAAATGTGTATAGTTGACCCTTGAACAACATGGGTTTTAACTGTGTGGGTCACTTATACACAGTTTTGGTGTTTTTTTTCCATAGTAAATACTATAGTACTGCACTGTCTGTGGCTGGTTGAATCTGCAGATGTGGAACCGAGAATATGGTGGGCCACCTTGAGCATTCCAAGACTTTGGTACCTGCGGCAGGTCTTGGAACCAGTCCCCTGTGGATACTGAGGAATGACTGTATATTTAAAAATTAGCTGTTTTTACAATTCCATCTTTCCATTTGTGACCTGGATCCCACCTTTTTGCCTATTCAAGAACTTTGCTTCTATACTTTTCCTTTTCATCAGTTTTCTTCTTTCTCTTCTGTATTATTCCCAGTTGCATATATTACAGTGTCTCCCATCTTTAAAATATCCTCTCTCTGACCTCATCATCTGACCTCATTTTTCCAGCTACAATCCCATTTCTTTGCTTCCTTTACAGCAAAACTCTTGAAGAGAGTTGCCTATAGTCACTACCTCAGCCCCTTATCTGCTATTTTCTCCTCTTTTTATAACGTTTCTTCTTTGTGTTATTCTCCTCTTGATGTTTCACGTGTTGTCGGGACGACTTGGACTTGTCTGGGTCCCAGGCCCATTGTAGGCATGTGTGCTGGACAGAGCTGTGCCCCGTCCTTCCCTCTTCATTCCAGCGTGTCTGTCAGCTTCACCCCTGCGCTGACTCCTCCCCGACCCCATCGAGGTCATATGCGACCATTGGTGCCACATCCACTGGTCAGTTCTCTGTCCTCATCTTATTCAACATCTCAGGGCATTTGACACAGTGGCCTACACTGTCCTCTCCAAAACACTTTGCTCACCTGCCTATTGGGACACTGGAGTCTCCCTGTTTTCCTGTGCCACTCATCACTCCTCAGCCTGCTGTGGGTGGTACCCGGCTCTCCCCTGGAGTCCCTTTTCCTCTGTAGCCGTGTCTTCTCCTTGGATGACCTCACCTGGTCATCCAAGACTCTAGGATCCTCACAGATACCAAAATCCGCGGATGCTCAAGTCCCTTATATAAAATCGCACGATATTTGCATATAACCTATACACATCCTCCTGTACACTTCAGATCTTTTCTAGATTGCTTACAATACCTAATACAGTGTACATATAACGTAAATAGTTATACCTACAATGTAAACGCTATGTAAATAGTTGCCTGCGCTTGGCAAATTCAAGCCTTGCATTTTAGAACTTTCTTGATTTTTTTTCCCCCGAATATTTTTTTTTTTTTTGGTGGTACGCGGGCCTCTCACTGTTGTGGCCTCTCCCGTTGCGGAGCACAGGCTCCAGACGCGCAGGCTCAGCAGCCATGGCTCACGGGCCCAGCCGCTCCGTGGCATGTGGGATCTTCCCGGACCGGGGCACGAACCCGTGTCCCCTGCATCGGCAGGCGGACTCTCAACCACTGTGCCACTAGCGAAGCCCTCCCCCAAATATTTTTGATCTGTGCTTGGTTGAATCCGCAGATGCGGGACCTGTGGATATGGAGGTCTGACTGTATGCTTAGAATAAAATTCCGTTATTTTTACACGTCTACAGGGCCTTGAAGATCTGGTCCACGACTGCCCTTCTGACCTCATCGTGGCTCCCCTCCCTGACTGTCTGGCTGCGTCCACTATCACCTTTCCCATTCAGCCTCCCCCCGTGTGCACGTGACTTGTTTCATGTCATTATCTGTGCTCAAATGCCATTTCTTCAAAGATGCCTTCCAGAGCACTCACTAAAACGTGTACCACTCCCCCCAGTGTGCCTTCGCTCTTACCCTGCTCTGGCTTCTTTTTATTGCTTACAAGTGCCTGAAATTATTTTTCTCTATATATTCTTGCTTATATTGTCTGTCTCTCCCACTAGAATAGAAGCTCTGCAAAGGCAGCCACGTCATCTGCCTTGTTCTTTCTTGTCCCTTGGGCTGGCACATAGTAGGTGCTCAGTTAATATCTGTTCAATGAATTGCAGCACTTACCACTTGTAAAAAAATATCTTGGGAAAAACAGTGTATTTATAACAGTGAGATAGATGTGTATCTCCTAAACATCAGTAAGTAAAAGAAAGATAAGCAACAAAGATGAGCATCATTTTTTCCTATCAAATTGGGAAAACTAATGGTAGTGATAATGTTGGTGAGAGTACCAGGAAACGGGTGCTCTCATTCGCCATTGGTGGAATATAAAATTGTCTAAGCTTTCATAAGTGATGAGTCATGGGTTATTTTTATCTCAGTTTTTGTGGTTTGCTATGTTTCCCATTTTTCCCAATAGTTACTTTTCCCCCCAGTAGTTACTTTTGAAATCAGGAAAATCTGATAACTTAATCCCCCACCACCCCAACTTTTTTTTTTTTTTTTTTAACCTGGCTGGATCCTGGTACCAGCAAACTTGTAAAGCTAATCCCACTGGTAGGATGGTCTTGTTTTGTTGTTGAATCTCTTAAGAATGTTTAATCTGAATGCTGTATCGGGTTTCTTGGGAATAGTGCAAAATCGGTCACTGGAAACTTGATGGGCAGAGTCACCCTTGATCTGAGGTCCTGGCCGGTTTGGGGAGCCCAATGGAAACGTGAGACTGGGAAAAACATGCAGCACTAAGGGGGGCCCACCCAGTTAGAGGTGGGGTCCCACAACCCTTCCTGCCAAGACCCAGGTCTCCATAGGCTGGGTAGGCCTCACATTTCTTGGCAGATACACTGCCCAACTCCCTGGCTGCTTGGGACTGAGTTAAAAACAATGATCACAGCCACCCATGCCTTTTCCTCTGCTTTATGCAGCTGGATTTCTGATGCCTGTTTCCCTCGACACCTCCATACCCTATTGTGCCAGTGCCCACAGGGCTAGCCCCTCCTGTCTGGGCCCGAGGCCCCCAGAAGGGAGGCTCCCAGCTGAATCACCAGTGGGCCATCCTGCAATCTCCCCTCGTTTCTTTCTTTTCTGGAGGTGCATTGGTAGTTCAACATTTCATTTCTTTACGTCACTTTCTGGCCTGGCAGTTCAGTTCCAGAGCTCTCAGCAGCCCACCTGACCAGCACCACCCAGACGGCCAGGAGCTTACAGAGGAGCCGGCACACACTCGGCTCCTAGCCCTGGGCTGTCGCCTTCACACTTTCTCGGCCTCGGCTCTCAGACCCTGGCCCTCTGACAGCTGGCACAGCTGACTGCAGGCACCTGCCAAGGACTGGGGATTGTTTTAAGTGGCACAGGGAAATGAGGGTTGAGGCTGGCTGAGGACCGTGCTTCCCAAGTGTTTGCAGGCTGAGTGGCACACACTTAGAGCGACTACCAATATTTCGGTGCATGGACCCGGTGAAGTGGGGAGAGGGGCCGATTTTAACCCTTGGTCATCTGTGGAATGCCCTTGTCCCTTCTCCCTTGGGGCCAAGGGGACACGGCCGAACACCTGCCTGCTGATAGGGTGGAGAGGCACCAATAAAAAGCCTCCCTTCCTGCCTTAACCACCTGGTGGAGGTCTGACTGTATCTGAAAGATGCCTGATCCATCTTCATGTTCATGCTTCTTAGAGACAGTGCCCATGGGGGAGGTAGGAGAGAAAAGCTCACCCAGGGCGAGTGTGGTTCTCCGTCGGCCTCTGCTGCGACTTGAGCCTGGGTGTGGCTCTGACTTGGGGTCCGCTCCACTGTCTCAGGCCGCAGGGACAAGTGGGATTGTAGCTTCTCTTGCCCCTTTTGCCCAGCCAGCCCTGCTTTCAATCAGTAATTCATATAATCTGTACTTTCGTGTTTTCCAGCCTGTCTACCCCTGAGGCCCAGGAGGCTCCGAAGAACTCTGCAATTAATCTGGTTTGGATTTAACCACCTTCTTTTACTTTTCTTCTTATAGCTTAAACTTTGGAACAAATATCGAATTTCCAACATTCCATCACTAATATTCTTAGACGCCACCACCGGGAAGGTCGTGTGCAGGAATGGGCTGCTGGTGATCCGCGATGACCCAGAGGGTAAGACCTTGCTTTGTCCACCCGTACTCCCTGCTCTACCCCCTGCCCTGCCCTCCTCCCTGTTGGTAGAGAGTGTATAAAGGAAATAGATGAGTGTGGGTTTATTTGGCTAGAGAATATTGTCTTGATGAAATTACAGTATTCTCCAGGTCGTGGTTAAGATTTTTACGGAGATCAGAATGTCCCTCGTGGGGGCTTTAGTTCATGGGCCAGCGGAGATGGAATCTGAAAAAGGAAGTTTAGCTTTGAGGGCTGAGGAGGCCATTGAGAAGCGGCTTGAGCCCAGATTCCGACTCCTAGTGCTGTTTCAACGGCAGCTCTCACCTTCACAATCAGAGGCAGGCTGTGTGGTTTCGGGGTTTTTTCTCATTAAAATTTTACCGTAGCAAAGTCGCAATCTCTGCATTACTCTGCTGGCCTGGCGGTGGGGGCCCCTCAGTTCTTGGGGCTGCTCAAGTCCTAAGCCTTGGTCTTGCTGACTGGCCGGGTGGCTGGCTGTGCCTGGGTGGCTCTCATCACCCTGCTCAGAGGCTGTCCAGGGCCTGTTTCTCTCCTTCTCTCAACCCCCGCCCCCCAACCCTGTGCACTGGAGTCATAAAAGTCATAGAAGTGTTACAAGTTCTTCTGTCCCTCACTTACTGATCCAATTGGAGGATTCAACCCGGGTCACAAATTTTCCCAGTAAAAATTTCACCTGCTTCAAAGAATTGTCCTCAGTAAAAACCAGGGCAGGTAGAACCAAGTCTTTACTTTCTGAAATGTAAACACACACACACACACACTCCACTCTGAAACTTGTTAGAAACCCAGCTTCCCCGCCTCCACCCCCAGAGAATTTTGGATCCATTTGTTTCAGGGTGGGCTTGGCCACCTGCTTTTTCAGCCAGGCTGTGCTTCTTTCTCCCTCCCATCCTCCACCCGCCCCAGGCGATTTTGAGGCAGTGGTCCCTGGACCACCCTGTGAGAAAACACTGTTCTGTTGAGTGGGGGAGCATATCATTCGCTCTTCCTGCCTGGGGCTTACGTGTCACCAGAATGTCGACCATCTGGGTTGAGTGGTTTTACGCTTTCCTTTCAGTAGACTGAAATTCTCATCTCACTTGGTTCCCTGGGCCCCAACCCAGACCGGCTGAATCAGAATCTTTGGGGGTGGGGAATTTTACAGTTCCCCAGCTGATTCTAAAATGCAGAGTTGAGAGCCACTGAGAGTCCAGGGTTGGAATCGAAGAAACTCACAGTTAATACCCAAGGCAGTGATTTCCCAACTGTCCCATCATCACAATTACTCGGGGAGTCGTTTTGCTTTGTTTTGGACATGCATCTTCAGCCTTGCCCCTGAATCCTGAGACTGGGGGTGGGGGGTGACCTGGGCTTCTGTACTTTTCAAAAGCCCCCCAGGAGATGGGTCCTGTGGTCATCCAGGTTCAGGAACCATTGCCTTGAAGGTAGGTAGGGCTCTGCCGCGGATGAGTCCTGCTTTTATTCCTGCTTTAGCTGCGGGTTCTACGGATATGTTAAAAAATACTGTTTGGTGATAAAGTCGTCATGCTCTGCAGCCCTGAGGCCTTTTGGGTCAGAGGCCACGAGGAAGAGTCTTAACATTCTCGCTATCTGTTGCCTGTTTCAGGTTTGGAATTCCCTTGGGGGCCTAAACCCTTCAGGGAAGTCATTGCAGGGCCCTTGCTTAGAAATAATGGGCAGTCCCTGGAGAGCAGCAGCCTGGAGGGGTCTCACGTGGGAGTCTATTTCTCTGCACACTGGGTGAGTGTTTGGTCCCTCTTTAGTCCAGACAGAAGGGAGCAGTGATGTCACCACCAACCCCAGCTGGGGTTGGCTTCTGGAGGTGTGACTGCTCAGGTGTCATTTCCCGGCATTCTTGCCTTCCCCTGTGCCCGATGCATTGCTGGCATGCTGCAAGTGCTTATTGTGATGAATGATATTAGCAGCAAGAAAACGACTTCTTTGGACTGGCCTAAAAGGGCAGTCCTTCCCCCTAAAAAATAAATAAATAAAAAGAGGAGTCCTCCTAACCCATTCTGACGAGGCTCCTCATGGGCCCCGTGGGAGCTCGTTTTAACTGCTGCCTGCTGGCACCCACGTGGATGGGGCAGGGCCTGTGCTGGATACGCGCCATCACGAGAGGCACGTTTGTTTCTGCCTCTTTCATAAACTGGAAACGCGATCCGAATCCTGCTTGGGTGTTGCTGACCTGGCCTCTACGGGCAGGTGGCTGGGAATTGGGAAGGCGAAGGCGCGACGTGAGGCTGCAGGATCCCACTCATGTCTTCCAGTGTCCACCCTGCCGAAGCCTCACCCGGGTCCTGGTGGAATCCTACCGGAAGATCAAGGAGGCAGGCCAGAAATTCGAGATCATCTTTGTTAGTGCAGACAGGTAACGCGTGCTGGGGAGAGTGGCGGTGCATCTCCCCTTTTCTCTAGGTGGATGTCTCTTGCCATACACATCTCGCCTCTTTAAGCTTCGAGCTTGGGGGATAGGGATCAGGGAAGACATATCTGGGATGATTATCGGAGGGACAGATACATTTCATATTTACTCACGTAATTGTCTGAAGGGGAGCCAAGAAAAACCCGTCCTTGCTGTCATTATTAAGGGACATCCCAATTCTGGCCTGGGGCATTTGAGATTAGCACGCATTTTTTTCTGATTAGTTCAGCTTTGTGGATGGTGGTGAAAGGATGTGGAGGGGGGAGGATGGAAAGAAAAGAGCCGGAGACTAATGGAATGTGGCACCTATCCTAGTGGGCTCTGCAGTCATTTCTCAGAGCTCTGGCCACGTGCTTTTTCTAGGGGCTCTCCTCAAAACAAGAACAGACGTTCTTCCTGGAGTACGTCAGGGCCTTTTAGCCTCAGTCTCCTCTGTTTCTTGCCCTCTTGCCGGCTTTACTCATCAGTGACCTTCCTTCATCTCAAAACTCCAGCCCCAGTTCAGACTGAGCCACCAGGTGTTCTGTTCACAGAAGGGTCTCTGAGATGGCAACACACGGAGGGCCTTGTGTCCACTGCCGTACCCTTGATGTCTGCATGATGCTGTCCTCAGTTTATTGGCCCGTGGGCCCCACCCCACTACACCGCGGGGGGGGGGCCCCCCCACCCCGCATGGAGTGCGGCAAGCCTGAAGGCATGCCACAGGGAGGAGTCACTTTGTTAAAGCCTTAAACAACATCAACTTGGGGATTCCCTGGCGGTCCAGTGGTTAGGACTCCGCGCTTTCACTACTGAGGGTGCGGGTTTGATCCCTGGTCAGGGAACCAAGATCCTGCAAGCCCCGTGGCGCAGCCAAAATAAATAAGTAAATAATAAAAAAGTCAACTTTATTGAAGTACAATTTTCATACAATGAAATTCATACATTCTGGGTGTCCAGTTCAATGTATTTTCACTAATGTATGTACCTGTGTCACCATCACAGTGAAGGTGTAGAACATTCCCATCAATTAAAAGAATCCCTCGTGCCTCTTCTCAGTTAATCCTCACCCCCAAATCCCAGCCCCACAGATCCCCGGATCTGCTTTCTGTCACTTGATTAGATTTATCACTCCTAGGGTTTCTTAGACATGGAGTCGTAGGTATACGCTTGGTTAAGTGTCCTGTACGCGTCACTGTTATGTGCACAGATTACAAACATGGCGGGGAATGTGGTGTCTGAACATCTAGACTCCTTATAAAGGTAAGACCTGTCAATGTTGAAAAAGGAGAAGTTAAGCGTGAGCTGAATGTGTAGGGTGCAGAGAAGCGGGATGTTGGAGTGGCCTGGCATTTCAGTTTGGCGTCCACCTGTTGTGTGGAGCTTTGCTTTGGGGTGTGCGCTGGAATGGGTAGGACAGTGTCCTCCGGCCTGGTGTCCGAGGAGCACGATGATTAGAAGCCCCGGCATCTGTAGGGCCCTGGGCACGACTTGGTGGAAGGTGGGGAGGACCCAGTGGTGGTGCCTTGTGGGGTAATAGGGCTTTGTCTCCCTGTGTGTGTCTCTGTAGGTCAGAGGACTCATTCAAACAGTACTTCAGTGAGATGCCGTGGCTCGCAGTTCCCTACACCGACGAGGCCCGGCGGTCGCGCCTCAACCGGCTGTATGGAATCCAAGGTAGGTGTGCCCGACTTGTGGGTTCCTTGGAATCCTGCTCGCTTGTCTGGGCTCACCACCTCTTTGGCTTTCCTTCTAGAGGGAAAAGAACATCTTTATTTCCATGGATGTTCACATTCTTTAGCATCTTAAAAAGATGCGGTGGATTTTAAGGTATGTAGATTATCCCTCATTAAAGCCTTTTTTTTTTTTTTTTTTTTTTTGAAAATGCTTGTCCCAGTGAGACAGCTACTTCTCACCACCCGGCCTAGTGGGTTCTAACGTGGTTGGGCTATGGAGAACAGCTGCCCAATGACTCGGCCAAAACCCTATCCCAAGGTTCTTTCTGTCAAACAGACCTGAGGGTGACCTTTGGTTCTGTTAGTCAAGCTCCTTGAGCCTCGGTTTCCTCATCTGTAAACTGTGGATGATATATCTGCCACAAAGAGTCGCTGGGAGCGTTAATAGGATAATGCAAATCCCATACTTCGCACATTCCTGAAGTGTCACAGTGACGGCTGAGGGGGTATTTATTGCCTTTTAGGCAAGAAAATTGATTTCCTGAGAGTGTTGAAAACTTGGACTTGAAGTACTAATCATGGTGTTTTTCAGAAATAATGATTACTAGTGAGACAATCTGTGTTTTTATTCTTTATTATGTGAATATCTCCTTCCCAGCCTTCACCCAGCCAGGTTTTTTCTTGGTGGCCTATTACGAGTTAAATTCATTGTCTTTGTATCAGTGGCACCAGATCCTGGTCAACCCTAGACAGATAACAGCTCATATTTGAGTTCTCAGTGTCTTGGTTTATAGGAAGTGGAAAAAAAAAAGACAAATCAAGGTCTACCCACCAACTCCACAGCTTGTGGGGGAACTCATCAGGTTCTTTAAACTTTTTTCTTCACCATTTAGAGTAAGCATTTGGCTTTGTTAGGAGCTAGTTTCAAAAAAATCAATATTTCATTTAAAATTGGTGATTCTCAGTTTCAAATGTGCATAAGAATTCCCTGGGGATCTTGCGAAAATGCAGATTCGGATTCAGTGGTTCTGGGGTGTGGCTGAGATCCTGCATTTCTAGCAAAAGCCCCCAGGCGATGCCACTGCCGCTGGTCCAGGGACCACACTTTGGGCATTAAGTCTGGGTCTGTTCATCCTTTGAGAATTTGGGAGCCTTACGCCTCCTACTAATAAAAAAGATGAAAGCAGTTTTCTTTCCAAGCAGAAGTGGAGAGACATGACATGGTTTACTGGTCCAGAAGGACGGGTACCAAGTTGGTTAATTTAAAGGAGATGGCCCAGGAGTATTTCCTTCCAGCACTCTGCTTGCAGAGAGCCTTAAAGCATGTGTGCCTTGGGGTAGGAGCAGTATTGCTTGAGAAAAGTGATGATCCTAGGCCAGTCGTACTAAACAGAGGGTTGAATTGCCACTTGGTGGGGATAAGTAAAACTTCATGTCTCTCAATTCACTTATTCATTCATTCAACAAGTATTTGCTGAGGGTTTACCCCCCTACTGCTGACTGACCTTGAGCAAGTTACTTAACCTAACTTTTTTCAGTAAAACTGGGCAGTTTCACTGTTGGATACAGAGTAGGCACTTAATATTTAACTGACTGACTTAGGGGAAAAAAGGGAAATATTTGATTTTACAACCTAAAAAAGATAAACTTTTCGATGTCAAAAAGCTTACTAACAGAAAGGCAACTAACAGTATTAATAACACATGTGGCAAAGAATCTATATCCTTCATAGAAAAAGAGCTCTTTCCAGATACCAGTCCAAAAAGAGAGACAAACAATTTAGTTGAAAATATGTACAAGATATGAGGCGGGCAGTTCACCTGATGCATGTTGTCAGAATGGATAAGAAAAACATTCAGAGTAATTTTCATTCATGATTTACAGATTAAAACACTGAATTTGTGTCTATCACATTTGCAAAGAACTCTACTTGCCAAAAAAAGATAATCCCCAGTATAGGAAAGAGAGCAGACTGCTAGTGGGAATCTAAATCAGGACAACGTTTCAAGGAGAGAAATTGGCAATGTACACCAGAGGCCTTAAAAATCTATAAAACCTTTAATTTCAGAATCCCACTTGTAGGAATTCATGTTCAGGAAATTACCCTCTAGCACCCAGCAAAAACTGAACTTCTTTTGCCGTTGGAGGTGCATTTTTGGTTTTTTCTTTCATCTTTCGTATACTTTGGATTTCATCACAGACCACAGTTCTTTCCTTGCTTAGCCCCTAGAAAACTCAGAGCTGAATTTGGAGCCACCTTTAGCAGTTTTACAAAGCTGACCACTTCTCTGCGTGCCCTTGACCCTAGCTTGGTTTTCTCTTCCTTCCTTGTTTTCCTTTCAGTGGGATGTTTTCATCAGTTTTTTATTGGATTATATCATGCACTTTTTAAGCAGCCTCAAATCCTTTTTGGAAAAAAGCTGGAGTAGATTTAAATGCATAGGATTCTATTTCTTGAGCTCCAGCTAACCACCAATACTGTACACTGAGCTTGGTGGGGAATAAGAAACCAGAAGGGTGTCCCAGGGCTGCCCTTGAGTGGGCAAGATGGGATTTACATTGGGAAATAACTACAGTAGGATGATATCTTCTGAAGAACTAAAAAGGTTGGTCAAATAGGTGTCACTTTGTACAAGGGCTCAGAAGACTGAACTTGTCCCCGAGAGCAGAGCGGGCGCTGGGCTTCACTTGGCCACTCTGCTCAGTCAGGCAGCCTCTCCATATGGGGGCATCTTCTTTCCAAACACACGTCCTCAGTGAAGCACAGCCTTTTCCTCTCTGAGGAAGGGAGTTGCCCTTTCTTGGGGGTGGAGGCCAGTGAGGTGCAGGTCGTATTCTAGTGGTCGATGCTAAGGCCCTGAGGTCACCTGAAAGTAATAAATTACCAAAGGACAGTCTATATCATGCAGAGCCAGTTTGAGGGTGGGGGTTTCTACCCTCCCTGTGCTCTGTGAGATACTTCTTGGGGCCCTTGTTGGTGGGGTAGGCACAGAATAGCAATCTCCTAAGGAGAAATCACAAACCCTGCAAGATTCCGCACAAGTTCTGGGCACACGGCTGAGGCTAGAAGGTACCCTTCTGTCAGACATTGGCAGGGCACGAAAAAATTAAATTGATCGCGGGACTTCCCTGGCGGTCCAGTGGTTCAGACTCCGCACTTGCACTTTAGGCGGTGTGGGTTCGATCCCTGGTTGGGGAACTTAAGATCCCGCATGCTGCATGGTGTGGCCAAAAAAACAAAAAAGGAAAAAAAATTAAACTGATTGTTTTCTGTCTGCCTTCAGAGAGCAGAGAAGGGAACTCTCCTTGTGGATTCTCCAGCTATCGACATGTAAATATTACAGCAGTAGGAGCCCTGGTTGCTAGGTGTGGCCCAGACAGCCAGGATGCGGGTGACCACAAATGAGCAGGAAGAGAATGGAGAGTTTTCAGAGATGCATTCATTTGGCTCAGTCTCTTAAGGCCTGGCAGTGTGAGGATGAGTACATATGTGGTTCCCAGACTTCAAGGAGCCCTCAGCTGAGAGTCAGAAAGCTGATCTGGAGAGGCCCTGTGCCCAGGCAAGCAGCGGCCGGGCAGCCACACAAAAGAACCCAGCTCTGGCCGGCGAGTGTCCTCTGCAGCCCAGCCCTGCACCTGGCCCGTCCCGCTGCTCCTTGTCTGCTGGCTCCACGGTGTACACTCCCTGCCATCTGTACTAGTCCCTCCTCAGCTTGGACCAGCCTGCGTTCCCAGCTCTCTACCTCCTGCTGCCTCACTCTTGGGTTCTCCCCCTGGCACAGTGTTTTCTGCCAGCTGCTCACTTGATCACTGACCCCTTTGGCTAAGCCTTAGGAGTCATTCCTGCAAGCAGCCTGTCAGACATTGCTGGCTGACCTTGATCTGTCTGTCCGCCTCTGGCCCTGTGAAGCCAGAGATGCACTAAAGCACGGTGAATCGAGAGTGTGGAAGAGCCACACAGGATCCTTTTCAAGGCAGCGTTTAATGAAGGGCAGACGGTGGAATAGTCTGAATTCACACGAGACTCTGGCTTGGAGCTCTTGAGCCCAGAAGGCTTCCTGGAGGAGGTGACTCTAGAGCAGGGCCTTACAGAATGGATGGGATTTAGGTAGAGGGTTTATTCCAGGGCAAAGGCCAGAGTAGGATGTCCGTGGTGTACTGTAGGGCAGACTGGGTAATAAGGCTGGTGATGCCACATCACAGAAGGCCTTGAGCACCAGGCTGTGGTCCTTGAACTTTGGGCTTTGGAGCTTTTTGAAAAATTTGATTAAGGGGAGATCAGTACAGTAGTGACGTGTAAGCTAGACTAGAAGAGAAATCCCAGAGGCATGTTATCTATCCTCTGATATTTCTGATGGCCTCACTGAGCTCCCACTGTAGCCAGACCTCAGGCTGTGGCTCACGACAGGCCTACCTGTGGGGAGAGAAAGGGAGGCTGCTCCCTTGGGCTCTAGGGCAGGTGGCCCAGGCGGCCTCTGCCTCCTTCCAGCCTCACAGGCTGCTTCAGCTTCATGGCGTGTTTTGGGTTCCCCGGCGCATTAGTCGTTAGTAAGTTCTTTGGCAGCATTTCCATTGATCTTACCAGTCAGCATCCCAGTGCGTTTGACTACCAAAATATAAGGTCGAGGAGATCCACAGCCTGTTCGAGGGGGCGGGGTTCCGAGGTCCCGGGGCCATCACTTTCCTCCCTGTCGGCATCTCCCATGGCCCAGACTCCTCCCCTGGGTGAGTGTCTCTCTCCTCAGCAGACCTGCTTTGGTGGGCGTATGGCCGGCTCTCCTGAATTCCCTCAGTCTCCCTCCTCTCCACCACGAAGCATCTTTTACAGCATCAGGTCCGTAACTCAGAATGTCTGTGTGTCTCTCCATCCCCTTTCTTCTTTCTTGCTCAAATAGGGCTCCCATGTCCTCTCCAGGTACCGCCCTCCCAGCACCTCCACATGTTCACCAACCTGGAAGCTCTCTGAACCCCATCATTTTGGGGCCTTTATGGAGGTCTCACTATGTAGGCATGAGTGGTTAAATCATTGGCCATTGGTGATTAACTCAACCTCCAGCCCTTCTCCCTTCCCCAGCTCTTGAGGTCAAGGGTGTGGAGCTGAATGTTCCAACCTTCTAACCACGTCTCTCTGGCGACCTAGACCCGTCATCTCGCGAGCATCCAAAAAGACACTCACTCTTACCACTTCCATTCCAACAGTCTTGGAAGCTCTTGCGTCAGGATCTGGGACTAAGACCAAATATTATAACAAAAGATGTTCCTATCACCCCAATCATTCAGGAAATTATAGGGGTTTTAGGAGCTCTGTGCCAGGAGCTGGGGATGAAGGCCAAATACATACGCCTCACCATGTTACAGTATCACGATGTGCACGTACATACACTCCATGCATATGCAGAGTCAGTGGAGGGTTCCACCAGCTCTCTGGTCTTCTGCAAACCCCGCAGGGCTCTATCTGCGAGAGGTCATGCTCCCTGCTTGACTCTGTGTCCTGGTCTCTCACCCCACTTTCTGTCTCTTCCTGAACGTTTCGATGAGGGTGCTTTCAGAGAGCAGTATGAGGTACCTTCCCCTGCCCGCACCCAAGCTGAGCCACCTCCACCTGGCCTGTCTTTGGGCCTTATAGCGCGCAAATGACTTCATCAGACCATCTTGAGGCCCATGAGGGCAGAGCCGCTCTGTGTCACCTGGACAGGCTTGGGTGAAAATGGGCAATGCAGAAGAACCTGGAATCCTCCGAGCATCCTGGGAGCTGGGCTCAGAGCGCCCCCGGATTCTGAGTATCTTCCAGCATCCCGAGGAGGCCTTGCATAAGATGCTGCCCCTTCGTTCAGGTGTCCATCCAGATGGTGGTGGGAGAGTCTGGGTCTTGAGGCTGTGTCCTCCAGTCACCCCTTTCAGAGATGGCAGGACCTGCTGCAGGCCTTGAGGAGGCATCTGCTCCCAGGCTGGTTGCTGGTCCCTTGGGTGCTCTGGCCTGAGCCCGGGCCGTGTTAGCTCGCAGTCTTCATGGGGCCGCTTGAGTTCACCAAAGCCTGGCATGTGGCCTCCATCCACTTCCTTTGCCTTGGGGAGTAGCTGGGTTGGCCTCCCTCCTCCCAGCGCTTTGTGCAGACTGGGGAATTTGTAGCCCTATAAGCTGCTGACAAATGCCTTTCTAAGGAAAGGGTTTAGACGCACTTGGCAAAAGGCAGATCCCATTAGCAATTCTCTAATGCAGGCTGTTGGAGAATACCATGTTCTGCGCAGGGAGGCTCCGAGCCCCTTCTCTCCTGGGTTAGAGGCCCTCGCTGGCTTTGTTCCTCTCCTCCCCACCCCCGCCCCCGCCTCTGGGGCCAGCGACAGGGCCCAGGGTGGACGGAGGCCCTGCCACCAGGAGAGCAGCAGGGAAGACCGGGAGGCAGTTGCGTGAGGCCCGTCGCTCTCCCGGGATCCATTTATCTTCTGTTTCTCTGTTGCCCTCTTATTCCTTAGCCTTATCCTCTGGCTTTTTCTTCTCCTTTTCCCCTTTCCCTGCCTTTCTCATCCATTTCCCGCCCTTCTCCTCTCTCTTTCCCTTCCTTTGCCCTCTTCCCTGCTCCTTTCACAAAATGGACTTGAGGCAGAGTCTCTTTATTTTCTATAGAAACGAAACATTCAGCCATTGTGTTTTTCAATGAGTAGAGGGCGAGGGGCCCACGCTGGTGTTTTTTGTAGGCAAATCTCAGTATTGAAAGGGCTGGCGCAGGCTCTGTGGAGCGGGCCCCCTGGGCCTGGGGAGGGCGGCTGGGGGCTGTCTTAGGGCCTACAGAGCAGCCTCAGTGCTCTTCTCTGCTCGTCTTGTTTCATTCTGAAAACATAAAAAAAGGAAAAACAGGAAAGGACAAAGAATAATGTAACAAACACCCATGTGGCCACCACCTAGAACTGACATCTCTGCCTGAGGTATTTATCAACGAATGGGAGCATTAAACACAGACCAAGTGGGGCTCCCTTTACTCCTCCGTGGAGCCTTGCCCCTTCTTTCTCCCCAGCGGGGGAGAGCGGTGACACTATCATCCCTTCACTGTGAATATTCCTCATCTGTTTTCAGATGTTCACTGCGTCTCTGAATCCGTGAGTAATGTATAGTCGTGCTGGGTGTGTTTCTAGAAGTGTACTTAAGTGCTGACATGCTGTAATATCATAATGCAGCTTGCTTTTCTCACCAAACATTATGTTTTTGAGATTTATCCCTGTTGATATTTACATGTGGTTTATTTCAGTGCCGTGAAGTGCTTTGTTGTACCACAGCCTGTTTATCAGTTCCACCGTTAGTGGATACTTGGTCATTTCTGGCTTTTCTGTATTACAAGAACGCTGCCATTTTAAATGTCTTCTTTGGGACTTCCTGGCGGTCCAGTGGTTAAGACTCTGAGCTTCCACTGCAGGGGGCTCGGGTTCAATCCCTGGTCCAGGAACTAAGATTCCCGCATGCCACGTGGCATGGTCAAAAAAGAAAAGTCTTCTTTGTGCCTCCTGACGCGGGCCTTCTGGCCGAGTTCAAGTGGGCCCAGACTCATCCCTTTGACTTCCTTTGGGTTTCTCTGAGCTTCACCACTCAAACCAGCTGCCTTCTTCCTTTCCTTAACTCTCCCAGTAGGGGAAGGTTTGGGGGAGAAGGAGGGGGAGGAAAAGAGGGATGTGATGAACTGGGGTTGATGTTGCCAAGGCGTGGTCTGTATTTGTCATCCCACCCCTGCTGCCCTACGGTTCCTGTTTGATTTTTACTTAATGTTAGTGCATTCATCATAATATCATTTAACAAAACTCAAATATGTATCTATTTCACCCACATTCCTGCCTTCCTAGCACAACTGTTTTCACTTTTCTGAGTCCTTTTGGTCTCTGTCTTCAAGCATATTTCTACATAGTTGTAATTGTACACATAGCACTGTGTATTCTGCATTTTCAACTCATCCATGCATTACAAACATTTCCATACTGCCACAGTGTTCACGATGACCATTTATTTCCGTGATCACGTAACCACTTGCCCTGCCACGTGCCCTAACCCACTCTTCCTGTCTTGGGGTCTGCTTTTCCTCCCCTTTCTCTTCCCCACTGCCAGCAATCTTTGCGATCACACTGCCATCTAGAAGCAGAGAAACAAAGTTGGGTTACGGCCCTGACCAGGTCCTCTCCCACCCCCAGGTGCTGCCCCAGACCCCCCACCTCCTTTGAAACTCCCTCTTTCCTTGGTGATAGGAAAGCAACCAAACGCAACTGTGGGACAGTCTCCATGCACGTGGCTTTTTTTTTTTTCCGGCCGCGTTGGGTCTTCGTTGCTGTGCATGGGCTTTCTCTAGTTGTGGCGAGCGGGGGCTACTCTGTGGACAGGCTTCTCATTGCAGTGGCTTCTCTTGTTGCGGAGCACGGGCTCTAGGCGTGCGGGCTTCAGTAGTTGTGGCACATGGGCTCAGTAGTTGTGACGCACGGGCTTAGTTGCTCCGCGGCATGTGGGATCTTCCCGGACCAGGGCTCGAACCCGTGTCCCCTTCATTGGCAGGTGGATACTTAACCACTGCGCCACCAGGGAAGTCCCGCACGTGGCTTTGAGATGGTTTTAAATACTCACGAATCGGCTCCTCCCAGGAGGAAACAGTATGGAGCCGGCTTCTTAGGCCTTGTTCCTTCTTCTCTAGGTTTTCGGGGAGATGCTGAAGGGGATTCTGAGGCACTGCTGTGGTCCACCCAAGCTCCCCTGGGTGGGGGCCTGGGGCTGAAGCCCTCTCTAGGAGCGCAGAGTGTGTGTTCTACTCGCAGAGGTTAAGCTTGGGGTGGTGCAACCGACAGAACACCAGCCGCACACGTGGCAGCATTATACCATCCCCGGAGCCCTCCCTGTGGTGTTGACGTCGCCTCGGTGTTCTGTTACTTTAGCGAACTCCCTCCAGCCAGCGTGGAGGTTTCTGTTTATCTCACGAGAGCAAGGCACCAGTCTTCTGTCCCTTCTCGCGAGCCAAATGATCAACTTAGGGATGATTAAAAAAAAAAATGATGAACTTATTTATAATAAGAGCTAATATTTACGGAGTACTTACTGGGTGCCAGATGGTCTGCTCGAAAGCATTTTCTACGTGTCATTCTACTTCCAGCCCCCAAGTAAGACAGGAAACTGTCACTACCCCCATTTGACGGTGTGGAAATGAGGCTCTGAGCAGTTAAGTGACTTTCCGGGGTCTTCCTTAGAATTCTCACTGTACTCTGCCTCCAACCGTTCCAGCCATCCCAGCTGGGAAACGACAAGTTCAAGAGAAGCAGAGGCGAACTGCTCCCTTTTCATTCCCGTCAGGGAAGCGAGCCCCTTGCTGGGGTGGTAGTTATTCTGTACAAAGGCATTGATTAGAAATTTTCCATTCCCTTTAAGTTTCCCATAAGAGGCTCTGCCCTATTTTCTCCTTAGAAGTCTCTGCTTCGGGGAACCTGCTTCAAGGGAGGGGGGAGCAGGAAAGGCCTGATGGGGCGGGGGGCGGGGGAGAAAGGGGAGAGGTGATCGTATCTCAGCCTCCTTCCCCAAAGCCTCAGAGAAGAGGGAGGTGGGTGGTGCAGAGAGTGTGGATGCAGGGCCCGCCCTGCCCAGCTCCTCCATGGGGATGAGAGTCCCCAACCCGGGGCTGTGAGCGCTCCCGCCAGTGGCCGGCCTGGTAGAAAGAGCAGCAGCTTTTCCAGCAGGCAGACCAGGCTTCCTGTCCCACCGTGGCCACTTACTGGCCAGACGACCTTGGGCAGGCAACTTGAACATCTGCAGGAGGAGGATAATCATACTTCAGGAGTGAGTGAGGTCCCACGCCCTGTGCGGAGCACAGAGTAGATGCCCTGAGAGCAAGCTTCCTTTTCTCACCTGCTGGTCGTCTCTGGAGGAACATAGACACTTAGGGCTCCAGGGCCGAGCTAACCCAAGATCCGGTGATGGGAAGGCGGCCTGGCCCGATGCTTGTTGATTCTTTTTCTCTGTCCATGTGCCGGAAATGGGCTTCTCTTGGTTGAAGTCTGTGGTCATTGTACCGAGTCGCTTTCTGTTTACACTCCACAGGCACATGCACCTCATCATCTTGGGCTCAAAGCACCAAATACAAGGGGGACTTCGCTTTCACGTAGCCGTGGGGGAGGAGTGGGGAGACCCGGGGGCCCAGCGGAGCTGTTCCTCTGTTGACTTGGCGAGGACTGCATAGCAGCCAGCTGGGGGCCTGTGTCCCTGCCCTGCTGCCCTGGTTCCCACCAGCCATGACTGGAGAGAGGCTGCAGCCGTGGTAACAAAGAAGCCTCTTAGAGTAGTCACTGGGAGAAACCGAGGCACCAAACCAGGAAGTGAGCTTCTTTGCCTTTGGATTTTACTTCTCCTGCCTTCTCTGTCCGTCCTCTGTGCCTGCTTGCCCTCCACAGACCAACTCAGCATCCCACGTCTGAGCTACAAACAGGCCTGCTGCAGTGTCTAATCATAGCAGTGGGCAGGCCCTGGTTTAGCCCAACACTTGAAATTGCCCAATTTCAGAAACTGATTAAAGACCTTGGCCAAGGCATTTTTGAGATGAGGCATGGTGCTGGGGAGGTATTTGTCTGCAGATGGCCAGACTGTCATGTTGTGGGCCCCGGGTTGGGTACACACCTGATGTGAGCCCCAGGCCTCTGGGGGATGGCATGCCGTTGTGAGGATGAGGCTGGAAATGCCCCAAGTCTCTTGTACTCTGACACACAACTCAGGAGACCCGGACAACTCAGGAGGCCCGGACAGCTCTGGGCGCATCCTGAAAGCCCGAGTGTGCCGGCTGCAGCCACGTGCGTTTGTATGTGCTGTGCGTTGTGGGAAAGGCAGTCCCCAGAGTCTGTTTCTCTCTGGACCTGTTCCCCAACATGCCAAGCCACTCCTTCTAATAGGTGTGAACATAATAGACTCGTTTTTCCTTTTTCAGACAGGCTCACCACTGCATGCCCGCTGCCCCAGCCACCATGCAGGTCATAACACCAGGGCTGTATTTCTGGTACCTCAGCATCGCCCCCCGTGGCGAAGTAAAATGTCAGTGGAGCAAATTACCGACTGAATGCTGTGGAATCTATAAATATTAAATTGCTCTGGCTTTCCCTGGCCCATATAAAATTAAAGCTCCGGTCAGCTCCAGAGGGGAGGCAGCTGGTTGGTGCAAGGGGGGAGGGGACCAGCTGCCAGTGGAGAGACAAGTGTCCCCAAAGGGCAGGGCCGAGTCTGCCTCTGTGGGTGGTGGCTGGAGGAGAAGCAGCGGGGAATGGGGTACGAAGAACAGGGAGGTGGAAAACCCACATGCGACTGTAACCCGGGAGGGATCTCCTCTGATTTTCCACTGGAGGCTTTACGGTTAGAGGCGGGCTGTGGTTTGCGGGGCGCTTTGTGTTGCGTTTCTTACCCCAGCCCAGGATTCTAACGTGAGGGCGACAGCACTGCCGTCAGCATGTTCCCTCCAGGGACTGCCTCCCT
Source organism: Aethalodelphis obliquidens (assembly GCF_003676395.1). Classification (NCBI taxonomy): domain Eukaryota; kingdom Metazoa; phylum Chordata; class Mammalia; order Artiodactyla; family Delphinidae; genus Aethalodelphis; species Aethalodelphis obliquidens. The sequence continues at coordinate 5,726,957 of NW_020837982.1, forward strand.
CAGAGCGAATGCTGGAACCTCCCCAAGCAGCAGGGCTGGAGATGGCGGCCAGCTGTCCTCCTCCTGTCCTTCTGCCCCTGGCAGCCCCTGTCCCAGGCTCCTCCCCGCAACAGGCCCCCAGTGCTTGCACGGGTGGGGCCCTCCTGCCCTTGACCTGTGCTGGTCTGCATTGCAGGGGAGTGGGTGTTCACACCACCTCATGAGGTTTAGACTCCCTGCAGGTATGGGAGCAGCTCCTGCTTCTTGGGGATCTCTCTAGGACTTCCCTGCTTCTATGTGCCAAGCCCCCGTGCTGAGTTCTGAAACGCACAGCCTTGTTGATCTTTACGTGGCGGTAGGATAAGGTGGGAGCTTCAGTGCATTCACCAGGAGGCGGGGGGCGGGGGAGTGACTTGCTTATTAGGCTCCCATGGAGATGTTACCTGCCAACCCAGGGGGGCTCCCTGGCTCTTCAGAGGCTGAGCCCAGCTTCCATCCCAGAGCTCTCCGGCTGAATTGTGTCCTAGGGGGCCGTCCCGTGGACTGTGGGCCTGTGGCCAATCTCGCGCCCTCTCTTGCAGGCATCCCCACCCTCATTGTGCTGGACCCACAGGGGGAGGTGATCACGCGGCAGGGGCGGGTGGAGGTGCTGAACGACGAGGACTGCAGGGGCTTCCCGTGGCACCCCAAGCCCGTGCTGGAGCTCTCCGACTCCAACGCCGTGCAGCTCAACGAGGGCCCCTGCCTCGTCCTTTTTGTAGGTATGAAGCTCAGCGGGAGCCCCAGGGTGGGACGGGATGGGCAGAGCTCACTGGGTGGGGGTCTGGGAAGTCTGTCCCCGCATCTTCTTTCTGTCGCCAGCAACGCAGGGCCTGGGCCTTTGTCTCCGCGGCTGCCGTGCTCCTGACCCCGGTGATTTACTCGTGGTTCTCCCCTGTGGGGGGTGGTGTTCTGGGAGCTGCTGCTGTGCTTTCCTTCCTAGCTGCTCCCGGCCGCCAGCTGGGAGGAAGAGGTCAGCCCGGGAGGAAGCCCTCGGCCCCGTGATGAACAGACCCATTGTTGGGGGCCGGGCTGCAGCACAGCAGCTGTGGGGGGCTGGGCCCCTTAGGCCAAGGCTCGTCCCCAGCTGCTGCTGCCGCTCACCTGTGCTCTGAGGAGCTGCCCCAGGGTAGCTGGAGCAGGGCCCGGCCTCGGGGGGCATCTCCGGGGCTGAGAGCCCCTCAGTCTTCCCGCCTCTCCCACTCTGACTTTCAGTGGGTGACAGCAGGAGGACACAGAACACCCACTCCGGGCTCCCTGCAGGCCCATAGGGTGACCCTGGTTCCTTCTGCAAACGGAGCAACTGCTGGCCAAGGTCCACCTTGCCCTCTGCCTTGGGACTCGTTGCTTGGTTCCAACTTAAAGTAAATCTGGGTACCGGAATCACGGCTGAGCTGCTGCCATACGCACCACGGTGAGGGGGCTGGAGAATGCAGGCAGCATCCGACCCCCATTCTCTGCGAGTCTGGTTTGGGGGCCCCCAGGCGGGAGCCAACATGCGGACTTGAGGGAATCCTGAAGCAAACTGACTTGCAGGCTGGCCCTGCGCTTGGAGGGCAGAGGCCCTGGGAGGGGCTGCCCTTGGGGGACCATTCACCTTGGGGCTTTCCTGGGCAGGCTCACATGCCCACATCCTGGGGCCTGGGAAGCAATTCTGAACTGAGGGACCGTAGGGAACCTCTCTGGCCATTTGCAGATGTGGAAATAGGGTCCCAGGGAGGCAAGGCGAGTTCCCAGCATCATGGAGCTAATTAACTGTGGATCTAGAGTGTGTGGGGCCGAGCCTGCGCACTGGGCCTCCCGGGTGGTGTGGCACTTCCGGGGCACCTGTTTCCACCCACCCCCGGTCTGCGCTTGCTCTGGGTTTCAGGGTTCAGCAGGAGTGAGCTGCTCCCATGCTGCTGTTTCACTGGAGGCAAGAGATGCCCAGAGGGGGCTCTGGGAGCCCGGCTGGAGGTTCTCTCCTGCAGTCAGCCTGTCCCTTCCCAGCCAAGTCCCGCTGCCAGCTGTGAAGTTGCCAGTGCCCTGGTGCCTCCCAACCGCCACCAAAGCTGCTGATCAGACCACAGTCCTGACCCACCACCACCAGTTCTGCCATTTCCATTAGGAAGTCAGAGATCCGCGGTCACGGCATCTCATTCTGTGCTTGTGAGGAAAAACTGCCGGGACCTCAGGTCCTGGCCTAGGGGAGGCTTAGCTTCCAAGGTGGGTTTGTGAAGAGCTCAGTGCACAGGACTGCACTTGCCTGGGCATTAGCGCTACTTGGTTCTTCCTGGGGGCGTGGTTCAGGACAGCCTGTGTGTGAGAGCAGCGAGCACGCTGGCCTATGCCTGGGGACACACGCTCCTGCACCCAGGAGGCGAGGCTGGTGTCCCAGGGGAGGCTTCTCTTCCCTTCAGGCGCTGCTCAGATGGGCAAGTCAGGCCCTGGACCCAGGCACCACTCCATCTTGATTGACAAGCCAGTGCGTCTTTGTGTCTTTCTCTCTCCTGTCACAGATTCTGAAGATGACGGGGAGTCCGAGGCGGCCAAGCAGCTGATCCAGCCCATAGCTGAGAAGATCATCGCCAAGTACAAAGCCAAAGAGGAGGAGGCGCCGCTTCTGTTCTTTGTGGCGGGGGAGGTGAGTGCTGCTGTGGCCTGGCCCCGGGGCTGGCTCAGCTGGCCCGCTTTAAAACACCGGTGATAACAGCCCTTGGGGATGTCTGAAGGGGGTCTGGGGTGACCGTGCTTCCAGAACACTCCACAAACAAATGTAGCATAAAAAGATGTCAAGGAAAACCAATTCTGGCCCCTGCCGCCTCCTTCTTGCCATCTCTCACACACAGCAGCCTCAGGGCCGCAGGAGGCCCTCCCACGACAGAGGCCCCCCTGCCCCTTGCACCCAGGCTACGCCCACCCCGGCTGCTGGGGAGCCACAAAGATCGTGATCAACACTTACTCCCTCTGGGCTGGGTCCAAACCAAGCTCTTGGTGCTTTACAGAGTGTCTTCTTGGTTAGTCCCCTCCCCCGGCCCGCAAGGGGGCCTTTTCCCATCATGGGATGCCCGCGGGGATCCGACCACCACTCCGACCTGCAATTACCCCTCCAGCCCAGGGAGAGTGCTGACGTTCCTGGCATCCCTGTGTCTCCCACCCCAGGCCTGTCCCTGGAGGGCCTTTGGCTGGGCTGGACCAAGCAGAAGGCTCGCCACCGGGAGAGGGGGAGGGGGAGGGACGAGGGGCAGGCCCTTAAGCTGGGCCGCCTCCCCGGGGGTCTGGGAGCCTGGGTCCCGCACACGTGGAATCTGCAAGATGGTCGCAGCCACGTCTCCCCGGTCCCCACCCCGAGCCACCCTCCGCACAGGTGCCGCTGCCTTCCCCCACCCGGGGAACCGGCCTAAGCCAGTTACTGACGGATACACGTTTTGAAGCCCCCCTGCCCTCCTTGCTCCCATCTGTACCTCCAGTTGGTCCGAGCCCCTGCTCATTTCACGCTGTGTTTGGATCCCAGGGGATGCCGCGGCGGCACGACACCCGGAACCACCCATTCATCACCTCAGTAGCCGCCCCTGCTCCGCGGGCCCCTGGAAGGCAGCTGAAGTCACCCTGCCCAGCCGTGGGGTGGAGGGAACAAAGCAGGTTCACAGGGCCCTGCCTTGGGGGTCCCCAGCCCGCTCCACACAAAGCACAAATGGAAGCCGCTCTGAATGTATTAAACTCTAACCCCTTTCGAACGGCTCGGAGAGAAAAGATGGGCGCAGAGGAGAAAGGGCGGAGCCAGCGCGGGGCCAGGGCTGGAGGGCTCCGGTGGCCGCGTTACAAACGTGGCTGAAAAGGAGCAATGGCAGGTTTCCTATAGGCCAGGCCCCAGCGAGGTGCCTCACCTGGACCACCCACGTGCTCCTCACCTCGTGGGCAGGGAGCATCGTCCTTACCGTCCCACAGATGAGGAGGGTGAGGCTCAGAGAGGGTGAGCCGGCTCCGAGCCCCGCCCGGGCGGGCTGTGAGTGCAGGCTGGCTCTCACGCTCGCGGAGCCCCACGTGAGCCATTATTGAATCCGTTTCACATGTTTTAGGAGAGCTGGGCTCCGAGAAGTTTCTGCCAAAGTCCTGCATTAAGTGGGTGGCAGAGAGAGGAGTGAACGTGAGATGAGGAGTGACTCTGGAAGCAGTGCTCTCCCTCCCTCTGTCCGTGCGGGTCTGGCAGACGGGCCTCCCAGCCTGGACCAGGAGGTTGGGCAGAGGCCCGGGGGCATCCGCTGCTCCAGCTCTCCCACCCACCGCCAGGCCTTCCCCTGCTCTGCACCTGGGCTCCTGGCCTTGGCAGCTCTCTTGGTCTGACCTCGGAAGCAAGGCAGCCAGGAAGGAGCACAGGGCGCAGGAGCATCAGGCACCAACTGGGGGCCTCTGAGCCCTGGACTTAGGCCCTTCACGATCCCCCAGGGCTGAGCGGGCTGCGGCTTTGTCTTGATCCTGTCCTCTCCCGCAGGCAGAAGTTGCCCCTTCTGAAGCCTTAACAGACGTTAAAATTCATCTCCCCGCGTTTGCTCCAGGGAAAGTGAAGGGGAGGCAGCGGGCTCTGGCTTGGCCTCCTAACGGGAATTGGATGTATGGTATTTGTCCAGGTGTCTCCCCTCTGTTTATCGTGAAGATTGTTTATTAACCCAGATGGAGGCCCTGAGTTGGGTGAATGCTGCCAGAGATGCTGAATCCCCGGCATTGCTGGGAAGTGCGTGCTCTTTATAGGGTGGGGGAAAGAAAGACAGTAACTAATCATCTTTCCTAAAGAACTGCCCTTTCAGAAAGAAATGTTTCTTGTCTCAGAGCCCGGTGAGCCTCCTGCTCACCCGCATTTAAGGCCAGGAATACCCCGAGTCCTTTTTCGGCAGGGCGACTCAGGGCTTTTCATTCAGTGGAGAATTTTGCACATTTTATGGTAAGACAACCTGGGGATGGGTATAGACAGCCCATTTCCTGTATCAGCAGCATGAAAGGTAATCTCAGGTGGTTGCTCCCTTACAAATCTTTCTCCTTGTCTTTGGATTTCTCTTTGCCTTTATACTTTAAAGCTACATCTGATACTAGGGAAATTCCTCAGGGCAGTCACTGGGAACGTATGGTAAATACAGCGACCCGTGTAAACTTCAGTAGCACTTCAGGGGCCCCGGCTTCTGAACTGGCGGTGTAACTCCTGCCCCTGCTGCAGCTGTGGGGCTGGGGGCAGTGGGCTGTTTTCTTAAAAACATTCTGAAGTTGAAGTCCAGATTGGCCTGGGCCCACAGTGGGGCTGCAGATAATTGAGAGTTGGTTGCAAAAGTAAGTAATCAAAGGACATCCCATTTTCACAAGTTAAAGCTGCTTTCGTGCTAATAAGAAAAGATGGCTTGCCTGGGGTTTGGGGTGATGCAGAGAGAGAATTTTATGAACCAGGCTGCCCCTCCCCCTGGCAGGGCGGGGTGCCCTGCTCCCCGTTCTGAGAGCCCATCTTTCCTGGAGGCCGGCCTCGCTCCAGGATGATGTGGTGGCTCCGTCCCTAGGCCGTCTGGGGAGTCCGGGCCCAGGGGACTCTCTACCCTCTTTCTTGGAAACTTACTGGTTTTCTTTCCCTCCGGTGACTTCCAGGATGACATGACCGACTCCCTGCGAGATTACACCAACCTGCCCGAGGCTGCCCCTTTGCTCACCATTCTGGACATGTCAGCCCGGGCCAAGTACGTGATGGACGTGGAGGAGATCACCCCTGCCATTGTGGAGGCCTTTGTGAATGACTTCCTAGCAGAAAAGCTCAAACCAGAGCCCATCTAGTCGGGCTCCCGCTTCCCGGGATGTTATTTAAAACGCATTCTTCTCCTCCCCCTCCCCCGCCCTTCCCTCCACCCTTGGACTTTCCCAGGGTGTCCCAAATCACACAACCCAAGTGTCCAACCTCTCTGTGGTGCCTTGTTTTCTGCATTAACTCCTCAGCTAGCACCCTAGGGTGCGCATCCTCTCCAGCAGCAGAAGAACCTCCATGTTTGGAGACTCTGCTTGGGATTCGCGGGGCTGGCATAACCCAGCCCGAACTGGGACTGCAGCCTTCTCTTGGTCCCTAGCTCTTGGTGAGGTATTTGCCAGGGTGTTCTTCTGTCAAGTGGGCACCAAGGGACAGAGCATCGGTGCTCTGGCTCTGCCTTAGGTGCCGGCATGTACGTGCAGAGCCCGAGGGTTCAGAGGCGCACGCGCGGCGGGTGGAACAGGGAGAGGGCGGCAGCCGCGGAGGCCCCGTGCAGAGCTGCTGGCGAGGACGTCCTTTCCTAATTGACTTGGTCTGCCTTGGTCTGAGGGAAAAACACCAGCTTGTCAGCCGGTTCTCGGGCAGGGGCTCTCCAGCCCTCAAAGGAAGTTTGTGTTCTTTTCTGGTGAGGAAGAGAGTAGCTACGGTAATGATTCCCGTACTAATTGCTTACTTTGACGGAGCGCCTCCCACGTGATAAGAAGGAGCTGCTCATTCCTTCCTTCTAGCTCTTTCTTCCTTGATCTTGACCTTCTCCCAGTTTCTACCTTCTCAGATGAACAGCCCCTACAATCTTGGAATGTTGTTACTAAGTTCTCCCCCTTGGACATCTTCCCAAGAAGACGCGGTGGTTCTGTGTTCCCGGAGGAGCACCGCTCACCAGCTCAGACCTGACTCAGCCCGGCTCTGGGCCTGGGGCCGCTGGAGCTCTGCTGAGGTGCCCTTGCCCACCCTTGGTCACCCCTGCATTCCCTTTTCTTCTCAAAGCAGAACTTAAAAGAGACAAAAAGATTACCAGAAGCCTAGCTTTTTCCTAAGAACCTACAGAAAGGGCTGTGCCCTGAGGTGGGAGTGCAGGCCAAAGACAGGTCAGCTAAGAGTAGGCCCTGGGTCCGCTCTGCCGGGCCCAGCTCAGCTCCTTGTTTGGGCTGAACTGACCACAGAAAGGAAGCTAACAGCTGTGCCCTTAGGATTTGGGATAGAAGGCTTTGCCTAGGGCCTCACAGGGTTTCAGCCTATCTCAGTCAGAAGTCAGGGCCTTTAAAAGAATCTCAGGCCTCACCCCTGGCTCCACTCACAGCCAATCAAGACCATTTATTTGGAAAACCCAGCCCCCTCCAATTAGCTGTTGACATGTTGCTCCTTGCTGAGTGGGATTGTTGATTTGTAGTTCAGAGGTACAAATTTAGTTGGTAATTAGACTGTCACTGTTACCAGCCTGAAATGCAGTCACCTAGTAAGAAATAAAACAGGCATCTCTGGACGTTATCAACCACTTGGCCAGTCCTGTCCTTCATAACGAAAATCTTTTGGCTTGTGCTCCGTGGGGTGGGCAGTGTGGGGGGGGGGGGGACACACAAGATCCTCTTGACTTTCACCGGATGTTTGGCAGCTATGTTTCAGAATTTTTGAGAACCAAGCCCTAACGTGGTCATCTGTCGAATCCTCTGGAAGCCGGGATTCTCGTTTGGATTAGAGCGTCAGAGGCAGATCCCCCGCTGGAGCTCTGGCCGCCACCTCTCCGGGTTTGACTTGCTGTTGCGGGGGGTGGAGTCTCAGATTACAGACATCCTTGTGGACACGTGTTCATTCCCCCCCTTCACGGGAACACGTGCTCAGAAGCCTGAGAAGGCCAGTTGGAGAAACACAAGGAGTCCAGCACGGGTCCTCCTGTAAAGAATGGGGCAGTAGTTGGAGACTCAAACCCAGCTCTGTCCTAGGGCTGGGGGCTGCTCTGGGAGCCCTGCCGGTGTCTCCCTGGGGGGTGGGGTGTGTGGGGACGAGGGGAGGTCACCCTCACTTGGAGGATGGTCGGGATTTCTGTCTGTGCCCTGTACCATGATGGCCTTGGAACAAAGGTGGTCTCTCTTAGCAACTACTTAACCTTCTGGGGCAAAAGAAACAAAGTCCAGTTGAGACGTCCTCCTCGCAAGTCACTGCAGCAGAAAAATTAGGTCATTTTTGATCCTTCTACGGTCCATACAGGGCCGACTAAACTACTTGCCACTAATGTCAACTGGACCCTTGACACCAGAATTCCCCTTCTGGAGGGGGGTGTGGAGGTTAAGATCAATGGGAAGGTTTGCCAAAAAGGTGCTTTTGGTTTATATGGTGGCAACTTTGGGGGAAAAATGCTGGGGGAGGATCACCTCACCAGTGAAAAATCCCGGTCTCTATAGTGCGAGAGATCTTAAAGGTTATTGATGCAGACGAAGTGGGTGGCATCTTAATTCCCACTAAGCAGCTCCAAAATATCTTAAAATTCTTGTCGCTGATCGGAAGCAGGTTAAAACGCCAGCTGTGACACACTCAAGGTCTTCCGCCAGCAGCAAGGGAGACCGTGCCCTGCAGGTTGATGAGGCAGGATGGTGGCTGTAAAAATGCCACCCTGGGGTTCCAGATCTGTGTTCACCACAATGACTTCCAGATCCGATTCTACCCATTTTCACAACAGAGACGAGTTTTTTTTTTTTTTTTACCTGTCCCCAACAATAAAGATCTGCTTAAGGAAAAAAGTATGTGTGTGGGGTTGGCATGTACAGCGGGCAGGTGTAAAGGCCAGAGGGCGACCGAGAATCAGCTTCTTTTCCAGAAGTGAGGGGGCTGCCTGCTACCCCCGCTCCAAGTGTGTCCTCGCAATCAATGACTCGCTCATCCAAGCGCAGGGAGCCTGTTCTGCTTTTCTGGCATCAGCCAAGCTTCAAGTGGTAATTTTCAGCCAGACTGTGTTTTTTCCTGTTGCCTAATTAAAGCCACTGAAAAGCTGTTCTCTCCTCCTGCGGCCTTGTTCCAGGGCAGCAAACGGAATTCTGCAGTGATAGACATAGTAGAATGTGGTCCAGGAACGGAGCAGCTGGACCCAATGAGGTCATCGGAGGAGGAGAACTACACACGCGTGTGCGTGTACACGTGGAGAGGCCCGCGGGCTTGGAGTGGCAGCCCTGGGAGGGGCCCAAGCGAGTAGCTGGTCCAGCGCCTCCAGTCACGCAAGCATTCTGTTCACTGTCGCCTCCCCCTTGGCCAGGCCCCTTGCCCGCTGGGAGCAGGAGCTGAGCACGGCGGCGGCGGCGGCGGCGGTGGTGGTGTGGATCGTGGGAGGTCCAGCAGTGCCCCTGCAGCTTCTCTCCGGTGCTGCGGCATGAACTGAGGACAGCCCAGAGCTCAGGATTTTCCATTTGCCCTGAAGCAGCTGTGTTCAGTGAGCACTCAAACCTAAGTCCCTCTTTGCTGACACCAACAGGGACGAGAGCGCCCACTGCTTTCCTCCAAGCAGGCTGCTCAAGGGAAAATGCTTTGGGGACAAACGGCTGTTGTCTATTCGCCTCATTATTATTATTATTATTTTTTGCGGTACGTGGGCCTCTCACTGTTGTGGCCTCTCCCGTTGCGGAGCACAGGCTTCGGACGCGCAGGCTTAGCGGCCATGGCTCACGGGCCCAGCCGCTCTGCGGCATGTGGGATCCTCCCAGACCGGGGCACGAACCCGTGTCCCCTGCATCGGCAGGCGGACTCTCAACCACTGCGCCACCAGGGAAGCCCCTCGCCTCATTATTGATTGTTCATTATTAGCAAGTGGTGCATGTGTGAAGGGTAGAATATTTTCCAGGAAACAAAAAGCTCGGATATAGGAAATCTTATATTGGCTCTACTCTATGGCTGGGACTTCTCCTTCTACGAGGGTAGATCTGACATCAGGACATTCTAGGTATGCCTAAGTGTGAAAGCACGAAGAGAAGTAACTCTGATGCATTTTTCAGCCTAAGTATGCCTCACCCTCTTGGCCTTCTGGAACACTTCCCGAGTCAGGAAATGTGTGATTAGATTTGGGTAGGACTTGTTCTGAGGGGCTGTAAGGTTTCCATGCAATAATGTGCCGCCTCATGAGAGCCTCTGTCCCCAGGCCTGTAGGCCAGTGTGCAGCCCCAGGAAGGCAGCCAGTCTCAGGTCTGACTCCTGGGCGCTCTTGCCTCACACAAGTAAGTCACCCACGCGGGCTACAGGTGGGATATGGGAGGAGGCATGATTAGGACCCAGTCCCCCCAAACAGATCTCCTTTGATATCAGAGGATACGAAGTCCCCAGCCAGTCAAGCCACTCTGCCGGCCTGGGGTCACAGAGGTGCAAGGGCGGCTGGGAGGCCAGACCCTGCTACAGCCACGTCTCTCCCCAACCTTAGTTCTCTTCTTGCATTTTGAGGAAGGATCGGCTTTGGTGATGGTCTTCTCCAACTATGAGACCTTAGTTGAAAAAACTTGCTCCTCCCTACAAAACATGTGAAGAACAGAGCTGCTACCATGCATGATGTATACACATTTTCAGTACCTGGCCTTCGAGCCGCGGCCTGGCTTCCTGAGGCTATGAGCGCCTGCAGCTGCTGCAAGGTAACGCGGGACCCTGGTTCAGGGACTGTCAGTCACCCACAGCAGCACATCTGGCTTCTAGCTTCTTTCTTTTGCGTGTTCACTGATGCAGAGGACGTGAGATCTTGGAGTTTAAAGGTGTCTACGTGAGTGTGTCCTTTAAAACACGTTTTTCAGGTGGGCCAGTCAGTTCTGCCCCCGCAGTGGGTGGAGGCGGCTTGGCCAAGAGGGGCCCACAGCACAGCCGTGGTTTTCAGGACCAGTCGGGGAACCCTGGGCAAGGTGCTGATCCTGGAGTCTTCGTGTGGTGGAACAGAAGTGGAGCAGTTCAGCTTTTGGTGACATCGGGTGTTGCTAATAGCCCTGGGGCAGGTGGTAAAAGGCCCCAGTGGAAACCAGTCCCCCGAGGTCTGTTTATCCTCTGGGCCTTAATGACTGAGATTCTAACATGAGCTAGTAGCCACGGCGGGGCGGGGGGAAGAGGACCTTTCTGCCTCCCCTGCCCTGAAACTCTAAACGGGGCGAGGCAGTGGGTTCTCAGTGTGAGTCCCAGGCACCTGGGGACATCAGCATTAGTCCAGAGCTGCTTTCCCAGAGGCTCCGTTCAAGGGGAAAAGATGTGCTAGTTTTTTCTGAGGCAGCTACTTCCCACTTCTGTCCATTTCCTCCCTAGTTTTTGGTCCAATGTTCTATACTTCAGATTCTGCCGAGAATGAATGACAACGTGGCTGGGTCTTCAACTTTAGCACCTCTGAGCACAAACAGCTTGCAAAAGGCCCACTGTGGTGGAGGGAGACTTTTGATTCCATCCTCTTTCACAAGTTATATCCAGGAAAAATCCCCACCCTTCCCTTCAGGGTTGGGAGTGGTTGAGGCGTGACTGCCCCCTTGTGGCAGAAATCACCATTACAGCCACATGCAACACAAAAGCAAGGGGCAGCTTAGCCAACCTTCTGAAGGCTTCTCTTTCAGCCAAGCAATGTGTTTTACTTGTCATATACTGCTCAGTTTTCATCCTGTCTCCTGGGGAAATGGTGACATAAATATTGGCCTCAAAACTGAGAAGAATTTCCAGATGGCTAATTTCCATCACTAGGCAAACAACTTCACCATTTGCTTCCCCTGTAATCATTTTAAAGAAAGGAAAATTTGCCCTCCCCTCTGCTAAGTTATACGCACAAATATACAAAAAGAACTCACAAGGCATGGTATACAAGTCATGGACTATAAAGTGAATGGGATGTAAATGTCTTTTCCTTCTTACACCCAGGATGACAGAATGACTTGCTAGGTGTGCTCTTCTGCGGTGCTTTGTTTTTCTAAACAAAGACAAGGTATGGGTTTGTTGTTCTTTCATTGGTTTTTATTTTGCAATAAAAGCCAGCAGGAATAATAACCCAGGGACAAAAATTGCCAGAGACTGGTTTCATGCTGAAAAGGCATGAGCCTCTTTTTATTTTTTTAAATATTTATTGGAGTATAATTGCTTTACAGTGGAGTGTGTGTTAGTTTCTGCGAGCCTCTTTTTAGTGACGTGTTTCTTTAGCACTTTTCCAAGGTGTTGGGAGACCGTCAATAGAGTGGTATCGTTCTCCGGTGTCCACCGCCCCCAATTTCGCCTGCTGGTGTGACGGGCATTATAGCTGTGAAGCTGGCAGAGGGCCCCAGCCTTTGTGGGCTCAACACAGCATAAAGGCTGTGGGCTTTTCTACTTTTTAAAAGCTGATGAGGGATGGAGAGTCTCAAGAACATTCTGGGGGCCGCTGTCACCCAACATCTGTGCGGGGCCCTGGGCAGCCCCAGACCAGAGTGGGACACCAGAGCAGCTTCTGGCCAGTCAGCCTGAGAGAGCACAGCCAACCAAAGAGATTGTTCTTTTAAAAACCCCTCCCCTCAAACATAACAAAGCAATCCCACTGGGGCACCACGTGGGGCACGGTCATGCGTGACCTTTTGGTCTTACCAGGGAGCTCGGCGAGCCAAGGGAGGAGGGAGGGGTCCACGGTTCGTCTTGGGCATGCTGCAACGCATTGGACCTCCCTGCGATGAGCAGCTGAAGGGCTCCCGAGGAACCCCAACCATGACGGGGGCCACTGTATGGAAGGGACGTGGTGACACTACACTGCTAGTGTCTGTCCTCAACTCCAGCCACATTCACTGTGGTGGTAAAAGCACTGCTTGGCCTAGGCCCATCCTCTGGTCCCGCCAGCGCACCTCACACACGCGCAGCGACTAACACACACGGCGATTACCATCTGCCGTGGCCCTGTGTCCCTGGCTACATCCCACTGGCACTTGGTAAGTAAGGATCCAGCTTGCCCTGGTCCCCTGGGGGTTTGAGAGAGAGAAGAACAGCAGGGTCTTGCTGCAGAGTTGTGGGCTCAAGGGCCCCAAGCTCTCATCCTCAGAACCTCAGCCTCTCCCCTCACAGAAGCCTCTGTTCACACAGCCTCCAGGAACAGTGGCATTTTCCTAACAGTTCTGTTTATGCAGGATGGGGGATTAATGTAAACAAGTCATTACATTTAACCAAAAGTGTTATACAAAGTAGGACTAACAGCAGGAAGCTAGTAAAAAGGGTACAGCTTTGCTGACAGATAGATGCAGGATTAAGCTGAAGATTTAAGAACTGTTTCCTCCTTTTCTGAACCAAGTTCTCAAAAAGATATCTGCAGAAGTGCTAAGAAGGTGTAATACCACCTGAAATGGTGGTATCAGCTCTTTCACCAGAAATGGGGGAAAAAAATTGTGTCATACATAAACAGTGTTTAAGTCATGGCCTGAATTAACAATCACAGAGATTAACACAGCCAAGCCAAAAGAAGAGCCAGCTACTGAACGCCACCACCTGTAGCCCTCAGCTTCCTGGGTCATTAACCTCCTAGCAATGTCCTCATCACTAGGCCAAAGGTGAAAAGACAGGCATTGAGACCCACTGACCACACTGAAATAAAACTTTTTAATGTAATCTGCTGGTCTACACTTCACAAGGATGAAGTCAATTTCCACTGACCAATGATCACAGGAGTTGAGTGACCAAGGCCGGCCTCTAACCAGCACTCCATGATTGCAGAGCACCCCCAGCTGCGGAGGGAGGGGTCCTCCCTACCCAAGGTGATGCCCTCAGCAACTTTCTGGGCACAAAGATGCTCCTTGGTGGACAGTTTTTAAAAACATACAGCCATGAGGAGCATCTACTTATGTTCTCTCTCTCTTACCCCCCCACACACGTACATATACACACATATATAGAAGTCGGTGGGAAGATGGAGATCTCAGGAGGAATTTTGGCCTTTGTTATTTTTGAGGCTAAGCAGAAAGTCAGGGAAGTTCTTATTTTTCCAGTAACCACAGAGACAACCTATAACTGAGGACTGGCTTCCACGTCCCCTCTCAGTGGTAACTCCTGTCCTTGCTCAAGTGTTCCGCCCTCACCCGCAGTTGTCTTCTCCCTTCAAAGAGCAGGATGCTCGCAGCCATGGCCGAGTTCAGGCTGTCCACACCAGGCACGATGGGGATCAGCAGCCTCCCGCCCCCCGTGCTCTCAGCCAACTGCAGGGACTCCAGGCTCACGCCGCTGGTCTCCCCACCTATCACCACAGCTGCAGGTGCCTCTGTCCAGTCTGAGTCGTAACTCTGGACCTCAAGTTCAGGGAGCCAGCCTTTATTGGCTGCACTTTCTAGATTCTCTTCCTCCTCCTCATACTTGTGAAACTTTAGGGGTCGTCGGTCACATACCCAGCCGTAGTCACTGGCCTTATTAGACATCTGGGCCTGGGCCTGTGTGTAAAGGCCACAGTTGTCAGCCACGTAGACGCGGGTGTCATTGGGCAGGTAGTTGGGCACTGCTTCCCAGTCCAGGTTGTTGATGATGGGCACTTGGAAATGTGCGCCCATACCTGCCCGCAGCACTTTGGGTTCCCAGGCATCCACACAGCCTAGAAAATAAAAGGATCCAATTAACATTACAAACCTTCCCAGACATGGGGACTTTGAAGTAAATCAGATTAATTCTGGATCAGGAGATAAAACAAAAAATGTCCTAGTGTGGCCTTCTTGGTGGCTGAGGCCTCTGCCTCCCCAGCTATGGCGGTGTCCAGCCAAGGGACTGGAGGACTCGTGCCTCCTAGTGCTGAAACAGATTTTATTCATCCCTTCAACATTTACCACACACAGGGAATTCCCTGGTGGTCCAATGGTTAGGACTCGGTGCTTCCACCCCTGGTCGGGGAACTAAGATCCCACAAGCCATGTGGTGAGGTCAAAAACAAAAAACAAAAGAAACATTTACCACACACGTGCCAGACATTGGACGGGAGATGAGAGAGCCTTAAAGTCCCCAAACTCAAGGAGCTCATGATGGAGCTGGCAGTGGCGTCGGGACGACATTTCAGCAGGTGACTACACTACCAGTAATAACTGATGTAAAAGAAGCATGAACAAGGTAATAGAAAACTCTCGTACGAAGCAGGGCTATCGAAGCAGGAAAAACCACCCGAGAACACAACACTGAGCGGATCTTGAAGGTTAGGAGGGTTTTGTCAGAATGACCAGGTCAGAGGACAAAGTTACAGAAGTGGGAAGAAAAACTAAGTAAGGCAATTGGGCCAATTACTGAGTGGGGGTGGGATGGGGGTGAGGTGGGAGATGAGACCGGAGGCAGGAAAGGACCAATTTAAAGGAGGCTGGGTATGCCAGGCTGAGGAGTTTAGGATTTTATCCAGAAGACAATATAATGACCCTGAAGGATTTTAAGCAAAGTAGTGACAAAATCTGGTTTTTGTTTTAGAAAGACCCATTTGGCTTCCATGTTGAATCTGGATTGGAGCAAGGAAGATGCTAGAAATGGGGAAATTAGACTGGAGGCAATTACAGTAATCCAGGGAGAACCAAGGCCACAGCCCTTGCTTCCATACACACTTCCTCTCCCTTCCGTGCAGTCGTGCTAAACCCAGCCACCTCTATGCATCAGCAGACACTTGGCCTTTCCCACAGGTCGGGAGACAGCAGGACCAGGGCACCACATATCCGGTATCCTCCCTGACTTGTTAGCACGAGTCTCCTCATTATAAGTTATCTTGGAAGTTAGCCTGTCAAACTTCAGGATAGGTTAAGTAGGCAAACCAGGTTTATAAAGGAAAAAAAGACATGCAGAATGTACACTGTCCACATGGATCCCCAACCACAGGAACAAGGCATGGAAAGTGGGCTGTGTGCCAAGAGGTGGCAGGAGGGGCGGGCAGAAGAGGGGCGCCATCTAGTCTGATCCCTCCACCGGTGGGGAGCAAGGGACAAGGTGAGACTCCCCCTCATCCTGGTGTCCTCAGCATTGGCCACCACACCAAGTGTTCCTACTCTTTCCCTACCTCTCACACACCATCCACCAGCATCAATGTGGAAACCACACTGCCTGGATTATACAGGTGCATTCCCAGACCAAACCTGCTCTCCGAGGTCTCAACAGTGAGCCAGGTGAGTGGGGTACTGATGATGGAACCCTGCACCTCACTCATCCCAGCGGAGAGATGCATCCCAGCGAGGCCTGACTGGGAGGAGGAGCTGTCAGGAGCAATTCAGGCGCGTCTCAGCAATGGGACCACTTCAGTTTACACCAAATGGTAGCTTGACTGTTTCTGATGAATGATCCTCTCCCTCCCCGCTCCCCCCGGGTTGTAATAGCCCTTTCAAGCATGTCCCAACTGTTAGGCAAGTCTGTTTGGAACCAAGGCTACTAATTCCCGTTTCTGACGAGAGGAGATAACCAAGTGTTCAAACCAGCATCTGTTTCTTCCCTGATTAATTATAAGTTCTTTAATAACGTAGCAGGTGTCAAAATAACTTTAAAGATAATCAACATGAATGAGTGTGCCAGGCACAGTGCTAAGTACCTGATATTCATCATCTCACTTAATCCTTAGAACAACCTTACCAGATAGATTCTGTTACGCCCACTCTACAGATGAGGAAATTGACATTCAGAATACTGCTTACACATAGCTACCAAGGGACAAATCCAAGATTCAAATACATACATGTCTGCCCACAGAGCCAGCTCACTTACAAACAGCCACCTGATCCACCCAGTAGCAGGTGCTCTTACCTTTGGTGAGTAACACTTTGCTGCAGCCTACGCCAGCAGCAGATCGCAGAATTGTCCCCAGGTTCCCAGGGTCGCGGAGATTGTCACAAATCAACAATATGGGCAGTGCGTGGAGAAGCTGAGTCTCTGGGTATGTCATCTTGACGTGGTCAGGTTTGGCAAAAATCCCTAAAGAAAAAAAAAGGTGGTTCATTTGTCTGGCATGGGGAGTAATTTGACTTTTCATTTATTTATCATTCTTTGTGTATTCTTAATTACATACTAGGTGAAAACATTCTGATCGAGAAATTCAGTGCCCTCCTCTCCCTCATAACTGCTTTCAACCTTGGAGTGTATCCTTTCAGAACTTGTTCCATGCATCTCCCTACATGTATGTCCATCTACCCATATATAAGTGCTTTTTCTTTTACCTAAAAAAAAAAAAAAAAAAAAATCACACTCTGTGCAATTATTCTGTAACCTAGTAATTTTTTTTTTTCTTTTTGGGCCTCACTGCATGGCTTGTGGGATCTTAGTTCCCCGACCAGAGATCAAACCCGGGTCCTTATCAAGGACAACTATAGCTAATAAGAGCACAGTTACTTAGACTGAGTGGAGGACTTTAGTAGTCCAAGTCCCCACCCTATGGGAGAGTTCTGGGCACGGGGGCACAGATTCCTAGGATTTGCTGGGTTACAGAAACAAGAGACTGTCCCCAGAATTTCCGCTCCCAATTAATAGCTATACAGTGAGCCCATTACAGGGAATATGCATGCACAACTGGTGTGAGAGGCCCTGGCCTAAACATTAGAATCTTGAAGAAAACGCCTTCCCTGCCCCAACTATCCCTTACTATCTAAGAGAAATCTCTACACTCACACATTCGATTCTCATATCTTGAATGTCAAAAAAGTATAAAGAGTTTAGTCTTTCCATATTTAGAAAAAAGACTTTCTAAGTGCTAACAGTCTATTAGAATCTTGAGTTGGATTCAATCAAATGAAGACATGGTTTCCTGTTCAACAGGCTAAACCGGGCGACAAATTGCAGCTTACTGCTCAGACCTGCTTCTAGAATAAGGGGGTAAACAATATATAGGTATTACCACACTGGCAGAGGTTTTGTGGAAATAGAGGGTAAATCTTTTGGTAAACATTTTAATTTTTTTGTTTTTGGCCGTGCCTCGTGGCTTTCGGGATTTTAATTCCCCGACCAGGCATCGAACCTGGGCCCACAGCAGTGAAAGCACCGAGTCCTAACCATTGAACCACCAGGGAATTTCCAACATTTTCTTAATTTTTAATTGAACACTTAAGGTTGAAGAAGTGACCCCCAAAAAATAAGGTCTGAGGAAGACTGATTATTCCCTAGAGACTATAAAAAACCCACAATACAAATGACAAAAAAATGGCTTGAGTCTCCACTGAAGATACAAGATGCAAAGATTTGAGAAATGTATTTTTCTGGGTGGCTTAAGAAAAGGTTAGGCACAGTAATATTTTGAATTTGGTTTCAATAAAATTTGTTGCCCTGAGACAAATATGAACAAATAATCCCAAGCCTCTACTTCTAGAGACACACTGGATAACCACTGACCCATTATTCCTTGTGGTGTTACTAGGTCGGACCAATCCTTGATATCCTCAAATTTCACCTTAATGAGGCTAACACCTTTCAGCTTCTCAATGGGCAGCTCCTTTATGTAGTCCAGACGGCTAAAGAAGAAAACTCTGGGCACAGCACCAGCCTTGAGAGCATCTGCAATCAGCCTACGACCTTCCAACAGGATCTTCCCTTGCTTTTCCCGAAATTGCCTGGACTTAACTACTGTCATCACACTGCTGTGGGTGGAAACAAAAAGACGGGTAATTACCAACATCCTCGTTACGGAGACACATCTAGTTCTAACAGACATGAAGAGCTTCGCGGGGAAAGAAACGAACTGTTAGACACTTATCCTACCCTCCGTGCATAATAAAAACCAGCGAGTTGTGCTTCAAGAGGTCCTCCAACGGGAGGAAAAAGGTCAAGGTCTCGTTGTGAGGGGAAAGAGAAACGAGAAAACTCGACAAGCCTCAGGAACACATCACCTCAGCCTTTTGTCTCCGGGGAAAGCCTTATCATAGCGAAGCCCCGACTCTTCCCAGGTGCTGGGGGTCTGGGATGGGGGCACCTGACGCGACTGCTTCAGTCGCTGCTCGCGGGGACTGGCCTCTGCCGCCGCCTTCCGAGGCTGCTTCCCGGGACCGGGCTTCCGTTCCACGACCTGACCTGATGGAAACACCACTTTCACGGGGCTGCGCCGCAGCGCCCGGACCCAGCGCCGCGCATCAAGTTCCCAAGTCCGCACCACCGGCAACAACGGTCGCGTGGCCCAACACGCGCGCTCCCCCAGCACCGCCATCTTCCCCTGCGCCGTGAGCTGCGTCACGAAGGCGCGCCGGCGGTGATCAGTGACGTCACTACCGCGCCGGCATCCTCTGTGGGCGGTGCGGCGCTGTACGAGTAACGGCTGGTCATGGCGTCTCGTCGATCTTTGCACTTCGTGTTCAAAGTGGGAAACCGCTTCCAGACGGCTTGTTTCTATCGTGATGTCCTGGGAATGAAGGTGGAGACGGGGCGGAGAGGGGTTGGCGCGCGAGGGGGTCGCGGGAGGCTGAGCCCCACATGGCCGAGGGAGGGGAGAAAAGGGTGTGATGTGGATTTCAGCGGGAACCCGGGTGTCCGACCTTAGCCCCTAGACTTCCCATTAGCTCTGTGGTTTTCAACTTCAGGAAGAGCCGTGAGTCGCGGCTTGGGTTAGATGGACTTTGAAAGGGGGTCACACTTACTAGTCGCCGATTGTGTTGCCCACACACGTTCTTTCATTTAAGTTTATTCACGAATGTTTATTCCTGCCCTTGCGAAGCTTCTAGTCTAGTGGGAAAGGCAGTAAATAAAAAGTTATATATAATACTCCTCCGGTGAACAATGACTCTCTTCTGGTTTGGAGCCTTTCGGTTTAGATATCAGCATTAGTCAGAGTTCTGCTTCTCTTGTTGCTGGTTTGCATGGTCTCTTGGATATTCAGTCTCTGGGTGAGTGCTCCAATTCTTCTCTCCATAGTCCAGATCTAAGTGTGAAGTGAGAAGCCATCCTCGTCTCCAACACCTGGAAGTCGCCTCTCTCCAGCTCTGAGCAGCTGTGATTCTGCAGAGATCACCTGGGTGGCAAGCGCTGGTGGAAGCTATTGGGGAGCTTCCTGATAAGCAGGAACTTTAGATGTTGTCAACTGAAACAAAAATGCATAACCTAAAATTTTCGAGTTAAGTTCTTTTTGGGAACCTTACTGAGGACTATAGCCTGGAAGACAGCCTCTCAGATAGCTCTGAGGAACTGCCCCGAAGAGGCAAGGGCGGAGCTAGAATATATATGAGTTTTTTTCTGGGGGGAAAAAAAAACAAAACCACGTAGTTGAACATCAAAAGATTACTGCTAATCACAAAAACAGACATCTCAAGTTAATGCTTCTTTCTTTTTTTTTAAACTTGGGATTTTAAAAAATAAACTTATTTATTTATTTTTGGCTGCATTGGGTCTTCGTTGCTAAGCACGGGCTTTCTCTAGTTGCGGCGAGTGGGGGCTACTCTTCACTGCGGTGCGCGGGCTTCTTATTGCGGTGGCTTGTTTTGTTGCGGAGCATGGGCTCTAGGCGCGTGGGCTTCAGTAGTTGTGGCTTGGGGGCTCTAGAGTGCAGGCTCAGTAGTTGTGGCTCATGGGCTAAGTTGCTCCACGGCACGTGGGATCTTCCCGGTCCAGGAAGTGGTCCCCTGCATTGGCAGGCGGATTCTTAAGGACTGCACCACCAGGGAAGTCCCAGAAGATGGGTTCTGGATTCATTGAAATTATTCCTTAGATATGCATCTTAAATATCTAGGGCCAGCATCCAAAGCATGGAATGCTTCTTGTTTTTCTCCATCCTGAATTCCCTTCAAGGTGCACTGTTGGTGGGCCACTGCAGTAGCTGATGCCCTGGTCCTTGTAGAAATGGAGTTGCAGGCGACATTCTTTGTTTACAGTGTGCAAGAGTGCGATTTAATGTAAAGACACCGCAGGAGACATGGAGTGCAAAGGGAGTTACCTGAATTCATCAGTCATTTAAAAAACATCACCCACTTCATGGTTCTGTGTTGGGCTTTGGTGACAAAGATGAAAATAACCCTGGTATCTGTCCTCAATTAAAGCTCCTGGCTTGGAATGGGGGTGGGAATTGTACATTGCTGATGGTAACGGTACTTGAAATTTGATGATGGAAAAGCACAGAGTTCTCTCTTAATGTGTTTCCTCATTGATAAAAGGGTGGTTGTAAAGATTAAACACATTATTATATGTGTAGTATTTGACACATGGTATGTCTTATATAAGTGTTAGCTACCATTATTATAAAAGTACAACAGTAAGAGAGCTTTAACTCTAACCTGGTCCTCAGGAAATAATTCATGGAGACCTTGTACTTGAGGTGACCTCTAGAGATAGGTGGGATATCCATAGACCTAGATTAGAGGGAGGAGTATACTAGAAAAACTGAACAGCCAATGCAAAGTTAAGATATGTTTGGGAAGCACCACTAGTTTTATGTGCCTTTAGTTTTTTGGGTTTTTTTGTTGTTGTTGTTGGCTGCTCCACACGGCTTACGGGATCTTAGTTCCCTGACCAGGGATCGAACCCCAGCCCTGGCAGTCAGAGCGCGGGGTCCTAACCACTGGACTACCAGGGAAGTCCCTGATAGTATCTTGAATAATATGCTAAGGAATTTGGATTTGATGTCATAAAAAGTGGGGAGCTCTCTTACATTTTAGAACAGGGCAGTGGTGTGATCAGAGCTGTGCTTTAGGGACTTAATTTTATGGTGGTATTAAGGAAAGAGATCAATAAGATGATTTCTAATAAATAGTCTGTGAGAGATGTGATGGGAGCTTGAACTGGAGCAGTAGCTGTGGGACTCAAAAAGGAAAACAGAAACTGACACATTGAGAGCCTACTGTGTAGTAGGTTCTGTGTCAAATGCTTTAATAAATTATCTATTTTCACAACATATTAGGAGACTCAGATCCTAATATGTTGTTCTCAGAGTTACACAACTACTAAGTGAAGGCCACACTTTTTTCACTACACAGTACTGCTTCCCGATCTAAATATAATAGATTTACAACTTTGGTTGGTTGCCTGACCCTTGGTATCAAGCCAATCTTTCTTACCTCTACTACTTCCAGCCTGGGAAAGATATACAGCTCGTTATCTTTTGTTTGTTTTACACAGAAAGCTTACAAATAATAATGTCTGTGTTTTGACATTTTAGTTTGTGCTAAATATGCTGTGTGTACTACTAGGACAACTTTGCCATTAATTCTCATTCCCTTACCAGATTCTTCGGCATGAGGAATTTGAGGAAGGCTGCAGAGCTGCCTGTAATGGGTATGACCCCTTGTTTCTTAAAATCTTCTTTAGTCTCTGAGTACTCCTGAAGAACAGAAAGCAGTTTCTCAAAGCGAGTAGAAGGCAGTAGAATAAATTAAGGAGGCAATAAATTAGGGAGGCAGCTTCAGGGTCACAAATAAGTATATGCCGTGGATGAAGCGGTGTCTTATGGAGTATCTCTTAAGCTTAGTAACCATGGCAAGCTGAGAAATTCCAAGGCCTGATGGGAATTGCATGCTTGACAAGTAGGCAAAAAATGAGTTAAGGTCAGGTGGGACGGCTGTCCCTATAGGATTCAGCTCCCTACTTTAAAGAAAAGGTAAACGAATCTTTCCCTCAAGTAAGTGCCAGACAAATGGTCTTTTGAGCCTTTGGTGATGGGGCCCATGAGCGCTGTGCACAGCTGCTCTTAGCACCGGCTGAGGTCATCTCATCCTTATGGGTACTTGGAGGACCAGAAGGGACTGCCCACCTCTTTGTCCCAATAGTTCTTTGGGGGCAACCTGAAGCAGATTTTGTCTGTGGTCACTGGATTCATTTTTTTTTTCATTTTTCTAGGCCTTATGATGGAAAATGGAGTAAAACAATGGTGGGATTTGGACCTGAGGATGATCATTTTGTTGCAGAACTGACTTACAATTACGGCATTGGCAACTACAAGCTTGGCAATGACTTCATGGTAAATATCATTTTGTTCTAGCAGATTTTTGGCTGTACCTTTTAGAGAGGTCACTGATACGGCTGTAGATAACGATGACTACTGATTGATGGCTTTGGGGTGCAGTTTAGTGATTAGTTTTTTGATATTTTCTATTTAAAAAAGAACAAAACCAAGAAACCTGCTTGGGCCCCTGTCTCCAAGCTGGCTCAGGGTGAAATGTGTTCTCCCACCACTTAGGAATCAAGCTCAAGACTTAGAGACAGGTTTGAAGGAGACAAGACTCCCCTGGGGGAATGACTGAATCTCAGGAGGTGGAAGGGCCAGAGTCAATGGTTCGTCAGGTCCTCATCACCATCCAGGGAAATATTTTCTCTCTAGTGGACAGTTGTGATTGGGGTGAGTGATTGCAGTGAATCCTAGTCAGAGAAAAATCTGAGAAGGTTTTAAGGATAGAAAGAAGGTGTCATTGCATGCACCGCATTCATTAATGCATTCAAGAATTCAAGTTATTGTGCACCTGTTATAGTAATAGTGTCTGTCATTTGCTGAGCAGTTACTGTGTGCGAGAGGGAATGTCACTGGGCCCAAATACATAGCAAGAGAGGAGTAACTGATTCTTACCCAGAATCTACTGAGCAACTCTACCTCATGCTAGATGTTATTTTGCTCATTTGATCTCGCTATTCCTGTTAACTCATGTTAAAATAATGGTACCTAGATTGAAGTTTGTAGGACCAGATATATATAAAAGTGTTTTGTAAATGGAAAGGACTGCTCAGATATAACATATTAATACATTTCTCTTTCTCACTCTCCATGCCTCTCACTAATTTATTCATTTAACAGATATTTATTGTGACTTGCTCTATGCCATGTACCTTGTTAGTCCTGGGGATACCATTTAGAGTATGTTCCCTGGCCTAAGCAGTTTCCTGTCTGATGGGGGAAACAGGTAAAGAGACAACAAGAATACTGTGTGATAAGTTCTAAGATAGGGATAAGAACAGGGGAATGTGGGAACACACAGGAGGAATTTCCAGCCTGTGCTCAGACAGATGAGAGTTCAGGGACGGCTTCCCAGAAGTGACGTCTGAGCAGGGTGAGGGGGGCAGGGTGGGAGGGTGAGATGGCTGTCCTCAGCATGTGCACAGGCCTGGAGGTGAGAGGGAGCATGGCGCTAAGAGAACTGTGAGTGACTCACTCTGGCTGGAGCTTAGTGTGTGAAGAAGGGAGAGTAGAGTTGAGGCTGGAGGAGTGAGCAGGGGCCACATCATATCAGGACGTTCAGACTTTATTCTGAAAGCAGAGTGGAGCCACTTTTAAGCAGGGGAATGACGCAGTATTTGCCATGCACAAGAATCCGTGGCTAGAGCAGGGAGGTTGGGTTGGCAGGGAGCAGGACTGGGAGTGACGCCACCAGCACACAGGATACACAGCAACCTGCAGTTCCGTAACTAACAAACGCAGCAGTAGTGGGAGAGGGAGGGAGAGGATGGATTTGAGAGATGTCAGAGGTAGAGTTCATAGGATTTGGTGATTGAGTGTATATGAGGGTCTCTGTGTTTCTCCTTATCTTTCTTTTCTTTACTCTCCAAATTTAAATCAGGGAGAAAAAAAAGAGCAAAACCATCTTGGTGCCATAAACATTTAATCGGCTCAGGTCAAATGTTGATCAGTGGGCCTGCAGGTACTAGAAGCCATGTAGGTGGAGAACAGCTTGGTGGCTCTACTGTGGGTCTTCCCAGGAGACTTTGGTAGTAAGAGAGCCCTGATGAAAGGTGCCTTCTGTGCTGCTCCTCAGTTCATGGAACACAAAGAAAAACAGGTTAAATAGAACTCCCATATGTATAAAGAACCCCTGTATAGTGAAAAGAAGAGGAAGTCTCTTAAACATTGAAAAAGATGTTCAACTTCCGAGCTGCCATTTGTCATCTATCAGATTGGCAGAAATCAAAAGGTGTGATAACACACTGTGAGGAAGGGTGTGGGAAAACTGCCACACTCATGCATTACTAATAAGAGTGTGAAGTGGTACAGCCTCAAGTTTGGCAGTATCAAAATAATTAGTGCCTTTACCCTTTGACCTTGCAGTTTCACTTCTAGGAGTTTAGTTTATGCATATGTTAACAAATATGTGAAATGACCTATGTATTAAATTATTTATTATTGAGTGCCTGCTATGTGCCAGGCACTGTTCCACGAACTTTGGATAAGCGGTGAACAAAACAGACAGAAATCTGTGCCTGGTAGGGGAGGGGGCCCAGGGCCTGACAGACAACAAATAATAAATTTCAATGAGGCTTCCCTGGTGATGCAGTGGTTGGGAGTCCGCCTGCCGATGCAGGGGACACGAGTTCGTGCCCCGGTCCGGGAGGATCCCACGTGCCATGGAGTGGCTGGGCCCATGAGCCATGGCCGCTGAACCTGCACGTCTGGAGCCTGTGCTCCGCAACGGGAGAGGCCACAACAGTGAGAGGCCTGCATACGGCAAAAAATAAAATAAAATAAAAAAATAAATTTCAATGAATGAATAAATAATATAATATAATATAATGTAATATATGTTATTGAATATTTTAAAGGTGATTATTGTCATGGGGTAAGAACAGAACAGGATAAGGGGGGTTGGGAGTATGGGGCAAATGACCAGTTTTATTTATTTATTTTTTTTGCAGTACGCGGGCCTCTCACTGTTGTGGCCTCTCCCATTGCGGAGCACAGGCTCCGGACGCGCAGGCTCAGCGGCCATGGCTCACGTGCCCAGCCGCTCCGTGGCATGTGGGATCTTCCCAGACCGGGGCACGAACCCGTGTCCCCTGCATCAGCAGGCAGACTCTCAACCACTGCGCCACCAGGGAAGCCCCCACTTTTAATTTTAAGTGGGGCGTTGAGAGCAGGTTTCCATGAGGAGGTGACATCTGAGCAAAGTCTTGGAGATAAGGGAGTTAGCCGTGTGGATATCTCGGGGAAGAGCATTTCAGCTAGGAAACAGCTGGTGCAAAAGCCCTCAGACAGCGCCTGGCACGTTTTAGAAAACGTGAGGAGGCCAGCATGGCTGGAAAAGAGCCAGGGGAGAGGGGGAGGAGGGGGGCTCAGAAATGACATGGGTCAGATTGTCTTGGCCCTTTCAGGCCATCGTAAGCCATCCGTGAGTGAAATGAAGAGCCATCAAGGGTTTTAAGCAGAGGAACAACAGCATGGGGTTGCCGTCTTGAGATAGACTGTAGGGTGGGTTTCAGAAAGTTTACTCCGGCTGCAGAGTGGATGATGGATTGACAAGACTGGAGGCAGAGAGAGGCTGATCTGCAGTCCAGGCTAGAAACGAGGCCGGGCACATCGGAAGGCATAGTGTGCATTCTTAGGCATTTTGATTAATTTAAATAAAGAATGCCTCGACAGTTGGTTTATGTATTTTGGTTTAAAAAGCAAAATTAAAAAGAGAACATTTTAAATAAGTAGCTGGCGAACCAAGGGTAAGATCAAGATTTCTCTGACCAGATCTCAAAAGTGAGGAGAGATTATCTTTGGTATTAAATGAATCAACTTTCTCTGGCATTTGTGTTTCTGTCCTACAATTCACAAAGTTTAGAATCTTTGTGGGAGGAAAATGTCCAAAACCTACTTCAAAATTACTAGCAGAAAATTACTAGCAGAAAATTTTGAATGCCAATTAAATCTTAGGTGATTTGATGTAAAGGCAGTGGGGTTTTGCTTCATTACCTTCTATAAAAGATCTGTTGTGATTACGCACTTGGATGATACTGTTGTTTGCCATAGGGTATCACGCTTGCTTCTAGCCAGGCTGTCAGCAACGCCAGGAAGCTGGAGTGGCCACTCAGTGAAGTGGCAGAAGGTGTTTTTGAAACCAAAGCCCCAGGAGGATATAAGTTCTATTTGCAGAACCGCAGTCCACCTCAGTCAGGTAATTATCCCCACCCTGACAAAAGCCCTCTGTCTAAAGGCTTCTGATGGAAGGAGAGAGGGAGCTCAATTTCTGTCTCCTGTGGAGTCTTTCTATATTGACATGACACATCTTTCCCAAGCCAGTGTTGTTATTTGTCCTCTAAGAAATTATATTCTCATATCAGAATTTGAGTGCATCACTGTAGGGGTTCTGGACTGGTTCTATCTATTCTACTGGTAATGTATCTGTTTAGGATACTTCCAGCTGCAGATATTAGGTACCCAACTGTAGCTTGAACGGTAAGAAATGTTTTAGTTCACAGAGCAGGCATTCTCTGGGTAGGAAAGACTTCAGGGTTAGTTGATTCAGCAGCTCAGCAATGGCATCAAGAACCCAAATCTTCTCTCTCTGCATCCTCTTGTCCTCAAGGGTCTGCTTCTCCCTCTCAGGGTTGTAGGGTGGCTGCCAGTAGCAGTTGGGGCTACCTGCCTCCACATTCTCATCTGGTAGGAGGAAGAGAAACTGACTTCCTGTGGCTCTTTTTTAAGAGCACAGCAAAACTTTCCCAGAATGTTCCAGCAACTTCCTGGTCAGAATTGATTCCCATGCCTGCTCCTGAACCAATCGCTGGCAGGCAAGAGAAATAGGATTATCCTTAGACCGGTTAGTCGTATCTTGCAGCTAAGGTCAGTTTCCCAGACTACAGTGCTGGCTCTTGGTCAGTGTGGGTGAATGAAGTGAGGAGCCCACCGCCCTGACTGCCGCAGTGAGTGGGAGAGAAACCGCATGACGTTTCACGTACGAGGCATCCTCGTCACACATGTATTTAATTCCTGCAAATTCTGCTACCTGCTCTGCCAAGAGAAAAACAAAAGCAAGAAAAGGGAAAAAAAAAATACTGGTGAATAGCAAGGGCACTTCTGCCTGTCATTCAATCAGTGAACACAGGCCCCTAAGTGCACCTGAGGTGAAGACATTCTGTTTCCCCGCTGGTCTGCCTGAAGTCCCCAAGGCCCCTCAGACTGAGCCTGACAGTTGTGTTTATTGCTACTTGCTTTTCTTTCTTTTTTTTTTAATATTTATTTATTTATTATTTATTTGGCTGCGTTGGGTCTTAGTTGTGGCAGGCAGGCTTCTCTCTAGTTGTGGCGCATGGGCTGTAGGGCGCGGCGGGCTCTGTAGTTGCCCCGCAGCAAGTGGGATCTTAGTTCCTTGACCAGGGATCGAACCCTCATCCCCTGCATTGGAAGGCCGTAGGGAAGTCCCCACTGCTACTTGCTTTTCATCTGGAGCTCAGCAAAAGAAAGAGCGATGTTCCAGTGTGGGAGGTTAGGCTGGTACTGTGGGACGTACTGAGAGATGGTATTTCTGAACTTCACTGGTAATGTAAGGGATTCCTATGAGTATTTTTATTGATAGGTGATAGGTGTTTTATATACTAACTTTGAAACTTAACTCCTGCCACTCATTCCATTATACATTTTTTCCCTAGTCTTAATGATGTTTCAGTACATAAAATAATACAGGACCTCACAATCATAAGGTTTTTTTTTCTTTGCTTTCTAGATTTGGTTTTTATATTCCAAAGATATCAATTTAGGGTATTGACATTAAAATTCAAATATTTTCTAATGACATCATCTTGATTACCTCCAAATAACTTGAAAAGTTTTCCATAGAATCTTTTCTTTGGTCACTATTTTTAATTTTTAAATTTTTAATTTTTTTTATTTTTTTGCGGTACGCGGGCCTCTCACTGCTGCGGCCTCTCCCGTTGCAGAACACAGGCTCCGGGCGCGCAGGCCCTGCGGCCATGGCTCACGGGCCCAGCCGCTCTGCGGCACGTGGGATCCTCCCGGATCGGGGCACGAACCCACGTCCCTTGCATCGGCAGGCGGACTCTCAATCACTGCGCCACAGGGAAGCCCTGGTCACTATTTGTTTTTTGAATTTTATTTTATTTTTTATACAGCAGGTTCTTTTTAGTTATCCATTTTATACATATTAGTGTATATATGTCAATCCCAATCTCCCAATTCATGACACCACCACCACCTCCCGCCACTTTCACCCCCTGGAGTCCATACGTTTGTTCTCTACATCTGTGTCTCAATTTCTGCCCTGCAAACCGGTACCATTTTTCTAGGTTCCACATATATGCGTTAATAAACGATATTTGTTTTTCTCTTTCTGACTTACTTCACTCTGTATGACAGTCGCTAGATTCGTCATAAGATGTTTTTGTTCTTTGGAATGATAATACCTTTGGGGCATTAATTTCTGGTTGGTGATATAGTCAAATCTATAAGTCTAGCCTGGTGTCCATACTTCTTTGAATGAATCACTCCTGTGTAGTTTCACCCACTATGACTGTTCCTGCCCCTACCTCCCTTCAGGGTCTGAATCACCTGGAATTTGTTGATGTCTCAGTGAATGGGGAAAACTAAAACAGTCTGCCAGGTAGAGGCACCTGTGAGAAACACCTTGCTTTAGCCATGGTATTGCTTGTCTAGAAAACGGGACTAAGGCAGTGAAAACTGAAGGAAAATGCACTGAATTTATCCTAGTCAGATACAGACTTGGAACAGCTCTTCAAAAAGTCACTTTACAAACTCCTTAAAGAAAAATTTTAGTATAGTATCTAAAAAGACTATCCAAAAAGACTTTTAAGATACTCCTCAAACAACTTATGTCTCAGAAGCTGGAGTTTCTTCATATGCTTCAACTAAACAATATATTGCAACAGACAGGGTACAGAAGCAGATGTAAGAATCCAGCTATCTTCTACTAATCCAGACCTTAAAGAGATTCACAAAAACGTAAAACGATGCTGTTCTTGTCATTGCTTGTTTTGGAAAACACAAGTTGTTTTTCACAAAAAAAATGTAATATTATTTTTAAATGAATTAATATGTAAATTTAAAAAGTCATTTTACAATATAAAAGTTTCCAATAATGATAAGTGTTTAAATATAACTTTTATTCTTTTTACAAAAAAAATAGATTTTTTTCCCCTAGACACACAGATACGCAAAAATAAGGAAGAAGAAAAGAGATAACCACTGTTAACATTTTACTTATTTTATTTATTTGGTTGCACTGGGTCTTAGTTGCAGCATGCATATGGGATCTAGTTCCCTGACCAGGGATCGAACCCGGGCCCCCTGCATTGGGAGCATAGAGTCTTATCCACTGCACCACCAGGGTAGTCCCTGTTAACATTTTAGAGTATATCTTTCCAATCTTTTATCAAAAGAAATAAATATATAATTAAATATATATGGGATTCCATTGTGTGACATTGTAGGAAGAGAAACAGTTGTCTGTTGTTAGATATTCATGTTGTCTCTGGTGTTTCGTTGTTATGAGCAACACTGTGATGAATGTCTTTGTGACAAAAGGCCTTCATACATCCGCAGTCACTTCTTTAATTGCTGAAAATGGGATTGCTCTTTCAAAAGCAGTGGAGGGTTTTTAGATACATTTTGTCAAATTGTTGCTCAGAAACGTACTAATTTACACTCTGCCATTATTACATGATTGTGGTTTTTTCCCCCTGTACTATAACAGTTAACACTGTGAACTTTTAAAATTATTTGCTAATTAGATAACAAAATGTTTTATTTGAATTCTATTTATTTATTTATTTTTGGCGTGTTGGATCTTCGTTTCTGTGCGAGAGCTTTCTCTAGTTGTGGCGAGTGGGGGCCACTCTTCATCACGGTGCGCGGGCCTCTCACTGTCGTGGCCTCTCTTGTTGCAGAGCACAGGTTCCAGACGCGCAGGCTCAGTAGTTGTGGCTCACAGGCCTAGTTGCTCCGCGGCATGTGGGGTCTTCCCAGACCAGGGCTCGAACCCGTTTTCCCTGCATTGGCAGGCGGATTCTCAACCACTTCGCCACCAGGGAAGCCCCTTATTTGAATTCTAATTTCTTTGTGAGGTCAAACATGCATTCATATGTTCATTGACTGTTCCAGTTCCTCCTTTTGTGGATTACTGCTTCGTGCCTTTTGCTTATTTTTCCAGGACGTGCATCTTTTCCTTATGATGTTTAAAGGTGATTTAAATATTAAGGACTTTTTGTCATATATGTTGTTAAAAAAATGTTTCCTACTTTGTTTTATTCTTTAATTTTGATAGTAATCCTGTTTTTTGCTTGTTGTCTAGGGGTTTTCCATTTCATGTAATTAACCTAGCACATTTTTTTCTTCATGGTTTTTCTATCTTTAGTGTCAGATTAAAAAAGATCTTTCTGGGCTTCCCTGGTGGCACAGTGGTTAAGAATCCACCTGCCAATGCAGGGGACACGGGTTCGAGTCCTGGTCTGGGAAGATCCCACATGCCGCGGAGCAACTAAGCCCATGCGCCACAACTACTGAGCCTGTGCTCTGGAGCCCGCGAGCCACAGCTACTGAGCCTGTGCGCCACAGCTACTGAAGCCCTCATACCTAGAGCCCGTGCTCCACAACAGGAGAAGCCACCGCAGTGAGAAGCCCGTGCACCGCAACAAAGAGTAGCCCCCGCTCACCACAGCTAGAGAAAGCCTGCACACAGCAACAAATACCCAACGCAGCCAAAATAAATTGATAGATAAAATAAATATTTTAAAAATCTTATTTATAAAAAAAAGTCTTTCTCCACCCCAGAATTGTTTAAATAATCACCCATTTCTAGTATTTTCATGGTTTCAATCTTTAAACAATCCTTTAACTCATTAGGAATGTATTTTGCCATTTAGTTTAAAGGTGTAGCTTCT
The DNA here is from genome assembly GCF_003676395.1 of Aethalodelphis obliquidens. Taxonomy (NCBI): domain Eukaryota; kingdom Metazoa; phylum Chordata; class Mammalia; order Artiodactyla; family Delphinidae; genus Aethalodelphis; species Aethalodelphis obliquidens. The sequence goes on from NW_020837982.1 coordinate 5,758,167, forward strand.
TCCCACCAAATAAGAAGTCAGTTATCTTTTTATTTATTTATTTATTTTTGGCTGCGTTGGGTCTTTGTTGCTGTGCGTGGGCTTTCTCTAGTTGCGGTGAGCGGGGGCTGCTCTTCATTGCGGTGCACGGGCTTCTCATTGTGGTGGCTTCTCTTGTTGCGGAGCACGGGCTTTAGGCATGCAGCCTTCAGTAGTTGTGGCACGTAGGCTCAGTAGTTGTGGTGCATGGGCTTAGTTGCTCCGCGGAAGCCAGTTATCTTAATGCCGTTTATCTTTATTGAATAATCTGCCCTTTCACACTGACTTAAAATCCCTTTCTTATAAACTAAATTCTTATATATACTTGAGCCTGTTTGGGTCCTTCTCTTCCATTCCTTTGCACTGCCCTGTTCATTCCTGCTGTTTCGTTACCCTACAGATCCTGTATTAAAAGTAACTCTAGCAGTGTCTGATCTTCAGAAGTCCTTGAACTACTGGTCTAATCTACTGGGAATGAAAATTTATGAAAAAGATGAAAAGAAGCAGAGGGCTTTGCTGGGCTATGCTGATAACCAGGTGAGCAATCTTGGAGAGAAATAATCTGTTACTATGAGTTTGGCTTATAAATAAAGTTAACATGAAGGTTATTCTCATAGTTTCTTCATAGTAATTCAATATTTAGGACAGAAGAAAATTAAAATTGCTGGTAAGCTCACCACCCAGATATTACCTTTGTTTATATTGGGGGAATGTGTCCTTTCAGGAGTGGATTTGCTGAGTCAGAAGAGATGTAGGCAAGATTTAATGCTGTAATGATAATCTTTTTTTTTTTTTCTCTTAATAACTTAGCATTTGAGCATGATTTAGTCCTTTTACTTTAAGCCAGAAGGTCTACTCCTAGGAATTTATTTTACAAACGTACTTATCCTACACGTGCACAAAGAAGTATGTACAAGGTTATCTGCTGCGGCATTGTTTGTAATAGCAAAATATAAGAAATAACCTAAATGCCCTGTGGATTCAAGCAATAGTTCAACCATTTATGGTTCATCCATAGAATGGATTAGTAAGCAGCCATCAAAAAGAATGAGGCGAGTCTATATGTGCTGAGATGGTAACATTAATTGGAGAAAAACAAGGGAAGAATGGTGCGTAAATTATGCTACCATTTGTGTAAAAAAGAAAAAAGGCTATATGCCTGTGGATGCCTGCTGACTGGTTGCCTCTGGGGTGAGAGTAAGAGGGAGACTGAGAATTTACTTTATTCCTTTAGCCCTGTTTGAATTTTTTTCTTTTACCACGTAACCTGTTCCGAAAAATAAACCCGCTTTCTCATGTCTTTTCAGTGTAAGCTGGAGCTACAGGGCATCCAAGGGGCAGTTGTTCATGCAACAGCTTTTGGACGAATTGCCTTTTCTTGCCCCCAGAAAGAGGTAATGTTTGGTACCAGGTCTTTTGTTTAAACTCTGTGACTAGCTAGTTCAAACAGCTAGGAAACTTGACCCTCCCTTCTCTAGGTTCATGTTGATTGTGGCTTTGGTATCAAGTTCAGCAGCTGTCTCGAGCAGCTGAGATATAAAATCAAACAAGTGGCGCCAGAGTTTTCTGGTTGATCTGAGATTCCTCTGGGGCTTTCGAGGACCACAGCCCAAGAGTGGTGTGGGACCCCTTGCTCACTTCGCTTTTTTGTTTTCCTCAAGTTGTCAGACTTAGAAGATTTGATGAAAAGGGAGAACCAGAAGATTCTGACTCCCCTGGTGAGTCTGGACACTCCAGGGAAAGCAACAGTGCAAGTTATCATTTTGGCCGACCCTGTAAGTATTACCTAGGAACAGGACAGGCTGCACCAGGGCTTTCTTCTGAGGTGTCTTTTTGCCAAATTTCTTTTCTCTCTTTTGGTGTAGGATGGACATGAAATTTGCTTTGTGGGGGATGAAGCATTTCGAGAACTCTCTAAGATGGATCCAGAGGGAAGCAAATTATTGGATGACGTGAGTCTCTTTTCTAAATTTATCTCACCTTCAGCTCAAGGGGGTGCTGTTAAGTGTGTATGAAGAAGGACCCAAGCATCAGGGCCAGTTCTTACTTTCAGAACCGTGTCCTTTTGAGGTGACTTTTTGAGCCAGAGGCTTGTGTCAACTTCATTGCCACCTATGTGACTCTTATCTGGGTGCAGTATGTGTGCCTTCCCTCCACCTCGGGCTGCCTTGGAGAACCACTGCTGCTAAATACATCACTGTTCTGCTCGGTGATCGGAAGTGCCCCGACGCCACCCCTTCTCACTACCTTAGCCCCTTGGTCATCTCTTCTCCACTCTACAGCATCGTTCTCTTCCTTCCTAGCAAATTGTTCTCATAAGCATACAAACTAACTCTAGTATCTTCTAAAAATCTTTTATTGACCCCATATCCCTTCTCCAGATTTGTTTTAAAAATCTCGCTACACGCTGTTTCTACTTCTTACCTCCCATTCACACTTCACTCTGTTCTGCATTGGCTCCTGTCACGCAGTGAGACGCTCGCATTGACATCATCGGTGACCTCCTCTTGCCAAATCCAGTGACTGTTTTTCTATCCTCATCAAACACGATCTTTTAGCAGCATGCAGTGTTGTACCCCAGCTTCTAGCACATACCTCATATGTAGCTGGAACTCAGTGAATACTCTGCTGCTGCTGCTGCTGAAAGGAATGAATCAATCTGTCCTGGTTCTGTCGCTTAGGATCTATGTGACTGACCTTAAGAAATTTACTTCAAGTCTCTAAACTGTAGTTTCTTATCCAAAAATTTGAGGAAATAAGATTATTCACCTCATAGGATTGTTGTGTTGTTTATAGAGCTTGGCAAACTGCTGACATAATAACGGACACTCAATTGTTGTTCATTAAAGCTGGAAATGTACAAAAAATATAGCGTTTACAAATTTTACCATAAAGGAAAATAGAATCTCAGGCAACCTCTTAGTTGACAAATTGGCTAGATTGTTCTTCTTGCTCTTTCATATCACTGACCAACTTCCTCCTCTTTTTTTATTTTAAAATATTTATTTACTTACTTTTATTTGGTTGTGCGGGTCTTAGTTGCAGCAGGCGGTATCCTTAGTTGTGGCTCGCAGGCTCCTTAGTTGCATTGTGGCCTGTGGGCTGCTTAGTTGCAGTACGTGGGCTCCTTAGTTGTGGCATGCGTGTGGGATCTAGTTCCCTGACCAGGAATCGAACCTGGGCCCCCTGCATTTGGAGCACGGAGTCTTATCCACTGCGTCACTAGGGAAGTCCCCAACTTCCTCTTTTGAGCTCTCTTCTCCCTTGATGTTGGGGATCCTGCCATCTTCCTATCTCTCTGACAGCTTCCCCTCAGCCACAGGCATCTTTTTCTGTGACTGATCCTGAAATGATTTTGCCCACGGTCCCATCTTGGCTGTCTTTTACTCTCTCATTGTACATTCTTTCTCTTCTCTGAGTAGAAGTTACCTGTTACTCTGGTCATCTCTGCGCAGAGCTTCAGCCATCATCCATTCTCAACTTCCTAACTTCTAGTTCCCACTCCCCACTAAGCTCTAAATGAGCATTTTTCATTGTTGTTACTGCGGTAAAATATACATAGAATTAAAGTGTACAGAAAATTTAGTGTCCACTTTGATGAGTTTTGACAGTTACATATACTCGTATACCACTACTCAAAATATGGAGTATTTTCATTGTTATAGCAAGTTCTGTTGTGCCCATTTCTAGGTCCCAACCCCTCCTCTCAGCAGCAACTACTGTTCTGAATTCTGTCATATGAATTTTGTCTGTCCTTGGACTTCGTATAGATGGAATGGCTTCTTTCAGTCAATGTAACATTTTTGAGATTCCTCAGTGTAATTGTACATGCCAGAATTCTTTTTTCTTTGCTGAGTGGTATTCAATTTTATGAATATAACAATTTGCTTATCCATTCTTCCAATGGTGGACATTGAAGTTTTTTCCAGATTTTTATCTATTTTAAGGAAGACTGCTCTGAACATTCTCACGTAACTCTTCTTATGGACATGTGTTTCATTTCTCTTGGGTAAATACCTGGGAGGGGAATTGCTTTTACTTTCTAAGAAACTGCCAAACAGTTGTCCAAAGTGATTGAACCGCTTTACACTATTGGCCATGTATGTATAGAAGAGTTCCAGCTGCTCTGCATCCTCACCAACATTTGTGTGTTGTCTTTTGTCCGTTTCTTTCTGTAACAGATTTTATTTTTAATATTTCATGATTTAAAATTCCATATATACACAAAAGAGTACAAAATCCCTATGTGACTGTCACCAGTCAACTCTGCCATAATTTTTCATCATTCCTTTCCACCCCACTTGTTTTTTTGGCAGTGGGGATATTTGTTGGAGAATTTTAAGGCAAATTTCAGACATCATGGCATTTCAACCCTAAATACTTAAGTATTTTACACATTTTAAGATGATTTGAAAAGTGAAAATTACAACATTGTAAAGGAACTATACTCCAATAAAAATAAATTTTAAAAAAAGCAAAAATTAAGGAATTTTCATATATACAATATTGATATAATCACACTTAAAAAATATATCCTTTTTTTTTTTTTTTTTTACAGTTAACACAGTGTTATATTGCCTCCTTATATCAACCTCTTATTTATTTATTTCATTGCGTTGGGTCTTCATTGCGGTGCGTGGGCTTCTCATCACAGTGGCTTCTCTTGTTGCGGAGCATGGGTTCTAGGCGTGTGGGCTCAGTAGTTGTGGCTCGTGGGCTCTGTGCAGGCTTCTCATTGCTGTGGCTTCTCTTGCTGTGGAGCATGGGCTCTAGTCACATGGGCTCATTAGTTGTGGTGCACGGGTTTAATTGCTCCACGGCATGTGGGATCTTCCCGGACCTGGGATCCAACCCGTGTCCCCTGCATTGGCAGGTGGATTCTTTTTTTTTTTTAACATCTTTATTGGAGTATAATTGCTTTACATATATCCCATATCTTCTCCCTCTCGCATCTCCCTCCCACCCCTCTAGGTGGACACAAAGCACCGAGCTGATCTCCCTGCGCTATGTGGCTGCTTCCCACTAGCTATCTGCTTTACATTTGGTAGTGTATATATGCCATGCCACTCTCTCACTTTGTCCCAGCTTACCCTTCCCCCTCCCCATGTCCTCAAGTCGATTCTCTATGTCTGCATCTTTATTCCTGTCCTGCCCCTAGGTTCTTCAGAACCCTTTTTTTTAGAATCCATATATATGTGTTAGCATACAGTATTTGTTTTTCTCTTTCTGACTTACTTCACTCTGTATGACAGTCTGTAGGTCCATCCACCTCACTACAGATAACTCAATTTCATTTCTTTTTATGGCTGAGTAATATTCCATTGTATATATGTGCCACATCTTCTTCATCCATTCATCTGTTGAGGGACATTTAGCTTGCTTCCATGTCCTGACTATTGTAAATAGAGCTGCAATGAACATTGTGGTACATGACTCTTCTTGAGTTATGGTTTTCTCAGGGTATATGCCCAGTAGTGGGATTACTGGGTTGTATAGTAGCTCTATTTTTAGTTTTTTGAGAAACCTCCATACCGTTCTCCATAGTGGCTGTATCAATTTATATTCCCACCAACAGTGCAGGAGGGTTCCCTTTTCTCCACACCCTCTCCAGCATTTATTGTTTGTAGATTTTTTTGATGATGGCCATTCTGACCGGTGTGAGGTGATACCTCATTGTAGTTTTGATTTGCATTTCTCTAATGATTAGTGATGTTGAGCATCCTTTCATGTGTTTGTTGTCAATCTGTATGTCTTCTTTGGAGAAATGTCTATTTAGGTCTTCTGCCCATTTTTGGATTGGGTTGTTTGTTTTTTTGATATTGAGCTGCATGAGCTGCTTGTATGTTTTGGAGAGTAATCCTTTGTCCATTGCTTTGTTTGCAAATATTTTCTCCCATTCTGAGGGTTGTCTTTTCATCTTGTTTACGGTTTCCTTTGCCTTGAAAAAGCTTTTAAGTTTCATTAGGTCCCATTTGTTTATTTTTGTTTTTATTTCCATTTCTCTAGGAGGTGGGTCAAAAAGGATCTTGCTGTGATTCATGTCATAGAGTGTTCTGCCTGTGTTTTCTTCTAAGAGTTTTATAGTGTCTGGCCTTACATTTAGGTCTTTAATCCATTTTGAGTGAGTGAGTTCTACCTCTGAAATCCTTTGTCTATCTACTTCCCTTTTGAAAAAGCTCTCATTTTCACCTGCAATACTGCAAAAGCCTCCTCCCACCTTCCAGTCAATCCCTGTTGCTAGCACTAGCTCTCTAAAGCATCAATCCAGTAATTTAAAAAACGGTTTAGGGGCTTCTCTGGGTGGCTCAGTGGTTAAGAATCCACCTGCCAGTGCAGGGGACACGCGTTCGAGCCCTGGGTCCGGGAAGATCCCACGTGCCGGGGAGCAACTAAGCCCATGCACTACAACTACTGAGCCTGCACTCTGCAGCCCGCAAGGCACAACTGCTGAGCCCATGCGCTTAGAGCTCGTGCTCCGCAATGAGAAGCCGGCGCACCGCAAAGAAGAGTAGCCCCCGCTCACCACAACTAGAGAAAGCCCCTGCGCAGCAATGAAGACCCAGAGCAGCCTAAATAAGTAAATAAATAAATAAAATTTTTAAAAAAGAGACTTCAGTTTTAAGCTGGGCTCCCCTGCCCTCCCTGCCCACAAGCCCCTTTCTATGACCTCAACCTCATGGAATGGTAGGATAAAAGGACTCTGGTGGAACCAAAACATATTGTTATTAACAAGACTTCTTTTTTAATTAAGAGGTTCCAAACCAAACAGTACCAACATCAGCGGAATGGTGTGGGAGGAGGCGTGGAAAAAGGAAATCATTCCAGGCTCATTGCTAAGACGTCAAAATAGCTTTTCACATTTGGTCTCATCATTAGACTGAGTCTCCTGAGCACTAAAGATTCTTGAGAGCCCACCCAGACTCTGAGAATGACAGCACTTTCTGTTCCAAAGAGCCCACAGCGGGGTGTGCTTGGCCTGCTCTCCAGGCAGCATCAGCCGCACTTTGCGGCTGCAGGCTCTGCCCTTTACTCTGCAAAATGAGAACTAACAAGCGATTGCTTGATACCCATCAGCATCCTCTGTCAAAGTAAACACAAGACTCTATACTGAATGAACATTTTTTCTTCTTTTTTTAGTTAATTAATTAATTAATTTTTTGGCTGCGTTGGGTCTTCGTTGCTGTGCCCGGGCTTTCTCTAGTTGCAGTGAGCGGGGGCTACTCTTCGTTGCGGTGCGTGGGCTTCTCATTGCGGTGGCTTCTCCTGTTGCAGAGCACAGACTCTAGGCACGTAGGCTTCAGTAGTTGTGGCACGTAGGCTCTAGAGGGCAGGCTCAGTAGTTGTAGGGCATGGGCTTATTTGCTCCGCGGCGTGTGGGATCTTCCCGGGCCAGGGCTCGAACCCATGTTCCCTGCGTTAGCAGGCGGATTCTTAACCACTGTGCCACCATAGAAGTCCCTGAACATCTTTTAATTGTTAATTTCTTGATTGTGGGCAGTGCAGTGAGGTATGAAGTAGACTATGTGTTTTATTTTATGGATTGGGAATAAATAAATATTCCAATTCTGTTTCTATAGGCAATGGCAAAAGATAAAAGTGATGAATGGTTTGCTGCACAAAATAAACCAAAGGCTTCAGGTTAACGGAAGACATCACGTGGAACAAGCATTAGTGATTCCTGTCGAACACCTGTGAGGCCTGATGTGTGCATTATGTGACAAATGTTCTCACAACGTGGTGGTTTCCTGTGTGGGCAGAGAGGCTGGGTGGTGAAGATTTGTGTATTTTTATCTTTGAGAGCTCTGATATATTTTAGAGAGAAGATCCTATCATTATCAGTCCATTTAGAGGAGAGCTCTTGCTGTCATCTGTGCCATCCCTGGAAGGGTACATTTTTTGTGTAACTGTATTACATTAGTAATCAGTTCTTCTGCAGCCTGGGACAGCTGTATTGAACAGGACCTTTGGTTGGGAATGGAGGGAATTTTGATAAGTATGTAGATTTAATGAGAACAAATAAACCCAAATCAATTGCTTACAGCAGGAGTACTTCCAGTACCTGGTGACAGTATGCTGTTCTAATGTCTTAACTCTGGCAGGCCTTGACCAATAAAAACTTTTAAAGAAATTTTGTGCCTTGAACCAAAAGACTTGGTTAACGTTCCCACATTTTTTGCTTTAAATTTTTGAGTAGCCAGAGAAAACAGACAAAAGGATCTAATGTATTATGTTGCTACACGCCTGGCTCTGTGCTAGTTTCTCTCTCTCCCTCTCTCTCTATATGTATATTTTTTTCTTTTAATCCTCATAAGAAGAGACCATGTTAGATTTCTTAGTGATGAATTAAATGATTTCTTCAGCATGAAAAACTTTTTTTTAATATTTTCTTGTTTTCTATTTGATTCTGCAGAACAAATCAGTTTTAATCACTGGAAATAGAATTAAGTTGGGCATAGTTATTATGAAATGTTTTTTGAAATTATGCTTCTGAAATCAAGCTGTTACAACCAACCTGTAAGACTCATTATTTAAAGTGGTTGCCAGGTTCAAACTATAGGGAAAAAACTGATGAGATTGGAAATGATTGACTCAGAAGATATCTGTTCCTGTACAATATACATGAAATTACTTGTAAATCATAGCCTCTGCTGTTCTCCCTTGCTGGCAGGGTAGGGTATGGAAATTTCAGAGTGAGTTTCAGCTCACCTTCTGATAGGGCTATCTTAACCTTCACTGAGAGGAAAAAATTATTTCCCAGCTCCACAGCACTTTTCATTCCACTTAAATTCTCTATCTTAGGGAAGCAATTGTGAGTTTCAAAGCAAATCAAGCTATGTTCCTCCTGTCGACAGTTGGTTCACTTTTTTTTTTCCTATGCATGGGGAAATTATTATATGAATTTTGAATAATCAAGTAAATGCCTCTGTCTTCTTTAGACTATGATTTGTTAATTCTCAGATTTTCTAATTAATTAATAATTAGATTATTAATTCTTGATGTTTATCTCTGGTAATACTGTTCTCCTGAAAAGAAACTATACTTCTCCCAGTGTATTAGGCTGTTGTGATGTGGCCTTTCTTTTTTTTTGGCTGCGCTGCACGGCATGTGGGATCTTAGTTCCCTGACCGGGGATCAAACACGCACCCCCTGCATTGCAAGGTGGAGTCTTAACCACTGGACTGCCAGGGAAGTCCCTGATGTGGCCTTCTAAGTTTGTTATAGTAAAATAAGTGGTTTATGTAAGTACTAAACACATGCCAGATTCCTCTTTATCTGTTTATCTTATGTTGTAACATACCCCCAATTTTTTCTCTTAAATGTACAGCTATGCATGAGAGAACTGAATGCTGTTTATCTACCTGGGACATTTTAGCTTCATGATATCAGCCTCCTTTTATTTCTCTCATTGCCTGTCATTTTTCCTTTGTTGCAGTCTTCAATATTTTATTCATCCTAAAACCATTTACTGTACCACTTTGGCCTTTTATCAAGCAATCCAAAAGTTTACCTCTGCACAGGGCAGCTAGTAATTTTAAACCAAAAGTTACTACTTTCCCATCTCTGGGAATGGTATAATCAGCTACAAAACAAGGTTTAAAGATAGTTTTGCCCAAGCTGGTGTTTTTAAACAGATGAAGTTGGGAAGTTCCTCAGTTTCTCCAGAGTTGTGTTTTCAGAGTAGTCATTTTATTTTTCGACTTGAGGGGTTGTGGTCCTAGCATATTAAGTTGAAGTTCAAATATCTCTTGAATTTAAATCCAGAGAGATTTAGAATGGCTGTGTTGTGGAGTTTTCCTAGGTTAGCCTGTAAAGTTAGTATGAAATCCATGTGTGTCTGACGTCTGAATGGAATTAGCAAAGCCAGGGACATTTAGTGCTCCTTAGTATGACTTTCTGCCCATCTCACCTGTCCCACAATGTCCTTGTGAGTCGGAGAGTTTCCAGGAGGACTCCCCGTCGGCCACTGAAATTTATGGTAAGAGTTGATGGGAAGAGACCCGCTGCGGGGGAGGAAGCCTCTCAGGGAGTGGTGAGTCCATGCGGGTTAGTGGGCAGCCTGGGTAGGGGCATTCAGTGAGGGTGAACTGTGGCGGGGGTGTGAGGAATCCGGGGATTACTGGGTGCGGGAGAATGCGGGGCCAGGGACGGAGCTATAGGGAGGACAGACTGGGGCCCAGGAAGTAGGGAACTGCAGAGACGCGCGGCCGAGCGGGGCCTGGGCTGGGAGGGGGCGGTCGTTTGGGGGCCGGGCCCTGGGTAGGGGGGACGGCACGCCGTGGGATGGAGGCGCGGGTACCTGCCTGTTGCCTGGTTGGAGGCCTCTGGCCGATAGAGGGAGCTGTGGGTCTGGCGGCCCCGATACCGCGGGCGCTTAGGTGGGACCGCGCGTGCGCGCGGAGCGGCGTACATATGCCGGGGTCCGCGCATAGCCCGAGCTGAGACTGCGGGCGGGGGCCGAGGCGCCGCCCATTGTCCCGCCCCCCGGGACCGCCTATTGTGCCGTGACGCTTGCGCCGCCCTCGCGGCCTGGCGGGGGAGGGGCGACCCGCGCCGCAGTCAGCGTCGCCGCCATGGATCTAGGTGGGTGTTCGGTTCCTCTGGGCCCGCGTGGGCCGCGTTGAGCAACCGGCGACCAGGCAGTGCTGAGTGGGCCCGGGCTGAGGGAGACCTCCGGGCCGGGGAGGGGTTTGGGAGGGCGGGGGTGTCTTGGAGACCGGAGGTCGGGGGGCCGGGCTCTACCCGCCGCTCTTCCGCTCGCCTCTTGCCGGCTCCAGGCCCCTTTCCACGTGAAGGGGCCAGCGGATGTGAAGTTAGCGTTCGCGAGAGTGGACAGGTTCGGGCACGTGCTTTGGAAAAGGCCGGGCTCCGGCGGCGCCCCGGGGAATCCCGTATCCCCAACGATCTCATTTATTGAACGTCTACTAAGTTCTTGAGCAAGCGTTGAGGTCCTCGTGGATAAACGGGGATGATGATACCGTATCAGCCTCACAGAGTTTGGGGGAGTTTTCACTGAGATCACGTGTGTACAGTGTCGAGTCCGGTGCCTTGCGCAGGGCTAGCGTTCTTCAGACCAGCAGTTGTGGGCACGGGTTGCAGCAGCCGAGGCGGCAACGTGCGTCTTGATTCTCCAGATGCCAGGTCTGGGAGAAGGGAGGGGACAGCTGGTATAAATCGGCGGCTCCTTGCCCAGCCTCCCCCGCTGCTGGATGTGCTCTTAAGGGCATAAGACCAAGAGCTGTTCTGGGAGAGCTGGGGTGAGGCTCCCCAAGATGTGCCAGTATTAGTAGGCTGTTGAGAAATGTTCTGGTCCCTGCCCCCAGCCAGCTGTTCCGTGGTGGAAGGGTAGAGTTGGAAGAGTTTGGAGCCCTGCAGCTGTGGTGATCTCTGATCTCTGTCCCAGCCCACTGCTTTGCAGTTCCGACAACCTGAGCAAATTGTTTGAGTCTTAATGTTTCCATCTCTAAAACAGGAATGGTCCTCAAAATGTTGATCTGACGATGAAAAGATACACATACCAACTAGCACAGTGCCTGGTACAGAGTAAGCGCTTAAACATAAGGAGCGGGCACTCACAAGCGCCAGTTAACCATTCGTGATAAAACACTTGGGATTCGCCCAGCCATTAACTGCTTCTGGGACTTACTCCTTCAGGTGGCATGAGTATATACTTACCGTCTCTGGAAGGTGGGTCTCAGGGGCCAAAGATCTCAGCTGAGCAGGTAGAGCAATAAAATTAAATTTACAGAGTCAGAAGGGAGCCTTTTGGGGGGCCCTGGGAGAGCAGCCTGAACCAAAAAGAAAGGCCAGAACCCCCAGGGAGACCTCTCAGCAACCTGGCTCTTCCTGGGAGTCTGCCTCAGCCACTGGGCACCAAGATGGATTGCCTTCACCAGCGGGTTGCATAGGAGTGCTGTTCCAGATGGAAGGGGCAGGATAGTCTCCTGGCCCATGAAAATGGGGAAGCTGTGTTCTTGAGGGCCTGAGGGACTGAGGAAGGGGCCCTGGGAAAGGGGAGAGGGGTCAGGAACATTGAAGAGTGAGCAATGTTTGTACGATGATTTAGTTTCTGGCCCAAAGGAAATATACCTAAGAAAGACATGTCCTGTTTCTGAGCTGGAGGAGGCAAAGAATAGGGACAAGATTCTGGTCCTGGCAACAGTGGAAAGGTTTGGGAGAACCAGCGTTTATCGAGCACTTAGGCTCTTTGTAGCCTGATTCTATTTTGTAGTACGCGGGCCTCTCACTGTTGTGGCCTTTCCCGTTGCAGAGCACAGGCTCCGGACGTGCAGGCTCAGCGGCCATGGCTCACGGGCCTAGCCGCTCTGTGGCACGTGGGATCCTCCCGGACCGGGGCACGAACCCGTGTCCCCTGCATCAGCAGGCAGACTCTCAACCACTGCGCCACCAGGGAAGCCCTGTAGCCTGATTCTTAATTGTATATATCTTACCTAACCCTCAACAGCCCTGGAAGATGGGATTGGGAGCCAACAGTGGGTGTGGACCCAATGCCAGGGGCTTGACTGTATGTATTATTTGATCCTCAGGGTCATAATGTGAAGTCTGTATTATCCCCACATATGCAGAAGTTCAGAGAAGTAATCTGTCCAAGATCACACCACTTCCCCCCCCATCTCACCCCGGTACGCGGGCCTCTAACTGTTGTGGCCTCTCCCGTTGCGGAGCACAGGCTCCGGATGCGCAGGCTCAGTGGCCATGGCTCACGGGCCCAGCCGCTCCGCAGCATGTGGGATCTTCCCGGACTGGGGCACGAACCCGTGTCCCCTGCATCAGCAGGTGGACTGTCAACCACTGCGCCACCAGGGAAGCCCACACCACTTTTAAATGGCTGAGCTAGGAGTTAAACCCATGTCTAATTAAACATCCCAAGATGCCTTCCTTGCTAAGTCTGTGTCAACTCAGGGCTCATTGAAGAAGGACTTCTCTGAATCTAGTACAGTATTTTTTTCTATCTACTTCTTGGCTTCTACCAGAGAACCAGGACCATTAGTAGCTTATTCTCTTTGATGGAAAGAGCTGTGGGAATTGAACTGTTTCCCCAAAAGGCAGAACGTTTGAAATCTGTTTCCAAGACAAGGCTTTAAGAGAAAAAAGAGAAGCAGGGCTTGTCTGAGTGCTGCTGTGCAGACAGTCCTGGTCCACGCCCTTCCTAGTCTGTATCGGTACTTAGAAGCTCAGTTGTCAAGTCCTGCAGTAAGTACTTGGTGGCCGCTGTAGTTTGGTACTGTCCTTGCGCTCTCTCTCTTTCTCTCTCTCAGCCAGCCCTTCTTCCCCAAATCTTCTGCTGGCCCATCCTTTGCTGGAGGGCCTTGCCTCTGGGCAGGCTCCTTCCTGAGTCACATTTCAAGGTTGACTTGCCTCCTGAGCTTCAGCCCTGTGTTTCCATTGCTGGAGGACGTTTCTACCTTAATGTTCTACCTCAAACTCCAAATGACCAAGACGTATCAGTGTTCCTTCCAAGCACATCTCTCGTGTTCCCTGTTTGCAGTAGTGCCCGTTGTCTTCCCAGGTCCAGGCTAGAGAGCTTGGGAGTCCTTTTTTATTCCTCAGGTTAATCCTTTGACTTCAGCTCTGCAGCGGGTCCTAGAACCATCCCTTCTTCCCCCTCTCCCACTGATTTCATTCAGAACCCTTTTCATCTCTAACCCTAATAATGACAGCCTGCTGACCAACTGCTGCCTCTCCCTCTAACCTCTGCTTGCTGTTCTGAAAATTTTTCACCACATTCTATCCTATTGGACTTCTGTCTGTGCAGGACCTTTGAATATCTGTGAAGAAATGACTGTTCTGCATGGGGGCTTCTTGCTGGCCGAGCAGCTGTTCCGCCCCAAAACACTGGCAGAATTGACCAAGTCTGACTGGGAGCATGTCGGGCGGCCGATTGTGGAGGCTCTGAGGGAGATCTCCTCTGCCACGGCCTGCTCCCAGCCCTTCGCCTGGAAGAAGAAAGCTCTGATTATCATCTGGGCCAAGGCTCTGCAGCCCTACCCTGTCACGCCTTCTGACACTGAAACCCTGTGGCAGGAAGATGTGTTCTTCTCCGTGGGCAACATGATCCCCACCATCAACCACACGGTCCTCTTTGAGCTGCTTAAGTCCCTGGAAGCTTCCGGACTCTTTATCCAGCTCCTGATGGCCTTGCCCACTACTGTCTGCCATGCAGAACTAGAGCGCTTTTTGGAGCACATGACTATCGACACTTCTTCGAAGGATGTGGCCTTCTTCCTCGACGTTTGGTGGGAAATGATGAAGCACAAGGGCAATCAGCAGGACCCCCTGCTCTCCCAGTTCCGGACAATGGCCCATAAGTACCTGTCCTCTTCAGATGAGTTCTCCCACCCTCCAAAGAGGTTTAAGTCCGACCCGGATGTGTGTCCTACCGTGCCCCTGCTGGGCATGCTGCTCACTGGGCTGAAGCAAATCCAGGATAGGATCCTGTGCCCCGGGATGAAGTGTTGCGCCTTGGCCAACTTGGCTGACATGCTGACCGTGTTTGCACTGATGGAGGACAACCCCCAGGAAGTGTCCGCCACTGTGTACCTAGACAAACTGGCCACGGTGATCTCCGTGTGGAACACGGACACCCAGAACCCATATCACCAGCAGGCACTGGCAGAGAAGGTGAAGGAGGCAGAGCGGGACATCAGCCTGACCTCACTGGCCAGGCTGCCGAGCGAGACAATCCTCGTGGGCTTCGAGTTCCTGCGCAGCCTGCTGCGGGAGTGGCGGGAGGAGCTGCGGGCCACGCTCGGTGGCAGCCAGGGGACGAGCTACAGCAGCTACCGGCTGTGCGACAGCCTGACCTCCTTCAGCCAGAACCTGAAGCTCTACCTGGACACCGCTAGCCTGTCCAAGGAAGAGAGGCAGGTGGCCTCTGAGCTGGCGGAGTGCGTGGGTGACTTCCTGAAGGACACGAACAGGGTGCTGAAGAACAAGGGCTTTGAGAAGGACATCACTGCCTCCATCGCCATGGCCATCATCGAGCAGAAGTTGGACCGGCACGTGGAAATGTGCTACATTTTCG
This sequence comes from Aethalodelphis obliquidens, assembly GCF_003676395.1. NCBI lineage: Eukaryota > Metazoa > Chordata > Mammalia > Artiodactyla > Delphinidae > Aethalodelphis > Aethalodelphis obliquidens. The sequence continues at coordinate 5,773,228 of NW_020837982.1, forward strand.
CTTCTGAGAGGAAGTGGGCCTTCTCGGATGAGTGGCTGGCCTGCCTGGCCAGCAGCCGGGCTGTCTTCCAGGAGCCCGGCCTGGTGTTAGAGCTGCTGGAAGCAGTGGTGGACGTCAGCGCGGCAGACGGGGCTGTCCCCAGACCCCAGATCAAACAGGTCATCGACTTGATCCTGGAGTGTCATGCACACCTCTCACTGCCAGATAAAAATAAAGTCCTCTCGGGCGTCCTGCTCTCCTGGGGGCGCAAGGGCCTCTCTGAGAAGTTGTTGGGTCACTTGGAGGGGTTTCAGGAAGACCTCAACACGACTTTTAACCAGCTCACGCAGAGCGCTTCTGAACAGGGCTTGGCTAATGCCATCGCTTCTGTGGCCCGCCTAGTCATTCTGCACCCGGAGATCACGGTGAAGAAAGTGTGCAGCATGGCCGTGGTCAACCTTGGCACCCACAGGTTCCTGGCTCAGATTCTCACCGCCTTCCCTGCCCTCAGGTTCGCGGAAGAGCAGGGTCCAAATCCCTCCACGACGATCGTGGTGTCCTGCCTCAAAGAAACAGTCTGGACGAAGTTCTCTACACCCAGGGAAGAGAAGCAGTTTCTGGAGTTCCTGAGATGCCTGGTGAATCCTGTGAAGCCCCAAGGGATTCCAGTTGCTGCTCTTCTCAAGCCAGATGAGGTGCTAAAGGAATTCGTCCTGCCTTTCCTGATGCTCGACGTCAAAGAGGTGGACCTCAGTCTGAGGATCTTCATCCAGACTCTGGAAGCAAACACATGTCTAGAGGAATACTGGCTGCAGACCTGCTCTCCGTTCCCACTCATCTTCAGCCTGTGCCAGCTCCTGAATGGCTTCAGCAGATACTGGCAGCTCCCCAAGGAGAAGCGCTGCCTCCCCCTGGACGGGAAGGACCTGGTGATCCACATCCTGGAGCTCCTCTGTGAGGTGGTGTCGGCTAACGCCGAGACCTTCTCCCCGGACACCTGGGTCAAGTCCCTGTCCTGGCTCCACGGGAAGCTGGAGCAGCTGGACTGGACTGTGGGCCTGAGACTGAAGAGCTTCTTTGAGGGCCACTTCAAGTGTGAGGTACCAGCCACGCTCTTTGAGATCTGCAAGCTTTCTGAGGACAAGTGGACCTGCCAGGCCCGCCCCAGGTATGGGCCCGGCACAGGCCTCCTGGCCTGGATGGAGTGCTCCTGCATCTCCAGCAGCATCTCTGAGCAGATGCTCGCCCTGCTGGTGGTGGATGTGGGCAACCCTGAGGAGGTCAGGTTGTTCAGCAAGGGCTTCCTGGTGGCCCTGGTGCAGGTCATGCCGTGGTGCAGCCCCCAGGAGTGGCAGTGCCTTCACCAGCTGACCAGGAGACTGTTGGAGAAGCAGCTCCTGCATGTCCCCTACAGCCTGGAGTATATTCAGTTTGTCCCTCTGCTCAACCTGAAGCCCTTTGCCCAGGAGCTCCAACTCTCCGTACTCTTGCTGAGAGCTTTCCAGTTTCTCTGCAGCCAGAGTTGCCATAACTGGCTCCCTGTGGAAGGCTGGAGCCATGTGGTCAAGCTCCTCTGCAACAGCCTGACCAACCTCCTGGACTCTGTTCGGTTGATACAGTCAGTTGGCCCTTGGGCCCAAGGACAAGAGCAGGACCTGACCCAGGAAACCCTGTTTTTTTACACCCAGGTGTTCTGTCACGTTCTGCACATCATGGCCATGCTCCACCAGGAGGTGTGTGAACCACTGTATGTTTTGGCCTTGGAGATCCTCACCTGCTACGAAACCCTGAGCAAGACCAACCCTTCTGTCAGCTCCTTGCTCCAGAAAGTAAACGAGCAGCACTTCTTAAAGTCCATCGCCGAGAACATTAGCCCCGAGGAGCGGCGCCAAACCCTCCTGCAGAAGATCAGCAACTTCTGACCTTCGTGGGTCAGAAAACAGCTGGGCCTCAACCTGGCCAGGTCTACGGGGGCTACAGCTGAAAAACACAAATTTTTCGGTTATGTGAAATTTTACACAAGCCCAAAAATCTGACGACATTGTAAAGAAAATAGTTTCTTAGGTATTTGTAACATACAGATTGTAATAAAATTCTCTTTTGAGTTTTATCTTGCCTCTTTTGAGACTTTCTTATCAATAGTCTAGGCTCATCAGTACACGCTGAAATTGGGCGCAGCCAGTCGTGAAGATCAAGTCAAGCTGGGAGGCGCGTGTTCATCACTGGGCTTCTCCACCCTAGAATCTGGCAAATAAGTCTAAAGGTGAACCCACCCAGGTGGACTGACTACAAGGTACGTGTGTTCTGTTGCACTGAGAGTCTCTTTAAGAGTCATTTTGCCGTATCTTGGAAAGGGCAGGAACTAGGAAAGGGACTCTTTTCTGCTACCAATTGGCCATGTGATTTGTGTGTGCACAAGGCCTGCAACCAGTGTAAAAGGAGAGGGTTGGACCAAGAACATGAAATGTGGGGTGGGTGGGAGGGAGGTCAGTGACCTCAGGAAAACGGGTCTCTTCTGAATCGAGGACTTCTGCCCCACAGTGTTAACGCTGTCCATTCAGTGGATCTCAAAGGGGCTGTGCTGACACTGTCTGGTAATCACCACAGAGACGTGTTTAAAGGATGGGTGTAATTATCTTCTGCCTGGGGTGGGTTGTCATGGGTGGGTTGGTTGGTGGGTTTTTCTGTTTGTTTTATCTATCTATCTATCAGGTCTTAGTGTGGCAAGTGGGCTCCTTAGTTGTGGCTCACGGGCTCCTTAGTCGTGACTCGCCAGCTGTTTTAGTTGCGGCATGCGAACTCAGTTGCGACATGCATTTGGGATCTAGTTCCCTGGCCAGGGATCGAACCCTGGCCCCCTGCACTGGGAGCGTGGCGTCTTAACCACTGCACCACCAGGGAAGTCCCGGTTGTCACGGTTTTGAAGAACATGTGGGAGCAGGGAATGGTGTGTGCAAATGCGTGCCCAGGATATATTCCAGAACCATGAGGACTCGTTAGGGAAGTGTTTAATTGGGAGGCAAGGAAGGACAGCTCCATACCCCCATCACAGTGAGGCAGTATTCAAGTTCTCTCCCCCCGCACCTAAAGTGGGCTGGCTCTGTCTGCGGCCTACAGTTGGGTTTCCACCCTCCTGACTCCTAGTTGGGATTCACCTGGGAAGAGAAGAAAGGGCCTAAAGTTACGTGACCACTGGGCTAGAACTCTAGAACTCTGCAGTGTACTCTTGGCACCGTGAATTACAGAAACATGTTAGAGTGAGGTATGAGCTAGGCTCTGCTGGAGGCTGAAGGCATTCACACACACCCTTCCCCTGCAACAGCCCACCTCTGCCAGTTACACGGAGAAGAACACAGAACAGAAACAATAGCACACAGCAGCCATTCCAGTTGGTCACAGGACAGGTCTTAACCAGAAGTCGGCGTGGATATATTTCACAAATGAGAATAAGTTGGAAAATATTAGTGCAACTTAGTCACCACAGGGGTGATTTATAAAGATATACGGATAGTAAACAAAACGGTAAAAAAATTACAGCATTTTATGTTTTTAAATGGCACCCATTAAAGACTGAAATAGTCAAAATTTGAGACACTGTTACACACTCAGTACTTTAAAAGTTCACAGACAACAGTGAATTAAAAGGCACTTTTAAAAATCTAGTTTTTCACTACTGCTTGGGAAAAAACTTCATGGTAGCAGTTTCTAAAACCCATCCTTGTCGTTCAGGAGCAATTAGTGTTGGCACCAGAGGATCCTATCGGTAAATGGTGGTGAAGGAGTCAGTCTACAGAACATAATTTGGCCAGGGCTGACTTGCACTTTTGCTCTCCAGCCTTCTGTGGCTAAATGGCAGTAAGTCAGATAGGAACAGACTTTGGACCACAAGCTCTGGCTTATCAGGAGGCAGTCTAGATGAGACATCTCATGGTTTGGAATACAGCAGTCCGTTCTGCTTCATAGGATAAGGACAGTGTCAAAGCGGGGTTACCCAGTGAATAGCTCGGTAGCCATCATTTCACTTTACCCCTATAGTTTTTAATAAGAGCATCCTGTGTGTGTGGATATGGGGAAATCTGGGCTTGAGGGACATGCTAAAAAGGGAATAGTATCTGTGACTGTTGGTCTAACCAAGTCAGCCTGCAGAGGTGCTGACCTATTGGCCTTCCTACCTACTCAGGTGCTTCAGGTTCCCATCCCTGCCATCTACCCCACCGCGCCAGTGAGACTTCTGATCAGAAGTCGGTAGACAGGAGAATTCAATGTTGGCACATGGATGAAAGGATGAGGCAAAGGACCTACGGGTTATCTAGTAAACAATAAAAAAACTACCTACCCACAACGATTTTCCCAGGCCAACATCACAGGAAAAGAACCAAGTCATCACTTGCTTCTGCTGGCCCAGTATGTGTGGATACTCCCTGAGTGGCTGGAAAGGTGGGGAGCCACCAATATGAGGACCAGGCAGGTGCCCTTGTCACCTTGGTCCACCTATCTCCACACCCCATGCTTCTACCTCCAGAGCCCTTGAGATAAGACCCAAGGAAGGATCCTTGGGCTTCACGTTAAACCACCTTGCTGCCAGTGGAGGTCTGACGGGATCCAATAGTTGTTACTAAGGAAAAAGTGCTTTTGCAAAAGGGGCAGGTTAGAAACGAGAGGTGATAGGAATATTCTTTAGAGAAACGCTAATCCCTCTGCTTATCAATACCCAAAAGGCTGAGGCCACCCAGGGCACAATCTGCAGTTTGGTCCACGGGAATACTGAGTGGAGGAGGCGCCCTCACTGCCTGGCTCATGGAGCAATTAACCATCCTTTTTGGCTTGGGGAGCATCAAAGAGCCGGACTGCCTTCTTGCACAGCAGAGAGAACCAGTAGATCTGGGGAGCGATGAGGAAGGCGTTGGCCACATTGCAGTAGAAAGGAATGTGGAACGGCACTTGGAGCAGGCTCAGTCCCTGCTGCTGGCCGTAGGACCAGTACATGAAGGGGAAAAGGAGGATCCGACATGAGAAGAAGGTGGTCAGCGTGAGGATTCCGTTCACCTTGTACAGCAGCGTGTGCTGCTGCTTTAGCTGCAAAAGAGGGAAGGAGAGCACAGGGTCACTTTCAGGGAATGACTAGCCTGAGTCCCACAACGGACAGGCCAAGCGTCTCCTTTTCGGACACTTGTAGAAAAGATGATTGAGCACTGCCGTATTTGTATATGCAGAGAGTCTCATATTGTTTCCAACAGCGATGTGAAATTTGATCTAAGCCACCCAGCTGACAGGAGCACAGGAACGGTGGGTTAGAGAAACTCTGTGACCAGGATAAATATATATGAAGAACTGGATCAAATTTGAATCAAATGTACAATTTTTCAATCCCACTGGCTCGAAAGACCAACTGACCTTTAAGTCTGTTCAAGGGTCTCCTACCCCACTATTGGTAGCACTAAAGAAGTTTCTCCAAACCCTCTTAATCTACCAAGGAGAAGCAGAGTCTGTTCCCTCGGCACTTTCTGCCACTCCTTTCATACGTGCCTGAATCAGAACTCTGCCCAGCGACACAAACGGAGTACTCAGTTCTGCCATGAAGATGCAGCCAACAAAGAAGTCCCCAAGCTCTCCCCTAAGCCTCTGCAGAGGAAAAGAGGAAAAAGGGAAATAAGTAATGGAGGTTAAGGAACCACCGGAAGGAAAATTCTAACTAGGGCTATTGAAAAGGGTAACCCTGAGCAACCATGCAGGGAAATGGAAGTGCTAAACGGGCCAGTGCAGACCAGTTCACACTTGGAATCCTCATGGTCCAGAGGCAACTGCATCACACACTGAGCTTTCTCTAGAATTTCAGTGTCAGCCAAAAGGAACTCTGCAGCCCACTTTTGGGTATCCAACTTAGTCATGCCAAGGGCAGGCACTTAAGCCAGTTCAGTTCCACGAAATATGCACCAGGGCCCATGCCTGATGTTAGGGTCCCCAACACAATCAAGAGAGACTTATTAAAGAATGTCATGCACTCTACCTCTCCTTTTATCCTTTCAAGAAAGCAGTATAGGGAATTCCCTAGCAGTCGAGTGGTTAGGACTCGGCACTTTTGCTGCTGTGGCCCAGCTTCAACCCCTGGCTGGGGAACTAAGATCCCCCACAAGCCACAAGGCGCGGCCAAATATAGAAAGCAAGCAAGCAGTATTGGGATAGCAGTTCTGTCTCTTAGTACCACCGAGCGAGGTACGTAAACTCATAGAGCCCCAGTTTCTTCCTCTATGGTATAGGGCTAATATTTTCTAATTATCATTTCTAATTATTTCTAATAATTTCTAATGATTAGAAAGCAACAAATTTTTTTAAAGTTTTTTTTTTTTATGTGGACCATTCTTAAAGTCTTTATTGAATTTGTCACAATTTTGCTTCTGTTTTATGTTTTGGTTTTTTGGCCGCGAGGCATGTGGGATCTTAGCTCCCCGACCAGGGGTCGAACCCGCACCCCCTGCGTTGGAAGGTGAAGTACTAACCACTGGACCCCCAGGGAAGCCCCCAAGCTACAAGTTTTTAAATCAAGCACCTGTCACCTGGTAGGCGCTTCGGAATTACTAGTCTCCCCTCTGCATTCCCATTTCTCTTCCTTGTTGGGTGAGTTTTTTTAATGGGAAAAAATGGATCTGGGGAGAAATTATGAGGCTATTTGCTTTGAGAGTCTGTGCTTTTGTGACATCAAAATAATGCCAACAGCCCTCTCTGGGCACTATCAGAGCAAATAACCAGTTGATGGAGCTACGCTCATTTCTTTGAAACAATTTTTATGGTGTTTTCTATTATATTGTATGAACTAAAGGCAGAACCTTTGACAAATGCTTGGGCATCACAGAGGGCTGGGGGATTGCCAGTGAAGAGGATCACAGACATTTCAGATTTAACTCCTTTCTACACTGTGGCAGCAGCTGGCAGGAGGGCAGTGGGGGCAGCAGGAAAGGGGAAGAAAAGGGGGCAGTCTGACAGTTGGGACACCCAGTTCAACAGGAGGAATGAGTGGCTGAACCTACTGGTGCCTGTCCTGGGAGGCCATTACCTGTGCGACGGGCACAAGGACAAACAGAATAACTGCGTGGTGCGTGATCATGAGGCGGTTTTTACTTAGGAAGTTTCGAAAAATGGTGAGGGGACGTTTGCTGCTCTGGTCCCTGGTTCGGTACCATTCACAGAGGTACATGGCGTAGGAGTCATAGATCATGTATGGAATCAAAAACCAGACATACTCTCGGGCAAGCCAGTGCCTGAAAGAAAGCATATGGATGGTCCAAGAAGTAATTATGGAAATCCGTTATGAAGGCTCACAGCCAGCCTCTTCTTAAACACATCTGCAGCAGCTTTGCACTTAATCAGCTGTTTTTACTCCAGATACTTCACAATGAACATGCTGAAGCTGACAAATAAGGAGAGTGAACAACTTTCTCTAAATTACAGGGCAAACTCATAAGTGTCAAAGGTAGAAAGCAAGGATTCACTCAGCACCATGGGTTTCAGTGACTTGCCCTCACTATCTGTCTGGTTTAGCTACTCATTTGTAATGGATTTTCTGGTACTTTGTGATATAAGCTGACTTTGATAGATATCTCTACCAGTGATTCAACAGACCCACCAAGAAACAGGTTTGGAAAGTGACCCAAATCCCAAACCCAGTATTTCCAGTTTAACTCTACTCAGTTGCTCAATAGTTGGGACATTACTCTTGAATCTGTTTGCAACCCCACTCTAGGGAGTTTCCAGGAAGTAACCCTGGCCACTTTCTTTACAATACTATGGCTAAACCCAGTTTCATTCAAGAAAAATATCTCTGGAAATGAGCCCAGAGCTCAAGGACTACCTTACAGGAGACAGATACCAAAAGAGAAGCTAGGACAAAAGACAGTGTTCCCATTTACTTGTCCAAAGGGGTTGAATCAATATTTGCTGAGTCAAAATGACAGTTTATCACTGTCCCAGAGCAGATTAGAAGCTAAGTCTCTACAATTTCCAAAATTTTGTTCCCCAAATAGTCACTCTACAGAAAATCTACATGAAAAAAAAAATCTAAATTGAAATTATGTACTATCCTGGGAAGGATTAGACTAAGTCAGCGAAGTTTTATCAAGCGCCCATGTGTTAGGTAGAAGAAACCATTTAGTTTTATGGTTCTTAAACTACCTGAACATCAGAATCGCCTGCAGTGCTTATAAAGGGCTCCACGCCTCAGAGACTAAACATGGTGTGCCCAGGACCTCAAATCTGTATTTTTAACCTTGTCTTCATTTAACCTAAGGAGCCAGTCCACTGAACTGCAACATTGGGAATATAGAGTGCCATTCACATTTCTGTTCCTGAATGATTCCACACTTACCACAGCAAAACTAAATAATGAGTAAGCAGTGACATAGGCAAACAAGTAATGGCAAACTTAATATACATTCAGGTAAATCAATTAGCCAAGTTCCAATGAGGCAGAAAGATGCAATATTTATTCTACTGCCCATCTGTGGTCTCCATCGCTTTCTTGAAGCAAATCCAAAGTAAAACAACTATGAAGAGCAATTAAAAACTCATCTGAAATATAACTGACCTCTCCCCTTGCGTGGAGCCTAGGGTTTTAAAATTTTGCACACGGTACCAATTCAATAAGATGCGAAATTGTGGCTGTTAGTTGAATTCCCTGAAGACTTACCAGCAAGCGATCTGGATTATAATCTTAGCTAGCACTAGCCTGGACTTTAACTTTTGTTTTTGTTTTTTTTGCGGTACGTGGGCCTCTCACTGTTGTGGCCTCTCCCGTTGCGGAGCACAGGCTCCGGACGCGCAGGCTCAGCGGCCATGGCTCACGGGCCCAGCCGCTCCGCGGCATGTGGGATCTTCCCAGACTGGGGCATGAACCCGCGTCCCCTGCATCGGCAGGCGGACTCTCAACCACTGCACCACCAGGGAAGCCCGACCTTAACTTTTTTTATAAAATGAAGATAATTAAAAAAAAAAAAGATAATAATCCTTGTCTTACTTTCCTGATGAAGTTATTGTGAAGATTAGAAAGTTAAAAGTATGAGAGTACTTTTAATTGTTACTATTATTATTTTTGGCCACACCATGCAGTTTGTGGGATCTTAGTTCCCAGACCAGGATCAAACCCAGGTCCTCGGCACTTATTTAAATGTAAGTGAGCTGTGTGGCCAAAAAAAAAGAAGCGCTTACATTGAGAACTAGGGATCTGGGTCTCTTTAAGGAGCTGATGAAACCCCTGGCCCTGCATCACACCCTACAGATAATTTGGGAAGATTCATAGACACCCCCTCCTACCTACAGACATTCTATATGAAGGCCTAAAATTAAAAGACATAGAATAGAAAAATATTTGGATGTACAGACTATGAACCCCAAAAGGCTTTTTTTTCCAGATGATTAGGTGCCTTTAGGGCATCCTTGTGCATCCATGTAAGTTGAGGGCACAGAAGGTGCTGTCTGTCTCTATTTTGCAAGTAGAGGATGAATCTAAGGCATAAAGATATACAAAAGAGGGGCTTCCCTGGTGGCGCAGTGGTTGAGAGTCCGCCTGCCGATGCAGGGGATACGGGTTCGTGCCCCGGTCCGGGAAGACCCCACATGCCACGGAGCGGCTGGGCCCGTGAGCCATGGCCGCTGAGCCTGCGCGTCCGGAGCCTGTGCTCCACAACGAGAGGAGACGCAGGAGAGAAAAGAGCCCCTAACACCAAAAAAAAAAAAAAAAAAAAAAAAGATATACAAAATGAGGACCCTAAAAGCCAAACTTAGATTTGCTACCATGCTCAAGCCACTAAGACACATGGCTTCTGAGGGGAGAACACAAGCGTGCTACAGAACTGAAAGTTAATTGTGTGCAGATCTCTTCCTGAGATGTGTAGCAGCTGCCTGCTGCTTGCCCTCAAGTGCCATGGGGGCTGCATCTGTCTTAGCTTAATCTCTGCAAAGGAGGCAGGTTTCAAGTTTGACCTGACAAACTGGGGGCAGTGAGGGAGCCTGCTGCACCATCAGGAAATGGTCAATTAAAATAAAAATTGAACCCAGCTGAGAAAATGCTGTTAGTCTTTGGTGTATGCAATCAAAGTCACTTGACCTATCTTCTCTCAGGATCTACAATTCATCGCCAATAACTGGTTTTCTCTAAAAAAAAAAAAAAAAAGGCAAAAGAGAAGCACGAAAACCTTGATGGCAGGGTTAATCCCAAATAAGAACCAGGCACCAAATTTGCAGGCCACAGTGAGATAGATGCCCCTCTCGGGCTCCCCTCCCATTCCATTCCCAACAGGTGAAAACCAGGACACATAATAAACATGAGAAAGGGATTAGGAAAGGCTATTAACTTTCCCTGCACATATGACAATTGCTCTTCAACTTAACTGTGAGGAGGAAAGGGTGATTCTAGGAAGACAGGTAAAAAAGGATGGCTTTGAAAGGATGGCTTTAAAATGGGGTGGGGGGGCACTGTTACCCAGGTCTAAATACTATACAAAGTAGACCAGCCTGGTCGCTGTAAGTTGTTTCACTGAATGCACATTTCCTGTCCTGCCTGTGGACTGAACTTTCACACCCATTCGAGTCAGTTTTCTGAAAGCTCCAGAAAACTCTTCATCACCTTCATCTTTCAGAGGAAAGACAAGAGCAGCATTTGTAAGGAAAGGGGTGGTGGATTTGTTCCTTTCCATAGCAGGGCTCTGCTAACCACACATCCTATCTTGGCCGATGAATGCTCCACAGCAGAACCCCAGGGAGATCATTTAAAAGAACCAAAAGCCACACTTCCACTTCTGAATAATTTTCACATTTATCTATCGCATAAAGAACCTGGATCGTTGGACCACACTGTCCTCTAACACGCCACCTTAAATCAGACTCAGGCTCTGTCATGGTCTAGCATTTCTTCAGTTTACTTTCTCCTAAGCTGGCGATGCTGAAGGTGAGGAGAGGAGGAGCGAACTAGTTATAGTGCCCAAGTTTCACCCATTAATCAGCAGCCTGACGGCACATGCTGATAAAGAACTAGGACCTGTGAGCCACTCAAATGCGGAAGCTTCGAAAAAGCCCAGCGCCGTGATCGGTGTAGCTTTCACCTGGCATTGGATGTTACCTGTCGGTGATCACGTGGCTACAGGAGCGGATGATGATGATCCCAGACCCGGTGGCCAACACAGCCTGCACTGAAGAAACCAGCCTAACGTGCGACAGAAAAGAGAAAAGGGGGGAGGGGGGACGGAAAGAGTGCTCAGTCCAGTCCCATGGACAGCATGAAGCCAGAACTCTTCAACCTGACTTCCCCCGGCCGCCAGGGCGCCGAGGAAAACGGTAGGGCCGCCGCCGCGCTCCCGACTCCCAAAGCAGCTGGCAGATGTCAGCATCGGGGAGACGTCCCTCCCGGTCCTCATCAGCGTGGGCAGCCCCCCCACCCTCCAGCCTGCTCCCGCTCCACCCTCCTCCGCCTCCCTCCCTCCGGGGGCAGGCTGCACAGGGTCCTCGGAGCTCTCCGGCCCGCGCCGTGGACTGGGCGAGGACCCGGGAGGCGGCCCCCTCGCTTCCTGTCGTCCCCCTTTTCCGCCCTGGGCTCGGCGTTGGGCGGGCGCAGCCGGGACGCGTGGTCGGGCGGCGGCGCGGCCTCGCCCCGTACCTGGTGCTGATCAGCACGCAGTCGTTGTGGGTCCAGGCGGGCCGCGCGCGCCGCAGCCCCCAGGCGCAGAGCCCGAAGAGCCCCGGGAAGAGGAGCGAGCCCCAGGCCAGCGGCAGCAGCATGGGTGCTCGGGCTCGGCCGCCTAGCTCGGCGCCCTCGGCGTGGCTCAGTCGGCTCCGCGCGCGCGGCTCCGGGACTGACGCGGCCTGCCCGCCCCTATTTCTACCCTCCGCCCTCCGCCCCCCGGCCCCGGCCCCGGCCCGCCGCGACTCCGGCAGCCGCCGGGCGCTGGTCCCGAGCCCGCGGCGCCACTCCCCGCGTGACCAGGCCGCGGACCGCGATAGGAGCGGGCTGGCCGGGCGGGGCGGGGTCTCGCCGCCACCCCCCCTGGGCCCCGAGGCTTCCCCTGGTTTCCCGGCCGGCGAGTAGGCGGCAGCGGGAGCTGCTGCCCGCCGGGCGCCGAGTGAGCGGACGTTGCTTCCCCGACCAGCGGCGCGCGAGTGGCCGCCGCCGGGGCGAGGCCGTGGAGGAAGCGCCGAGGCACTCGGGGCTTCTGTTCCGTCACCGCTGACGCCTCCCCCTCCCTCGGGGACCCGCCTGGCTGACGAACTGCCCCGCACCTGCCCACCGGGCGAGGGAGGAGAGGTGGGGGAGGCCCCGAGAGGGCCAGGTAGGAAAAGGCTCCGGGCCTAGACCCCCGACCAGCAGGGTGGGGTGAGCCCGCGGGGCAGGGGCGTGGCCCGGCGCGAACAGGGCGGTGAGCGTCTCTCCAGGCGAAGGAAGGACAGGGCGGGTGGGCTTGAGGCCGTCTGCTCGCCTGACTTATCTATGAAGCACTCTCGCTTCCAAGTGGGAGGCTTAAGGAAATGGTCGTTCTGCCGGCCAGAGATGGCTTTTCCACGTCCTGCCAACCGCCGAAATTTCTCCAGAGGAGCATCGATCCAGCAGTTCCTCTCTCAAGCCACACATCGAGGTGGAATCTCACGGCTGCAGACTTCCTGTGGTACTGCGGTACTGTCTCTAGGCTTTGGCTCAAGATGCTGTCCCTTCTTGGTGACTGTTTTGTTGTTGTTGACAGCGTTGTGCTTACTTCAAAGTTCTCGGGCCAAATGCCCTGAACTTGGGTGGGCGGAATCGAATCATTTTCACTCAGCCCCAGTCACATGGCACCAATACAGTAACTTCAGTATTACCGGCTTCTCTTCTCTTGGGACTTGCCAGAGTTTTACTTTGGTCTGTATCTTCCTCAGCTTACAAATGTGGGGGGAAAGACAATTCATTTATGTCTACAGCAATTGAAAGGTACTGTGGGTCTCTTCAAATCACCATCATGCAAAATGCTAACCAAAGCCCCGTAAGAGTCCTTTGGAACAGCTGGGCTCAGCCTCCCTGGGCCAGTTTCCTCATTTGTGAAATGAAAAAGCTGAATTACAAGTTCTCTTTGGTTCTTCCAGCTCAAAATTCTTAAGATTCTATGACTTTCATAAGGTAACATTATTTCTTTAGATGTCAATTAAATTTCTCTAACATGGCAGTTGCTGGTGTAGAAGCCGATGTAAACACAGCTTTTAACGTCGTCGTATATGTGGTTAAGGTGAGGGATTTAGGAAGCAACATTAAGGAAGCAGAAAACCCAAAGAAAAGTCTGATATTTCTTCCACTTAGGGCAACATCTCTAACTCCCAAATTCACCGGTAACACCCTTGGTGAAATAAGAAAGATACTTAAATTTGGCAGCAAGATATCTGGCAAATAAAAAGCTTTCTGTACATTCACATTTGCATGTGGGTAAAGGACAGCTATCTTCCATTCTCTTCAGAACAACAAATCCTTCTGCATTGCAATTTCTACTCCCTACCCGTTTATCCCAGTCACCTCTGGCTCCAGCTTTTCCAGAGAGGGACAAGTGGTCACAAGTCCTCCCTGCCTTCTCTTCTTAAAGGGATCAGCAACATGCATCAGGGATGCCAATACTTTTCAGTGATGGGAATCAATCTACCCCCTATGCAAGAAGTCGTTTGTACAGCTCTTAAGGAGTCTATGAAACGACAACAAAACAACAGATGTTTCATGCATAGAAAATAACCAGTAAAATCAGTTTCCAACACCATGCTCATGAAGTCACCAGAATGTTTAGGCTGAACCACCAGAAGGGCAACAAGCATAAAGTGAGCCCTGGCTTTTCAAGTGGGCAAACGATAATGTCAAAAAGCATCAAGCTTTTTTTTTACACAAACTTCTACTCACCCTTCAGAAGTCTTGAGTCAACTGTTTCCTCCTGCAAGAAGGTTTCAATTTACCTGTCTCTCCAGGCAGGTTTATAAGTTCATTTTCTAAACTGCCTTTGCATTTGAGTAGTGAGCAAGTTGGTTTTTATTTGTATGCGCTTTCCTTGAAACAGGACCATGTCGGGAATTCCCTGGCGGTCCAGTGGTTAGGACTGGGCGCTCTCACTGCCAGGCCCGGGTTCGATCCCTGGTTGGGGAACTAAGATCCTGCATGCCGTTTGGCGCGGTCAAAAAAACCCAAAAAAACAACAAAAAAAAACCCCTCAGAATCTTTTTGTTTTGTTTCCTAAGTTATACCTGGCACATTGCAGGTGCTCAAGAAATGTTTGATACTTTTTAAAGCTAATGCTTATTGAGTGCTTACTATGTGCCAGGTACCGGATCCAGCATTTTGCATGAGTTATCTCATTGGTTCCTCGCGAAAAATCTGTTGTCCTCACTCTGTGTGAGTGTGTGTCTGCAAAATGAGACCCAAAGCAACTAAAATATTGCTAAGGTCACACTGCTGGTAGCAGAGTTGGGATTCAGTATTTTCTGCCTTCAAGGTCAATGTGCTTAATGACTATTCTGCCTTCGAACTTGATAAGCAAGGAGAGAGTACATAATTCTTTTTCACAATGTGGTTGCTGATTAATAACCACTGTTCCTAATTGTTTACCCACAAATATAAATGTGTGGGGTGGAGCTTATGGGCTCTGATGCTGCTATTATTAACACCATTTTATATTTATATATAACTTTATAATTTTTTTTTTTTTTTTTTGCGGTACGCGGGCCTCTCACTGTTGTGGCCTCTCCCGTTGCGGAGCACAGGCTCCGGACGCGCATGCTCAGCGGCCATGGCTCACGGGCCCAGCCGCTCCGCGGCACGTGGGATCCTCCCGGACCGGGGCACGAACCTGTGTCCCCTGCATCGGCAGGCGGACTCTTAACCACTGCGCCACCAGGGAAGCCCTAACTTTATAATTTTTCAAAGCACTTTACATGTATTATCTCACTTGGTTCTCAAAATAACCCAGTGAGGTAGGTGAACATATTATTTTCATTTTATAGATAAGGAGACTTGGATGCAAATGGTAAACTGAATTGCCACCCTACGAAGTGGCAAGTCTCAAATTAGGACCCTGGACTCCTGATTCATGTTCCAGGGTGATTGCAACTGAGGCAGACAAAGAGAAAGAAAGTGATGGCCGTTAATGGAACATCACTCCCTTCAGACAAAGAGAAAGAAAGTGATGGCCGTTAATGGAACATCACTCCCTTCAGGCTACCATCAGCAAAAGCCAGACAGCATTTCAAGGAGGCAGCTTGCTCTCAGGACTCAGAGTGTGGCCAGGAGGAAGTTAGTTGCCTTCCTTTTTTTTCCCCTTGTACTTTGCATTCAGTAACAACACCTGATCAACACCTTTCACTGATACCTGCATTTGTGTTTCCCCTCCAGACTGAATGCTCCTGATGGGCAGGTGGGGCCTATCTATCCAGGAGGCAGCCATGGCAGCTCCAGGGTTAGGAGTAGAGGACCTGAGTGCCCGTTTTGGCTCTGCTACTCAGAAGCTGTGTGACATGGAGAAAACTACCTACCCTTCCCTGTAAATGGGGTTTCCTCTACCTAACTCACAGGGTGGCTGTGAGAATTAGGTGAGATCTTTTCAAAAATACATGTAAACTATATGCAGGGCAGGGATTTCCCTGGCGGTCCAGTGGTTAAGACTCCACGCTTCCACTGCAGGGGGTGCAGGTTCGATCCCTGGACCAGGAACTAAGATCCCACGTGCCACTGGTACAGACAAAAAAAAAAAAAAAAACTATATGCAGGGCAGAGGCCAGGATTATTGTTCTTTCTCTTGGTATCCCCACAGCACAGTTACTTGCTGGTAAGCTTCTCAATAAACATCTATTGGGTTGAAGATGCCCTAGGCCTGCCTTAGCCAGCTTCCAGACTGCAGCTTCTTCAGTTATATCCTGGACTATTTGCAATAGCAAACTGTGAGTCCGAGAAGCAGTCACACCCAAGCACGTGGCTTCTGCAAACAGTGGCCACAGCTGCACACCACAGGAAAGTCTTTGCTTTTGTACACAGTGATAATGATCCCTGTCAATAAAAACCATAATTTACACAAAGAGCTGATTATATAGTGCTTGCCTTTGTGTACTGCTCTGTTTTTTCAAAGTCCTTTCACATAGGCGTTTCCTTTGCTATAAATGCAAAAATTTGCTTGTTTGCAGATGGCTACACCTAACTAAAAGCAGAGTGAGTCCTACAAGCTTAAGAAGTATTCAAGGGCTTCCCTGGTGGCGCAGTGGTTGAGAGTCCGCCTGCCGATGCAGGGGACACGGGTTCGTGTCCCGGTCCGGGAAGATCCCACATGCCGCGGAGCCTGTGCGTCCGCAGCCTGTGCTCCGCAACGGGAGAAGACACAACAGTGAGTAAGCCTGCGTACTGCAAAAAAAAAAAAAAAAAAAAAAGTATTCAAGGACGTTAATCCATTAAGAAAATTACCTTTGAAATGAGTTAGAACCAGCAAATTGCTGTGAACAAATTCAGCTGCCTTCCTAAATCATCAGGTCAACAATTTTCAGTGTCTTCATGTCTCATAAGTAATTCCATAAAAGGTTGATTTTGCTTACTTTAACTTATATGATTTCTTTTTTTTTTTAGTTTTTTGGTCATAAAAGTAATACTTTAAAAAGTAAAACCTGTGCAATATGGAAAATAATAATCATAAATAATGCCACCACTGAGAGATATTACTCTCAGATTATTAACATTTTAGTAGAATTCTTCCATATGTATACATATATAGTAGAATATGCATTTATTATATATTTCATTGAGATCATGCTTTAAATTAATTTTTAAAATTTTATTTATTTATTTACTTTTGGCTGTGTTAGGTCTTCGTCACTGCTCCTGGGCTTTTCTCTAGTTGCAGTGAGTGGGGGCTACTCTTTGTTGCGGTGCGCAGGCTTCTCATTGCAGTGGCTTCTCTTGTTGCGGAGCACGGGCTCTAGGCGCGCGGGCTTCAGTAGTTGTGGCACGTTGGCTCGGTAGTTGTGGCTTGCAGGGTCTAGAGTGCAGGCTCAGTAGTTGTGGCGCACGGGCTTAGATGCTCTGTGGCATATGGGGTCTTCCCGGACCAGGTCTCAAACCCAAGTCCCCTGCATTGGCAGGTGGATTCTTAACCACTGTGCCACCAGGGAAGTCCCTTTAAATTAATTTTGAATATTAATATTTCACTTATCATAAGCATTTTCAATGTTAAGATTTTCACAAACCTCATTTTTAATAAGTCAGAAGTGATTTGATATTTAAATTATTGTAGATTATATTTCAAAGCGGGTTTTCACTGGTTTTGAAAGGAATTCTTGGGGTGAGAGCAGGTTTGTTCATAGACACATCCTGGCACACAAACATAGACAATGGCTTCATCCTTTCTGGTAACTTTATCCTTAAAAATATTAAGATTCTCATCCTTACTAGCACTCTCAGTTTCTGTTTTTAAAGTGGCATCATAATATCTATAGCGACCCCAAGCTCCTATTTAAGTATCTAGTTTTTTCTTTTTATAGGCTGAGCTCTATTAACCTATGTAGTAAACTACAGTTATGTAGGTGCTTGGTACTTAAGAAATGAATGAAGGAAAAGCATTCCTGTGAAGCTAAGTCTGTAGTGTCTTGTGCCATGCACAGTCAATCTCAACGCCAAGAGTTAATTACAGCTCAGCAAGATTGTAGGTGAAAACTTAAATGCTGGAAACTAAGAACTAGCATTCAAAAAGATACGTGCACCCCTATGTTCACAGCAGCACTATTCGCAATAGCCAAGGCATGGAAACAACCTAAATGTTCATCTACAGATGAATGGATAAAGAAGATGTGGTGTGTATACACAGTGGAATACTACTCAGTCATAAAAAGGAATGAAATAATGCCATTTGCAGCAACATGAATGGATGTAGAGATTATCATACTAAGTGAAGTCAGAAACAGAAAGGAAAATACCATACAACATCACTTACATGTGGAATCTAAAATATGACACAGGACTATCCCTGGTGGTGCAGTGGTTAAGAATCCGCCTGCCAATGCAGGGGACACAGGTTTGAGCCCTGGTCTGGGAAGATCCCATATGCCGCAGAGCAACTAAGCCTGTGTGCCACAACTACTGAGCCTACGCTCTAGAGCCCACGAGCCATAACAACTGAGCCCATGTGCCACAACTGCTGAGGTCCACACGCCTAGAGCCCGTGCTCTGCAACAAGAGAAGCCACCACAATGAGAAGCCCACGCACTGTAACAAAGAGTAGCCCCCACTCGCCACGATTAGAGAAAGCCCACACACAGCAACCAAGACCCAACGCAGCCAAAAATAAATTAATTAATTAAAAATAAATAAATAAAATAAAAATATGACACAAATGAACTTATCTACAAAAGAGACTCACAGACATAGAACAGACTTGTGGTTGCCAGAGAGGAGGGGGACTGGGGGAGGGATGGATTGGGACTCTGGGATTAGCAGAGGCAAACTATTTTATATAGAATGGATAACAAAGTCCTACTGTATAGCACAAGGAACTATATTCAATATCCTGGATAAACCATAATGGAACAAAATATAAAAAATAATGTATATATATGTATAACTGAATCACTGTTGTATAGCAGAAATTAACACATTATAAGTTAACTATACTTCATTAAAAAAAAAGAACAATGCAGAGAGAGTTGATTAGTTACAGAGACTTAAAAGTCTATTTTGGGAAGGAATCTTCATTATATATAGCAACAAGAACCTCAGCCCCATTGTATATATGTGCCACATCTTCTTTATCCATTCATCTGTTGATGGACACTTAGGTTGCTTCCATGTCCTAGCTATTGTAAATACAGCTGCAATGAAATATTACTCAGACATAAAAAGGAACAGAACTGCGTTATTTGTAGTGAGGTGGATCGACCTAGAGACTGTCATACAGAGTGAAGTAAGTCAGAAAGAGAAAAACAAATACCGTATGCCAACACATATATATGGAATCTAAAAAAAAAAAAAGGTCATGCAGAACCTAGGGGCAAGGCGGGAATAAGAGAACGGACTTGAGGATATGGGGAGGGGGAACGGTAAGCTGGGACAAAATGAGAGAGTGGCATGGACATATATACACTACCAAACGTAAAATAGATAGCTAGTGGGAAGCAGCTGCATAGCACAGGGAGATCAGCTCGGTGCTTTGTGACCACCTAGAGGGGTGGGACAGGGAGGGTGGGAGGGAGACGCAAGAGGGAAGAGATATGGGGATATATGTATACATATAGCTGATTCACTTTGTTATAAAGCAGAAACTAACACACCATTGTAAAGCAATTATACTCCAATAAAGATGTTAAAAAAAAAAAAAGAACCTCAGCCCCAAGAATCCTAGCGCATGCTTATGTGGCACCTGAGTGTCACACTTGTCTGTGACTGACCTCATGAACCATGAATGGTCAGTCTAAAGACTGAATGAGCTGTTGAGGTAAGAGCCAGGCTGAAATACATTTGCTCTGCAGACACAGCAAACTCCCACGTTGCCAGGGAACATGATGGAGCTGCCTAGCAGAGGTCTTAGAAGGATTTGGAAGGTTTTAAATAATATTAGTGTAAGATGAAGAGCAGGGAGCACTTGGTAGTCAAGAGTCTGCCACTTTCCTTCTTTTATGTGTTATAAATCCACTGTTTCCTTATGCAGTATCTGTGGCTTGATTGGTTTGTCCTTATATGTTTTCTTCTCCTGTTTAGATAGTAAATACCATGTCCACTCAATCTGCTGCTGTTTAACGTCTACTATTGTGGTCCTGGCCAATACAGCAGCATACATATTAGCCTTCAAAAAAGATTTTAAGGGCTTCCCTGGAGGCGCGGTGGTTGAGAGTCTGCCTGCCGATGCAGGGGACACGGGTTCGTGACCCGGTCCAGGAGGATCCCACATGCCACGGAGCGGCTGGGACCGTGAGCCATGGCCGCTGAGCCTGCGCGTCCGGAGCCTGTGCTCCGCAATGGGAGAGGCCACAGCAGTGAGAGGCCCGCGTACTGCAAAAAAAAAAAAAAAAAAAAAGATTTTAACATTGAAAAGGGAGAGAAACAACTATCACTATTTTTCAAACAATATGGTACTTTATCAAGAAAAAATAAGAAAATCAACTGAAATTTAGAATAAGACAGTTGAGGTAAGGTGGCTAGATACAAAATTGACACACAAAAATAAATGGCTTTTCTATAAGCCAACAAATAACAATTAGAAATGGTAATAGAAAAAGAGGACCATTTACAATTTTTTTATAATTTATAAAATCACCAGTTTTAGACCTAACAAGAAATATGCAAGACCTATATGAAGAAAGCCACAGACCTTTACTGAAAGACATAAAAACCTAAATAAATGGAGAGCATGGCCTAAAAATTCAATGTTGTAAACATGTCAACTTTCCCCAAATTGATGTCTAAATTCAATACAATTCCAGTCAAAATCCCAGCGTGTTTTTAATGGACTCCATAAGCTCTTTCTAAAGCTTATGTGGGACTTCCCTGGTGGTCCAGTGGCTAAGACTCTGCACTCCCAATGCAGGGGGCCTGGGTTTGATCCCTCGTCAGGGAACTAGATCCCACATGCCGCAATTAAGAGTTCATGCGCTGCAACTAAAGATCCCACACGCAGCAACCACGATCCCGCGTGCTGCAACTAAGACCCGGCGCAGCCACATAAATAAATAAATAATAAAGCTTGTGTGAATTAGAGATTATGTGCAAGTAAATATTTACAAGACTGATAATATCCAGTGTACATAAAGATATGAGGGTTAGAGACACTTTTCTCAGTGCTGAAAGAAGTATAAATATGTATGGCAAGGATTCAGCATTGTTTGTAATAGCAAAGAAAAATTAGGAATGATCTAAATATCCAGTAGTGGAATGCAGCTCTTCCTCAGCTTATGGTGGTGTTATGTCCCGATAAACTCATGGTAAGTTGAAAATACCGTAAGTTGACAATGCATTTAATATACCCAACCTACTGAACAACATAGCTGAGCCTAGCCCATCTTAATTAAAAGTGCTCAGAACACATACATTAGCCTACATTTGGGCAAAATCATCTAACACAAAGCTTATTTTATAATAAAGTGTTGAACATCTCATGCAATTTATTGAGTACTGTACTGAAAGTGAAAAACAGAATGGGGAAGAGTACCAGTTGTTTACCCTCGACTGCCTCGCTCACAGGGAGCTGCAGCTCGCTGCCCCTGCCCAGCATCGCAAGAGCGTATATTCACCCAGCACACTGCTAGCCCGGGAAAAGATCAAAATTCGAAGTATGGTTTCTACTGAATGCGTATTGCTTTCGCATTATCATAAAGTTGAAAAATTGTAAATCGAACTATCGTAAGTCAAGTGGGAGACCGTCTGACAAAATATTTTATGGTATGATCAAACAATGGAATGCTACATAGCCTCTGAAAGGAGAGGTAGACCAAAATACAGAGAAAGATCTCCAGAACATACTGGAAATTTAAAGGGGAAAGAACAAATCACAACAATAAGTACAGTGAGATGTAAATTAGTTTAAAAAAAACTATAAATGTGCTTGTACGTATATTGCTACATAATCACGCAAAGAAAGGTTTGGAAGGGGAACACCAGACTAACAGTGTGGGGAGAGAAGTGTGTATGGGCGTGTGTTGGTTTTGTGTCTGTGGGGTGAGGTGAATTAAAAATGACTTTTACATTTTCCCACGTTGTACAAGTGTATGAGGGTTTTGAAAACTATAGTTAGAAATCTGATTAAGCACACTGCCTTGAAAATTATATGAAAGGTAATATGTAAAAAAATATGACATTCAGGGACTTCCCTGGTGGTCCAGTGGTTAGGACTCTGCGCTCTCACTGCCAAGGGCCCGGGCTCAATCCCTGGTTGTGGAACTAAGATCCCGCAAGCTGTGCAGCATGGCCAAAAAAAAAAAAAAAAAAAAGAAATGACATTCATTTAACATACTTTTGAGGAATCATCATTTTTTAAAGTGTGAAAGTGTCACATAAGCTGTTGAAAAGTAATGGCCTTGATTTTTATACGTAATGCTGTAACAGGACCTGGCTCAGGTGGGTTTGAGAGGCATTAAGAGCAAAAACACTTGAACATAACAGACTTTGGTGTCATCTTAGCAGGCCAGCACTTAGCTACCTGACCTTGGCTTCTCACCCTACTGTCCCACCTACGTCAAGAACTATGGAGAAGTCTAAGAAATAACATATATGAAGGACTTCCCTGGTGGCGCAGTGGTTAAGAATCCGCCTGCCAATGCAGGGGACACGGGTTCAAGCCCTGGTCCGGGAAGATCCCACATGCCGTGGAGCAACTGAACCCATGCGCCACAACTACTGAGCCTGTGCTCTAGAGCCAGCAAGCCACAACTACCTAGCCCACGTGCCACAATGACTGAAGGCCACGAGCCTAGAGCCTGTGCTCCGCAACAAGAGAAGCCACCGCAGTGAGAAGCCTGCGCACTGCAATGAAGAGTAGCCCCCGCTCACCACAACTAGAGAAAGCCCACGCACAGCAACAAAGACCCAATGCAGCCAAAAATAAACAAATAAATTTTAAAAACTTTTTTAAAAAAAGAAATAACATATATGTGTAATTCCCTGGTGGTTCAGTGGTTAGGACTCCGAGCTTCCACTGCAGGGGGCCTGGGTTCAATACCTGGTCAGGGAACTAGGATCGCACAAGCCTTCTGGCCAAGATAATAATAATAACATATATGAAAACATTTAGACTGTTCATTAAAGTACTATGTAAATGCACTATATCGTATTAGTCCCTGAAACCATTTGCTATCATTTGGTGTAGTGGGTTAAATCTGCCCGTAAAACTCTGTATAAGTACCCCGGGTGCTAACTGATTGCACTACTGGAGTGCCTCGCCATCAAATGCTAAACTCTAAACCCAACAGATAAATGTGCTTAGGCTAGGGCAGTGAGGGCAAAGAAAAAGAGAAATGATAAACAAAGTGAAGATTTTCACAGGCATTTGAAAATGTGTGACTGACACTAAGGAGAGAAAGCCAAGTGTGGACAGAAAAGATGTGGAGACTAGAGATGGCTGTGGGAGTGATCTCTCAAAGCAACGACTCTCCAAGGGGGATTGGGGTGGAGGAAGCTATCGAATCTTGAACAATATTATATTTAGGACATAAAACTTTTTTTTTTTTGCGGTACACAGGCCTCTCACTGTTGTGTCCTCTCCCGCTGCAGAGCACAGGCTCCGGACGCGCAGGCTCAGCGGCCATGGCTCACGGGCCCAGCCGCTCCGCAGCATGTGGGATCTTCCCGGACCGGGGCACGAACCCGTGTCCCCTGCATCGGCAGGCGGACTCTCAACCACTGCGCCACCAGGGAAGCCCTAGCCTGTTACTATTTAATGCAGTTTTCTTCACCTGATGTCCCCCTATCTCTCTGCTCTTTTATCTTCCTAGACTTTTGTACCATGTAACTCTCTTAAACCCAAACTTATATTCATTATTATTATCTTATCTGGAAATAGGGAGAAGGGGGATAATGGAGTTGGGAGCTTCAGCATAGGGAAAGGTTTGGGTTGCAGGGGGAATGCAATGAGAGTTGACAAGGGACTTGTAAAAGGACAATCAGTGGCAATGGGACAGCATGACTTTGTATTGGAGATGGTCACCCTGGTATCATGACTCTCCATGACATTGTGGGCCACTTTGAAGCAGAGAAAACAAAAATGAGGGGACTAGGGCTGATGACAGGCCCGGTGAAGCTGGTCCTGTCACTCCTCTGCTTACAATCCTTCAAAGGCTTCCCATCTCTCAAATGACCTTCAAGAGTCTCCACCATCTGGCACTGCCAATTTCTTGGGCCTCTTGTTCCATTCTCCCCTCGGCTTTGAAAATCCCATCACCCTGGCCAATTTCTTCTATCTTCGTGGCTTTTGCATATACTGTTCCTTTTGTCTGTCATCTCCTGTTCACACCCCACCCTTTGCTTCAGCTTAAAAGTCACTTCCTCAAAGAAGCCTCTCCTGACCCCCCACATACAATCAGAGCACTCTATCAATATCGTCTTCCATAGTATGCTTTACTTGTCTTTCATTAGACCTAACACAATTCTTTGCTTATAAGTATGAATACCCTTTTCATACCTGGAAATAGTTCCGTGGAGGCAGGCACTTGGTCTATTTTGTTGGTTGCTAAAGTCCCAGCACCTGGCCTAGTGCCTATTGCCAGCAGGAACATTCATTTATTCATTCAATAAATTTTTGAATGAATGAATGAATGGCAGGAAGAGTTGGTTATGGAACCTTGGGAACGTTTTTTGTTAGTTTTTAACTACATCCCAATTTTCTCATCTGTGAATAGCAGATGATGATAATAACTACCAACCTCAGAACTGCCATGTAGATTGAAACAATGTATACTTAGCATGGTGCCTGGCATATAGGAAGGGCTAGGAAATGTGAGCCATTATTATCATCATTAAATATAAGTGCTGTGAGCAACCAGAACGCTCATCCATTGCTGGCAGGAATGCGAAAATGATAACAGCCCACTTTGGAAAACAGTTGACCGGTTTCTTATAAACACAGACTTACTATACAACCCAACAATCCCGCTTCTACGTATTTACCCAAGTGAAATGAAAATTTATGTTCACACAAAAACCTGCATATGAATGTTTATAGCAGTTTTATTCATAATTGCCCCAAACTAGAAACAACCCAAATGTCCTTCAGCCAGGAAATGGATAAACAAACTGTGGTATATCCAGATAGTGGATTACCACTCAGCAAGAAGAAATAAACTACTGATACATGCAACGACATGGATGATATACAAATGTATTATGTTGAGTGAAAGAAGCCAGACTCAAGAGGTGACATATTGTATGATCCCATTTATATGACATTCTGGAAAAGTCAAACTATAGGGACAGAAATCTGGTCAGTGGTTGCCAGGGGATGAGGTGGGGCATGAGAGAATTTGGGGGGGACGATGGAACTGTCCTAGGATTTGATTGTGACAGTGGTTACATGACTATATGCATTTATTAAAACTCACGGCATTCTAAACGACATAGGTGGATTTTACTGTATATAAATTATTTCTTACTGTATATAAAAAATGAAAAACATCCAAGACAGATGGATAAAATTATCATTTCCTTTAAAAAAAAAAAAGGCATTTATGGGCTTCTCTGGTGGCGCAGTGGTTGAGAGTCTGCCTGCCGGGGACGGGTTCGTGCCCCGGTCCGGGAAGATCCCACATGCCGCGGAGCGGCTGGGGCCGTGAGCCATGGCCGCTAGGCCTGCGCTTCCGGAGCCTGTTCTCCGCAACGGGAGAGGCCACAACAGTAAGAGGCCAGCGTACCGCAAAAAAAAAAAAAAAAAAAAAAAAAAAAAAGGCATTTATATTTCTGATTATAAAAATGCTACAGGCTCATAGACATTTTGGGAAAATGTGCAAAGAATACATTCCATCAGCTGCAGAAAAGTAATATTTCTTGCTATAATTTTTATAGGCACAAAATACACACACATGTAAACTGGGACCATGCTGTATATTTTTGCTTTCTGAAATATATTATGCACATTTTCCTATGTCATTAAATAATTTTCAAACACCATGATTTTGAGTCAGTAATATTCTATTATGTAACCAATTTATATTTTTAAGCCTTCCTTTACTGTTAGAAATTATATTGCTCCCATCTTTTTTTAACCACAATTTTGATTTAAAAAAAAAAAAAAAAAGCTCATTGGGGCCAGGGACACTTCATCATGGAGTTTTACCATGTTTAACTGATAAAACAACTCTTCCCTTGTCTGCAATTATCTCATTGTGTCTGGAGGAAAAGTGGTTCCACAGGGTGACCTGGCTTTTTCCTTTGTGGTACATAAGGGCTAGACACACTCATATTACCTGTATTACTAGCTTAAATTTGCATAGCAATTTTAATTTTTCTCTCTCGCCACATCCTTGCAGGGTAAGCAGGGCCGATGTAGTAATTTGTTCAAGATCACACAGCTCATCATTCGTGGACCGTGACTTCGACTCCAGCTACTCAGTCTCAGAGAAAGTCAACATCTCCCCAGGGCGGGTCACTGCCTAATCTGGATCTTTTTCCCCGCCCCCGCTACTGCCACTGAGCAAGGGGCCCCTGGGTGCGGACGCCCCCAGAAAATGCTGCCTAGAAGCTTGGCACACGGGGAATTTAACTCTTGTCAAGTGGACAAATTCCCATCCTACAAATTGTCCTTGGCAACATCGCCACTTACCAGCTGGGGTCATTTCTCCCCCGATGGCTGGGGGGACACCTACTGCCACTGAGCAAGGGGCCCCTGAGAAGGATCGCCGGCCTCGCGGCCCGTGAGAGTTGCTGTCATTCGATCGCGACGGTGTTGGGGCGCACCCTCACTGGGGGGTCCTGCCGGAGCGGCCGGGTCCTCCCCAGCGCCAGGGCCCAAGTGGGGAGGGCGCCTTCGGCGAGGTGAAGCGGGTCCCCACCATCTTAAGGAGGGGTGAGGGCAGGTGGGGGCCGCCGGACTACAGGGTTGCCCAGGGAGACTCCGGGAGGTGACAGGAACACCTCCTCCTTGGGACCAGAGGTCAGTCCTCCGCTATCCCAGAATGCCCCGGATCCCGGAAGTGCCTGGCTTCCCGGAAGTGCCCGACTGGGTGACAGAGCCCAGGCTGGCTGGAGCGCTGCCGCTGGAGGGTTGCTGTTCTGGGACGTGGGTGGCTGCAGGACGTGCGGCTCGGGGTAGGGGTGGGCGCCGGGAGGGAGCTGGGCGGCAGGATGATGGAGGAGGAGGAACTGGAGTTCGTGGAGGAGCTGGAAGCCGTGCTGCAGCTCACGCCCGACGTGCAGCTCGCCATCGAGCAGGTGAGTGTTCCGCCCCTCGACGGGAGGAGAGTGCGGAGGCTGGGGCAGCTCTGGGGGTGGGACCTGGGGTGGGACGCCGGGGAAGCGGTCTTCGTGGGAGACGTGGGAGCTAGGCGCAGAAGGACAAGGAAAGGTTTTGGTGGGAGGTGGTGGTGGGAAGGGGTTTCTGAATCTAGAGGAGAGAGAGAATCTTTTCTAGGCCTTGATTGTCTTTGGAGGGTGGGGCGTCCTGGTGGGTTTGGGCAAAGGAGCTGTGTCTCCTGAAAGGATGCACCTAGAAAAAGGGACCTCATAGGTAGCAACCTCAGGTTTTGGGGGTTGCGGGGCTGTTCATTCATTTATCAGGCTGGTGTCGCAGTGTTCCGGATTCTCCATCTAGCCCCTTGTGAGTGACTCGGAATTGAGGGGAGGACGTAACCTCTATTTTTGAAGCATATCGCAAAGCAGAGGGGCAAAGGTTAAAAGCAAAAAACGAAAAACCCTTTACCGTACTTAGTTGAGAATTCCTGCTGTTGATTAATTTGGGTTAGGTTGAAGAATATTCCCAGGTGGCTTCTCTTCCCTGCAGGAATTCTTTAGGTGAGTAAATTCTCTTTTCAAGTGTATGGAGTTTTTAAGAGTGATGATATTAGAAATAGCAATTTAGACCCTTGTACAGGGTATCGCTCCTGATAAAGGGAGAAAAATCTCCCTTAAAGAAGTTGGTGTCGGGGATTTAGGAAAAGGAGGGGTGAGCCATACTTAATGACCACTGGGAAGTTTTTTGAAGTAAAACATTACTACTTCTATTACTGATAGTTAATATTTATTGACCATTAATACTTACTATGGGTCTGCCAGTGTACTAAGTTATTTGTTTGTATTGTCCCATTTATAGATTTTTAGATGTGTTTTCCTTGGAGTGGTTGGATTACTCATTCACGGCACATTTGGCAGATCCTGAGGATGCCAGGCCATTAGGCAAAGGTTTTGGTGTTCAAGTCACACTGCTTTCCACCCACCTCCATCTGCCAGAAAGAGACACACGTTTCTTTTTTCGTTTGTTTTTTGTTTGTTTGTTTGTTTGGCC
Organism: Aethalodelphis obliquidens; assembly: GCF_003676395.1. Taxonomy (NCBI): domain Eukaryota; kingdom Metazoa; phylum Chordata; class Mammalia; order Artiodactyla; family Delphinidae; genus Aethalodelphis; species Aethalodelphis obliquidens. Next base: position 5,801,136 of record NW_020837982.1, read on the forward strand.
TTGCCTCAGGGCTTGTGGGATCTTAGTTCCCCTACCAGGGATTGAACCTGGGCTGCCCGCAGTGAGAGCACGAGTCCTAACCACTAGACTGCCAGGGAATTCCCAGAGACATACATTTCATTCCCTTTGGACCTAGTGGGCTCCAATAGAAGAAACAAATAATGCAGTCAGTTATCGTTTGACAAGGGTTTTAGAAGAGCACAGTTTTTCCTATTTCTTAGTAAGATTGAATTCTAGCACAGGTTTCTCCAATAAGCAGACCTCAAAAAAGAATTTGCTTCCCAGAATAACTGCCTTGAGCTGGTGAAATCTAGTACCCAGGGGATCACTTAACTGCTTTGCAACCCACCTTGATACATGTTCTTCAAATTGCAACATCTGAAGGGAGTTAGCTATATTTCTCAGAAGGCGGCTTGCTTTCTTCTGTAAAAGAGATGGACAGTTCCTAAATGTCAGCTCTCCACTTCCTGACGCTGAGTATAATAATCGCTTTGATGCATAGTGAATTCTACTGCTGAGACATCACTGAGACATGGTGTATAATAAGTCTGTTATCAAGAGTCCCTTAATACAACCATGTCATCCGCTGGCTTAATCTGATAGTGTACAATGCCCACTTATTTTACCTTGTCCTTGGGATTTCGTGGATATCTGGAACTTTTCACTGTTGCACATTCTGTTAGTTTTACTAAGATGTTAAAATTACAGATGTTGGTGAAAATTACAGATTTACGTTACTAGATATTTTATTGCGCGTCTGTTGTTGTTAAGCCTCGTAAAATGAAAAAAAGCTATGGTCTTTGCCTTCCAAAAACTTACCAACCAATAGGGAGGAAAGAAATAATACATAAAGCAAGGCAGAAAGATAGGTGATTTTTAATTCTCTATCTTTATGTAGGTATTTCCAAGCCAGGATCCTCTAGATCGAGCAGATTTCAATGCTGTGGAGTATATCAACACCCTGTTCCCAACAGAGCAAGTAAGTATAGAGTTTTCTTCTTGCAGTGGCTTCTGGCTCATCCTGAATATTAATGATGTATTATGTGTTATACTACATAATCTAAGGGACCTTGATAAGCAAGTGAGAGTTAAATTCAAGTTAGACTCCGTTGTAACCAGCTTTTTTTTGGGGGGGGGGGAGGGTTAGCTAATACCAAATACTGTTGTTGTGTTAGTGTGGAATTCTCTGTATAGTGAGCATATTATTAGAAATCGTACCCTTAGGTTGAAAGCATCTGTCCTGTTGCCCCCCAACCCCCAATTTTCTGTAGTAAATTGGGAAGTAGACAGGATTTTTCTAATGTAATAGGGGAAAAATGGGAATGAGGTAGGCGGGATAAGCCTGGAGTTAGAAAGCTACTTTTACTCCTATTTCAAGATGTAAATTTCAGAACTTTGATTTCTAGCCCAGCAGACTGTGGGTGGTGTTGGCCCCTTTATCCTGTACTGGGAGTAAGGAGGAAGAGCCAGTTTTAGTGGTAAGGAAGGTAGAATTAGGGTGTAAAGGTGAGCTCAGTTTTGAACATGTTTGGGCCATCCAGGTAGAAATACATAGTTGGATATTTGAGTCTGGAGCCCATCATTACCATAACCGTTAATATTTTGGCATATATCCTTCCAAACTTTTTCTGATGGACATGCTGATTTTTAAAAGAAATTTGGAAAAAATGGTATCATACTGTGTGATTGTCTTTTCTGAGATTTCACAGATAGCCTTTAGAACTCATCTTTTTCTTTTTTGGCTGCACCATGTACAGCTTGCAGAATCTTAATCCCCGGCCAGGGATTGAACGGGGGCCCTTGGCAGTGAAAGCGCCAAGTCCTAACCACTGGACCGCCAGGGGATTCCTAAGAGCTCATCATTTTCTATGAAATATGAATTCTAGGAATTAGCTGGAGATAGAAATTTGGAAGCAATGGTATAAAGATAGCAGTTTTAGCCACGAAAAGATTTAATTTACCCCAGCCTATCAAGACAGCTAACTCACCACAACAAATTGTTAGATTTGATAATTATGTATATAGGGAACCACCAGGTTCTCCCTTCTTCCTGATAAGTTTTTGTTTTTAAACTTCTGAAGGTAGCATAAGACATTTGTTGTTCCACAGATTCAGTTATATGTCTTGTCTAATTATGTCCCGACATCCATGGTGATGTATAGTGAAGTTTCTCAGGTAATTCAGGAAATTTATGACACAGGGGTACCTTTATTTCCCCAACCCCAGATTTATACCATTTTCCAACCCAGATTCTCATGGATCTTAATTAAAACGTAATAGAAAGTAAGGGCATGATTTATAATTTCTTTCAACTCTTGCTAAATCTTGGGCAAAATCCATCTATATACCTCATGGACATTGCAGTAGTTGCATTGTAGCTGTGGCACAGGGGCTTAGTTGCTCCGTGGCGTGTGGGATCTTCCCAGACCAGGGCTCGAACCCGTGTCCCCTGCATTGGCAGGTGGATTCTTAACCACTGCACCACCAGGGAAGCCCTTGTTCATTTATTTTGTTTATTTGTTTGTTTATTTGTTTTCTATATTTCACATATGAGTGAAATCATACAGTATTTGTGCTTCTCCGTCTGATTTATTTCACTTGATACCCTCAAGGTCCATCCATCTTGTCGTAAATGGCAAGATTTCATCTTGTTTTATGTGTGACCTGGTTCTCTTATCAGACCTGTGCCTGGAAGGCTCCTGCCTCTTCCTGCCAGCACAGGTTGCCGCTAGCAATTTATAAGCACAATTCCTGCATCACCCCCAATTCCTTCTGAGGTAAAATATCTATCGGGAGAGAGGGGAAGAGGACTTACAAAATTATATTTTGAAAACTTCAGTTAAAATGGTGCTATAAAATTGTACCATCTCTATTCCATTAGGGGGCACCCTTTCCTCATGTTTTCAGCTCACTAAATTGGTACTAGTCCATTTGTTTTTATTGTCATTGTCTTAAAAATAGAAATAACTGTATTATAATTGCAATAGCAGTGCATTGTCAATATAGAGCAGTTAGAAAATACTCATAGGCAAAAAGAAGAAAACTTAAAATCCCTCTTCTTCATAGATTACAACTACTGCTACTGATTTCATAGGTTACAGCTACTAATATAGACTCAAAGTAATAGTGTTTATCCTTCCAGGCTTTTTTCTAATGGACCTAGACACATAGAAAAAAACAGAGGTATTTATTTATTGACGTTTAACATAATGTGGAGGAGTATACAGATCCTAAATGTACAACTTGATGAATTTTCACCAAATGAGTAAAGCCGGGTAACCACCACCCAGACCAAGAAATAAAACGTTAATAAAGTAGCCCCTTCTTGCCTCTCCCAGTCACTACCTCCCCCAGAGTTAACCATTATCCTGACTTCTAATGCAGGAGAATAGTTTCACTCACTTTTGAAATACTATAAATGCAATCATACAGTATATGCTCTTGTGTGTGGTTTGTGTATATGTGTGTGTGTGCGCACGCAACATCATGTTAGTAAGATTCATCCATGTTGTTGTCTGTTGTAATCATTCATTCATTTTTGTTGCTATGAGGATTTTGTTGTACGAGTTTGTCACGATCCTATATACCAGGGGTCAGGAAATTTCCTGTAAAGGTCTAGATAGCAATTTTAGGCTTTATGGATTATTCAGTCTCTGTTGCAGCTACTCAATTCTGTCTTTGTAGCTCAAAGGCAGCTGTCGATAATATGTAAACGAATGGACATGGCTGTTTTCCAATAAACTTTATTTATGAAAAATAGATTCCAGGCTGAATTTTGCAGTTGTTGCCAACTACCGCTATACTTCCTCCGCCCTCCCACCCCGGCTGCATTGCAAGGCTTGCGGGATCTTAGTTCCCCGACCAGGGATTGAACCCATGCCCCTGCTGTGGAAGCGTGGAGTCCTAACCACTGGACCGCCAGGGAATTCCCTATATATATATATTTTTTAAGTGAAAATTGTATCATACCGTATGATTAGTTTCTTTGAGATGTCATAAATAGCCATTATAGTTCATCATTTCTCTGGAAAGAGGAATTCCAGGAAGTGAAATAACAGCTGGCACCTTTCCTTCTTTATTGTAGTCTCTGGCAAACATCGATGAAGTTGTGAACAAAATTAGACTGAAAATAAGGTAAGTAACACCGTGTGATTATTAATAATTAATGGAAGTATGCTGTTCATTTAATTAATCACATTCTGGATCACACTTATCTGTAAGAACACTAAAATCTCAAGTTTGCTGTAGATGGTAATCTTTTTAAAAATAGTATTTTTTTCTGGGTTTCCATATGAGCCTTGTGGCAAAGAACTTGATTCTTTGATCAGTCTTCAATTATTTATTTTAAAAAAAGGAAGGAATCTGTAACAGGCTGTTCAAAACAGTTGATTATAAAAGGAGACAAAAGCTTTTATGCTACATTTTTAGTGGCTTTATTTCCCTAGCAGATTTACCCTTTTTTTTTTTTTGTATTCCCGAGGCTTAGATATGAAGCTGGGCTTATATATCCCTTGGCCATGTATCAGCTAACAATGTGGTCAGATCTGCTGGTTGGTGTGGGTGGTGTCCCAGGACTAAACATTGTGATTAATCTAGGATGTCTAGGGTGGTCATCAGATGTCCTTTCTGCCAAATAGCCTTATTCTGGTTTATCCATGTCTGAATTTCCAGTTTTGACACATGGTAGATACTCAAAGTTTGTTTGTTGTAATTATTATTGTAATGGTTGATGTTATTACTTTAAATATAGTTTTTTTGTTGCTGTTGTTTTTTAACTTGTGATGAGGAGAAGCCTTCATTTTGAATCCAGGAGATGATTTTTTTTTCCCTGACAACCTTTGGGTTTTTAGGTGAAGACCTCTGCCATTAATGTTGTGTTCAGTTGGGTGCCTTAAAAAGTACAAAGAAGGGACTTCCCTGTTGGCGCAGTGGTTAAGAATCTGCCTGCCAATGCAGGGGACACAGGTTTGAGCCCTGGTCCGGGAAGATCCCACATGCTGCAGAGCAACTAAGCCCGTGCGCCACAACTACTGAGCCCATGTGCAACAACTACTGAAGCCCGTGCGCCACAACTACTGAAGCCTGTGTGCCTAGAGCCTGTGTTCCGCAACGAGAGAAGCCACCACACTGAGAAGCCCACGCACCACAACGGAGAGTAGCCCCTGCTCGCCGCAACTAGAGAAAGCCTGCGCACAGCAATGAAGACCCTGTGCAGCCAAAAATAAATAAATACAAAGAAGCCTGTTGATTGTTTCGGTGGACTTTAGCTGTAACAGCGGTAGTAGAGACCGCTAAGTTTTATAGGGTTTGCACGGAAAATGAAAATTCCCCCATGATCCAAAAATCACTTGCGAGGGGCTTCCCTCGCTGTCCAGTGGTTAAGACTCCGTGCTTCCCAACCTAAGTGTCCATCAACAGATGAATGTGGATAAAGAAGATGTGGCACGTATATACAATGGAATATTACTCAGCCATAAAAAGAAACGAAATTGAGTTATTTGTAGTGAGGTGGTTGGACCTAGGGTCTGTCATACAGAGTGAAGTAAGTCAGAAAGAGAAAAACAAATACCGTATGCTAACACATATATATGGAATCTAAAAAAAAAAATGGTTCTGAAGAACCTGGGGCAGGACAGGAATAAAGACGCAGACGTAGAGAATGGACTTGAGGACATGGGGACGGGGAAGGATAAGCTGGGACAAAGTGAGAGAGTGGCATGGACTTATATATACCACCAAATGTAAAACAGATAGCTAGTGGGAAGCAGCCGCATAGCACAGGGAGATCAGCTCTGTGCTTTGTGACCACCTAGAGGGGTGGGATAGGGAGGGTGGGAGGGAGATCCAAGAGGGAGGAGATATGGGAACATATGTATATGTATAGCTGATTCACTTTGTTATACAGCAGAAACTAACACACCATTGTAAAGCAATTATACTCCAATAAAGATGTTAAAAAAAAAAAGACTCCATGCTTCCAATGCAGGGGGCACGGGTTCGATCCTTAGTTGGGGAACTAAGATTCCACATGCTGCGCGGCACAGCGCGGCCAAAAAAATCCCAAAACAACAACAAAAATGAAAATCACTTGCAAGCCAGTTATTTTCAGCTTTCTCTCACCACACCTTTAACAGTTCTTCAAATGAAAAATGATATAAATGACATAAACTGACATAAAATTCTCTGGTTGAGATGCCATTAAATGGCCCCTGTTAAGCTGCAGGAGAAAGAGGAAGTGGGGGCCACAGATCCACCTCCTGCAGATCAGGGCCCAGGTGGCGAGGCATGGATTTCATATAGCACCTGCTCCTCATCCCTTTTAAGGTTCCTAGGATGTTACTGAGGAAGGATTTTGTGTGGGCTACTTTGAATTCTCTGGCTTGTTCCCATAAAGTTTCAGCAACTTTGTCATTTCTGGTTTACTCCATGACAAATACTAAAAGTTACATTGGTCCTTTTGAATGGCTCTGAACATTAAGTGAAAATAGCCTTTTAAAAAATAACAAAGGCGACTCATCAGTCTGTGCAGGGCTTGGCTTCTACACTACTGTTGCTGCTCCCTCACTGAGGTCCAAGGCCTCACTCTTCCTCCTATCATCAGACATCTTTGTTTTTTCTTCTGAATAAGTAGCTGCAATCTGCAAACATTGATGGATATGTTACTAACTTTTAAAAAAATTAATTAATTTAGTTTTGGCTGAGTTGGGTCTTCATTGCTGCACACGGGCTTTCTCTAGTTGCAGCGAGCGGGAGCTACTCTTTGTTGTGGTGCGCGGGCTTCTCATTGCTGTGGCTTCTCTTGTTGCAGAGCACGGGCTCTAGGTGCGCGGGCTTCATTAGTTGTGGCACGCGGGCTCAGTAGTTGTGGCTCGTGGGCTCTAGAGCACAGGCTCACTAATTGTGGTGCATGGGCTTAGTTGCTCCGCGGCATGTGGGATCTTCCCGGACCAGGGATGAAATCCATGTCCCCTGCATTGGCAGGCGGATTCTTAACCACTGTGCCACCAGGGAATCCCAGCTTTTTTTCTTTTGGTCAACCTGGAATCGAGATTTTTTTTTTTTTAATTTTTGAATTTTATTTATTTTTTTAATACAGCAGGTTCTTATTAGTCATCCATTTTATACACATCAGTGTATACATGTCAATCCCAATCTCCCAATTCATCACACCACCACCCCCGCCGCTTTCCCCACTTGGTGTCCATATGTTTGTTCTCTATATCTGTGTCTCAATTTCTGCCCTGCAAACTGGTTCATCTGTACCATTTTTCTAGGTTCCACATATATGCGTTAATATACGATATTTGTTTTTCTCTTTCTGACTTACTTCACTCTGTATGACAGTCTCTAGATCCATCCACGTCTCTACAATTGACCCAATTTCGTTCCTTTTTATGGCTGAGTAATATTCCGTTGTATATATGTACCACATCTTCTTTATCCATTCGTCTGTCGATGGGCATTTAGGTTGCTTCCATGACCTGGCTATTGTAAATAGTGCTGCAGTGAACATTGGGGTGCATGTGTCTTTTTGAATTATGGTTTTCTCAGGGTATATGCCCAGTAGTGGGATTGCTGGGTCATATGGTAATTCTATTTTTAGTTTTTTAAGGAACCTCCATACTGCTCTCCATAGTGGCTGTATCAATTTACCTTCCCACCAGCAGTGCAAGAGGGTTCCCTTTTCTCCACACCCTCTCCAGCATTTGTTTGTAGATTTTCTGACGATGCCCATTCTAACTGGTGTGAGGTGATACCTCGTTGTAGTTTTGATTTGCATTTCTCTAATAATTACTGATGTCTAGCAGCTTTTCATGTGCTTCTTGGCCATCTGTATGTCTTCTTTGGAGAAACGTCTATTTAGGTCTTCAGCCCATTTTTGGATTGGATTGTTTGTTTTTTTAATATTGAGCTGCATGAGCTGTTTATATATTTTGAAGATTAATCCTTTGTTCATTGATTCGTTTGCAAATATTTTCTCCCGTTTTGAGAGTTGTCTTTTCGTCTTGAAGGAATCGAGATATTTTAATGATTTGTATCCTTTAACTTTTTTTGCTAGGAGACTGGATGACAGCATTCGAACTGTTGTAAGAGGTCAAACAAATGTGGGGCAGGATGGCCGGCAAGTAAGTAACTTATTCCTTCGTATTAAATATATCCCGATTTCTTCAAGACCCCACAACCAAGTGACCAAAATATTGATCTGCCTGCTTACAGAGTACTTCCTTAACTGATCTGCCCCATACACAGCAGGAAACTTGCATGACTTGTCCCACTAGTAGCAGGGGGAGGCTGCCCAGACCAGCCGTGAGCTGTCACTCAGCGTCCCTTGGACCAGAAGTATATATTGTAGCACAGCTCACCCAGGTCCAGGGTTAAATGCGCGCTGAAATGAGAAAACTGAAGTTTCCTTGGCTTTCTCCTTAATGTCGGACGTCTCTGAGCCCTCCTTTATTTTGTGTACTGTGGCCCAACAAGGTTGCTGCATTTATCTATCTGCTAAGTTGTTGGGATTTTGATATTAGTTTTTTTAAAAAAATATTTATTTATTTAGGCTGCTCTGGGTCTTAGTTGTGGCATGCAAACTCTTAGTTGTGGTACGCATGCGGATCTCATTCCCTGACCAGGGATTGAACCCGGGCCCCCTGCACTGGGAGCACGAGTGTTACCTACTGGACCACCAGGGAAGTCCCTCATATTACTTTTGTTGCTGCAAAAGATAGCAGTAACCTGTGTGTCAAAAGACATTATCAACAGAGTAAAAAGTCAACCTATAGAATGGGAGAGAATATTTGCCAATCATATATCTGATGAGGGATTAATATCCAGAATATTTAGAGAACTCCTAATATTCAACAACAAAAAAGCAAACAACCTGATTAAAAACTGGGCAAAGGACTTGAATAGACATTTCTCCAAAGAAGATAATATGAATGGCCAATGAGCCCACGAAAAGATGCTCAGTATCACTAATCATTAGGAAAATGCAAATCAAAAGTACAGTGAGGGCTTCCCTGGTGGCACAGTGGTTGAGAGTCCGCCTGCCGATGCAGGGGATGCAGGTTCATGCCCCAGTCCGGGAAGATCCCACATGCCGTGGAGCGGCTGGGCCCGTGAGCCATGGCCACTGAGCCTGTGCGTCCGGAGCCTGTGCTCCACTATGGGAGAGGCCACAACAGTGAGAGACCCGCGTACCGCCAAAAAAAAAAAAAAAAAAAAAAAAGTACAGTGAGAGTGGGACTTCCCTGGTGGTACAGTGGTTAAGAATCCGCCTGCCAGACCTACTAGAGAATGGACTTGAGGATATGAGGAGGGGGAAGGGTAAGCTGGGATGAAGTGAGAGAGTGGCATGTGACATATATACACTACCAAACGTAAAATAGATAGCTAGTGGGAAGCAGCTGCATAGCACAGGGAGATCAGCTCGGTGCTTTGTGACCACCTAGAGGGGTGGGATAGGGAGGGTGGGAGGGAGGGAGATGCAAGAGGGAAGAGATATGGGAACATATGTATATGTGTAACTGATTCACTTTGTTATAAAGCAGAAACTAACACACCATTGTAAAGCAATTATACTCTAATAAAGATGTAAAAAATAAATAAAAGAAAAAAGAAAAAGAATCCGCCTGCCAATACAGGGGACACAGGTTCGAGCCCTGGTCTGGGAAGATCCCACATGCCGCGGAGCAACTAAGCCCATGCGCCACAACTACTGAGCCTGTGCTCTAGAGCCCGCGAGCCACAACTGCTGAAGCCCAGGTGTCTAGAGCCTGTGCTCCACAACAAGAGAAGCCACCGCAAGGAGAAGCCCACGCACCGCAACGAAGAGTAGCCCTCGCTTACCGCGACTAGAGAAAGCCTGCGCACAGCAACGAAGATCCAACAAAGCCAAAAATTAATAAATAAATAAAGTGTTTCTCTTGGGAAAAAACACAGCATTTATTAAAAAAAATGTACAGTGAGATACAACCTCACACCCATTAGGATGACTACTATCAAAAAACCAGAAAACAACAGGTGTTGGCAAAGGTGAAGAAATTGAAATGCTTGTGCACTGCTGGTGGAAATGTAAAATGGTAGAGTTGCTGTGTAAAACAATACAGTGGTTCCTCAAAAAATTAAAATGAATTATCATATGATCCAGCAGTTCTACTTCTGAGTATATACTCAAGAGAATTGGAAGCAGGGTCCTGGAGAGATACCTGTTACCCCCATGTTCATAGCAGCATTATTCACAATAGCTTAAACATGGAAGCGACCCAGGTGTCCATTGGCAGATGAATGGATAAGCAGAATATGGTCTGTACATAATTGGAATATTATTCAGCCTTAAAAAGGAAAGAAATTCTAAAAAAAAAAGGGGGGGGACTTCCCTGGTGGTCCAGTGGTTGAGACTCTGAGCTCCCAATGCAGGGGGCCCAGGTTTGATCCGTGGTCAGGGAACTAGATCCCGCATGCTGCAACTAAGAGCCCACATGCCGCAGCTAAAGATCCCGCATGCCGCAACTGAGGATCCTGCATGCAGCAATGAAGATCCCATGTGCTGCAACTAAGACCTGACACAGCCAAATAAATAAATAAATATTTTTTTTTAAAAAAAAAAGGAAAGAAATTCTGGCATCTGCTATAGCATGGATGAACCTTGAGGACATTATGCTAAATGAAATAAGCCAGTCACAAAAAGACAAATAGTGGATGATTCCACTTATATGAGGTACTTAAGAGTAGTGAAAATCATAAAGACAGAATGTATAATGGTAGTTGCCAGGGGCTGGGGGAGAACGGGGAGTTAGTGTTTAATACATGTCGAGTTTCCGTTTTACAGGATGAATTATGGGGATAGATAGTGGTGATGGTTGCACAACAGGTCAATGAAACTGTACAATAAAAAATGGTTAAGATAGTAAATTTTATGTTATGTGTATTTTACCTCAATAAAATTTTTTTGAAATCAAGATGGAAATAAAGTTGATATATTGCAAAAAAAAAAAAAAGAAAGAGAGAGAGATAGTAGTAACCTGACACAGCTATAATTCCTCATACCTAGTTTTGTTGCCTAGCAGATAACTGTCGATTCATTTCAAAGTTTTATAGTTCTTTTTGGATCTAGCTAAGGAGGGCTGTTGGAAGGGGATGCAGGGGAGAAGCATTGTACGGGGAAGAGGTATTCTTCAGTGACTGGGGGGCCAGATGTTATCTGTTAACCATTTTTCCTTTTCATCTGGATTCTAGTCTTCTGCTTAGACGTCCTATTTCAGAATTGCTGTCGTAACAGAAGTGCTGATTGTGCCCTGTCTAGTCTTCTCTTAGAGTGTCCGGCCTGCTCTCTTAAACAGTAATTCAGTTAGGTCGGCTGTGTGCGCCTCTCAATTCTGTTATTTGTCCTGTTTTGACATTATTTAGTATATAGCCAATTTTTTTAAATGTTCATTATGCTGCCCAGATTTTATGGGGGTAGCGTGTAGTCCTATGATCTCTCATATTCCGGTTTCCTCTAGTAGCTCACAGGTGTTATATAAGTCTTTTTCCTTTTCTCTTATATGTTTAGTTTTATCCGCTTCTCTATTTTTCCTACATTTTGTGACTTTCTTTTTCCTCTTACTTGTCATCTTCCGTTGGCCTGTTTGTAAGTAGTCTACCTTGTAGTCATCGTCAATATTTGTGTGTAGACATTTTAGTTTCCCGCAACTGATCCTATTTCCTGGCCTTGCTTGGTTCTTAGTCCTTATTGCTTTGGTTTTTGTTTATTTAGGTCTCTCCCATGAAGTGTCACCTCTCTGGCAGGTGAGGCCTGTGTAAACAGGGCCCTTAGACGTAACAAAGAGTAACAGGGTAGCCGGCCAACACTGTAGCCTCATTCTGCTCTTTCACTTTCCGACATACGTCTGGTCATGTCATCTACACAGCCCACAAACCCCTGTGGGCTCTCTACCAACTTCAATCCAAGTTCCTTTGCATGGCATTGAAGGCCTCAATCTACCTTTCCAGTTTTGTCTCCTGCTGTGACCCATCCACGCTGGAAGCCTAGTGCTCTCCCAAGCATGCCCTTTGCTTTCTGGACCTGTGCTTATGTTCTTCTTTTTGCCTAAAATGCTCTCTCTCCTCTTTTTCTTCCAGTAGCTTCACTTCAAGATCATACCCAGTTCAAACACTACTTCCTTTATGAAATTTTCTGTTTGGCTCAACAGTATATACCAAAGGAATCAGAGTTTTAGAACCCGAAGGGACTTGGAACTCATCTGGTCCACTCCTCTCATTTCACAGATGAGAAAATCAATCCCAGTATCCATCAGTTAGATGTACAGTCTCTCTGTCCACGAACTCCCACAGTCCTGCGCCCGTGTTTTTGACTTGGCTTTCGTGATCTGCTCTGACTTATCAGTGAATACATCTTGTCCCTTTGGCTCGTGTATAAGGTCCTTGAGGCAAAAGCTGTCTCTCTCTCATCTTGGCATTTCTCAGAACACATAGGCCACCTGCAATAACATTTTATTCAACTGTATTGAATATTAGGTCTGTGGGAGAGTATTTATTATTTGTAAGTAAACGAAAGCCCTCTCCCATAAAACATCATTTTGACCAGTGTGTGTGTTCTTTTAAAGATGTTTAAAGCTTGACTTGTTTATGACTAGTCCCAGCTTACTACTATTTGAAATAATAACACTACTGTTTAGTGTGTTTCCACCTATATTTAGAAAGGCTCACTAGAAACCTTGAAATACTTAAGAGAGTTTCAGGTATTTACAATTCCAAGAATGTGAAAATAAAGTGAATGATTCATCAGCACTTTCTGTTGGGTCATGCTGTGTAGATATATATATCTTTTAGTTATTTATGTTTTAACCTGTGGTCACAAACGAGCGTTATTGGAGAGGCAGGCCCAGAATTAGCCTGGAGGAAAGTCGGCCCTCCCCACCTTCACATGTTAATAGGTTACAGGTTGCTGCAGCAAAGGCAGGCCATATTTCAGAGAGCAAGACCACATTTCAAGAATGTTTAGATAGCATTTCAATCTGTGATGGAATTTGGTATCCGTCTCCTTAGCATCCAGACAGAAAGGAAGCCCAGAAGAAGTAATTGCTTTTCCTGTCATCTCCTCCATCTGTGTTTTCCAACAGCTTGTAATGCAAGCTGAAGGAGAGACTTTTTTTTTTCCAGGGAGCTTTTGAGTCCTGTCCTTGTCATCTCCTAGGGGTGAGAGCCTTGCTGTCCAGCCCCAGCTGGCCGGTGGTTTGCTAAAGAGAGACTCCATTTGACTGGCATGGACTCGGGAGAATTATGGATGTTCCAAAATATTGAGTTTTTAGGTCAAGAGGCCCCAGTTTCCCCTCTTCCCTGGAACGGAGGAAAGGTTTGCTTTCAGAACTTGTTTCCGAAGCTTCTGGGGAACAACTCAGAAGGGGAGAGCAGTAATATGGGCAAAAGGAAGTTTTCCTTTTATACATTTCATCTTGATTGTGTGCGTCTTGAACAGATATGCTTTGTAATCCGTGTAAATAGGGGAAAGTGTTGACTTCACATTTGTGGTGTCTTAAAAGACGTCTTTAGCAGAAAAGTTCTTTTTGGAAAGCAGTGTTTCTGACTCAAAAATTATTTGTGGAGAGGGAGTGATTTAGAAATTGAAGACACAGTGAGTCAGTTGCTTTAGTTTCTCGAAATTTCTGAAACCCCCGCTGCCTGGTTAGCACTCTGCTGCAC
>NW_020837982.1:5814933-5878933 GCF_003676395.1 Aethalodelphis obliquidens
TTTTTTTTTTTTTTTTTTTTTTTTTTTGCGGTACGCGGGCCTCTCACCGTTGTGGCCTCTCCCGTTGCGGAGCACAGGCTCCGGACGTGCAGGCTCAGCGGCCATGGCTCACGGGCCCAGCTGCTCCGTGGCATGTGGGATCTTCCCGGATCGGGGCACGAACCCGTGTCCCCTGCATCAGCAGGTGGACTCTCAACCACTGTGCCACCAGGGAAGCCCTCTCCCCATTTTTATCTGTTGAAATCATCAGGCAAAAGCTTTAATTAAATGCCCACATGTTTGAAACTTTGTGGATGAGATGAGTCAATTCAGTAAGTACATGAGCTGATATGCTTTGAAACTTACACAGCTTCCCAAGAATTAAAATGGACAGCTTGAACAGAGGTAGAAAGAAAGGCAAATAGAGGAGTGGGTTAGAAGAAGAAAAAGTTAGCATGTGAAATTTCAAGAGTGGCCATACCTTTATCAATTCCTAGTCAGCTCACTGAGAATCGCCAAGAGAGGATCAGTCATGGGGCTTCCTTCTGGGTTTCCTTCAGTGTCTCGTGTGGAGCTTGGCTATAATTTAACTATTGCATCACAGCAAGACTAAGGTTTGGGAGAGGAAGAAAATTATTATTGCCATCTTCAGTTCTGCTCACTAAAACTTTGATTTGGAAGAAGCATTAGATAATAGTAGAACCACCTCCCACTCGGTTCAGGAATCCTTTTCTATCACATCTCTGATGTTTCATTTTTCTGTTTCTGCTTGGATTCTTGCAGGGATGGGGAGCTCACTACTCTGTTGTTCCACAGGACTGTCTGTTCCAGTTTTGTACAGCTTTATTTTTATTTTTCTAATAAATTTATTTTATTTATTTATTTTGGTTGATTGGGTCTTTGTTGCTGCGTACGGGCTTTCTAGTTGCAGCGAGCGGAGGCTACTCTTCGTTGCAGTGCACGTGCTTCTCATTGTGGTGGCTTCTCTTGTTGCAGAGCATGGGCTCTAGGCACGCAGGCTTCAGTAGTTGTGGCACAAGTGCTCAGTAGTTGTGGCGCATGGGCTTAGTTGCTCCACAGCATGTGGGATCTTCCCGGACCTGGGCTCGAAGCCGTGTCGCCTGCACTGGCAGGCACATTCTTAACCACTGCGCCACCAGGGAAGTCCCCTGTACAGCTTTAATTGTAAGAAAGTTCTTTTTCTTACACCAAATTGAAATAGTAAAATAGACCTCACTGGGGCTTCCCTGGTGGCGCAGTGGTTGAGAGTCTGCCTGCCGATGCAGGGGACACGGGTTCGTGCCCCGGTCCGGGAGGATCCCACATGCCGCGGAGCGGCTGGGCCCGTGAGCCATGGCCACTGAGCCTGCGCGTCCGGAGCCTGTGCTCTGCAACGGGAGAGGCCACAACAGTGAGAGGCCCATGCACCACACACACACACAAAAAAATAGAAAATAGACCTCACTGTAACTTCTCACTGGTCTTAGTTCTGACAGCTGTACAGGTGTAGACCTAATCCCTGTCCCTTATTATAGCTTCTAAAATTAAAAATGGATATTATGTTCCTTTCCGAGCATTCCTTTTCCTAGGCTAACCACTCTTAGTTTCTTCAGCTCTATGATATGATTTCTAGACCCTTTGTCATCCTGGTTGCCTTGAAGTTTGTCAGCATCCCTCCTGGACATGGGTAGACATACTGTGTGAACATACAGTGGGACAGTTTACCTCCTTGTTCTAGAGTGGGCTTGTTAACTTGGGAACTGGGAGTTCAGGGGGGTCTTTCAACTCCCAGAAATTAATTGTAAATTTTTATATGGATAGACATATGTCTGGAGAAAAGACTCATTGATTTTTCTAGATTTTCTAAGGAGTCTGTGACACAGTTCTTCCATTACCATGGATTGGGTGACATTTTTGGCATGTGTATCACACGGTGGGCCTCTGCTGAGCTGTCAGGTATCTGAAACTTCCAGGTCAAGAGTTGCAAACAGATGCCCACAGAGCTAAGAAAGTTACCTAAATTGGCTCTGGCAGATCAGGACGCATCTGCGGGCACCCATTGTGGGAGTGGATGCCCTGTCTAAAGGAGAGAGCCACAGCTCATTCCTCACCCACTGTTGTCATGTCTAAGCACAGACATGGAGTTTGCCAGATCTATCAGTTTTTCAAGAGAAGCCGGAAATTTGGATTTTTACGTGACTCTCCCCAATTTTTAAATGTTGGTTTAACGTTTTTCACAAATACTTCAAAGGCCAAACAAAACACATCTGTGGGCCAACAGTTTGCAATATCTGCAATATTTTTTCATACGAACTGCTTTTAAACTCTCCCCTCTTCTGTTTTTTTAAGGGATTCTTTGAAATTAAGTGCTGGACTTTATGTGTCTCGCTCTTGGTTTCGTCTTGCCAGTTCTGCCTGATTGTTCCAGCCTGTTGAGACCTTCTGGAATCTTGATGACCTTCCCATTTATCATGAGCGGATTTGCCAGATGGGCCTTCTATGTCTTCATTCAAGTTGCATATGAAAAGGTTGACCAGGATGGGTTCAGAGTCACGTGGCATGCTATTAGAGACTTCTCATTTTTCTCTTCTTATCCTCATTTTAGTCAAAGTGCCAGGCCCAGGGGACAAAGGATTGTTTTTCCGGTCTTCGGTATCCGTCCAAGGCTGTGTTTCTTAATTTTTCCATGTTCTTCGTTTTCCTCAGCAAAGGAGGCTAATCATACTTGCCTTCTTCTCTTTTACGTAGAGATATCGTAAAGATTTATTAACTAAATCAGCAAAGCATGTTGCCTTCCAAGGAGAAAGTGTTCTTTGCTTTTCACCCTCAAAATTAGTATATCATCTGAGTCAGGCCTTAGAGCAAAAATAACTGTGCTCTCCAAGACCCTGAACTAGGTAGACGGACTTCACAGTACAGCACCGATCTTCGTCATGTGGCATTATCACTTCGTAATTGTCAGCTCTCTTACAAGACGGCTTGAATCTTCCCCTCCATCATTTCAAATATATCCTTTCTCTCATCTTTTCTTTGGGAGGAAAATGAAGCCCATCGATGGAAGAAAATAAAGGGCACTTAGTAGTAAAGGGACGAGGATTTTCCTGGTAGCGCAGTGGTAAAGACCTTGCGCTCCCAGTGCAGGGGCCCAGGTTCGATCCCTGGTCAGGGAACTAGATCCCACATGCATGCCACCACTAAGAGTTCGCATGCCACAACCAAGGAGCCGGCGAGCCACAACTATGGAGCCCACCTGCTGCAACTAAGGAGCCCGCCTGCCACAACTAAGACCTGGCACAACTAAATAATTTAATTTAATTTAATTTAAAAAATACTTTAAACTAGTAGAGGGACCATAAATAGTTTGGGGAGAAAAAAAAAGACAACTGTCACTTGCTTCCTTCTACTGAAACATACTAAATCTGAAGCAAGTGAGCTTTTTAAAATGTAGGCTCAAATTTTTCCATTTGTGACCGAGAATGGTTAGGCATTTTTTGGTTTCTTTTAGATTTTTTTTGAATTGTATTTTTCAGACTGCAGACAGCACTGAATGAACTTCAGCAATCGCTAAGGTGTGAGAATGGCCTGGGAGTGGAGCACGCCTTGTGATTCAGTGGGGCAGTGCTGAAGTCAGGGTGTAGTTGAGTCTTTTGCAGGGGCCAGCGCCCCTGGTTTTGACTGGGACTCTCCGCCATTCCCCAACCAGGATTTCTTCCATCGGGTGCAGAGGTCAGGGCTGGCTTGCTTTTGTTTGATAAGTTGCATCCAAGTGAGTGTTCAGTTTCCCATGCTTCTAGTGCACTGTTGGCTGTAGTTGAGGCAAGGACTCATAGCGTGTCCAGTATCGAGCACTACAGGGGCTAGGTGCGGTCGTATCACTGTACTTCATCTTTTTGACTGCCCATGAGCCTGTATAGTGCTTTTAGGCAGAAGGACATGTCTGCTGCATATTAGAACCTCCTGCCACTTGTCCTCTAAGGTTTCTCATTTTTAGACAATCTGTAGGGAATCCAAACAGCTATCTTCTCTCTCCTCTATGTACAGGACTGAGCATTGTTTTTGGATTCTCTAAGGATTGGGGGAATTGGACACTGTCCCTAATGTGACATTAGATGGCAGCCTGGTCAAATGAAAAAACCTGAGCCTTGGATTTAAAGTTTGGCTCCTGCCACTCTCTCTATCCGTACGACCTTGGACAGATTACTTCTCTGAACCTCAGTTTCTTCATCTGGGACATGGAGATGATAATACCTACTTCAGGGCGGTGGGGATTCGAGTTAACTAATTAAAAACACCAAGCACAACATCAGGCTCAGTCCTGTTTAGCAAATGGCCGTAATACTGCTGCTGCTGGTTATGAGGTAACCATTGGAATATCCATGTTCCTAATTCTGTGCATCCAGGCATTTCTCAAGTTCCGGTGGCTTTTCCATCAGCTCCACTCCTTTCCATCCCTACCGCCCTGCTTTGAAGCACCTGTAGGCTTCCTTGCTCTGAAAGCCTCCTTACTGTCCCCTGGTGTGCTGTTCTTTGTGAATGGAAGTTGCAGCACAGCTTACCCGAGGCCCAGAATTGTTGCATCAGAGGTAGTGAAAGGCTCTGTTCTCTTGTTCTGTCCTTAAGACTTACCTCGGACATTTGCCAGGCTGCCCCTCACTCAGAGTTTTAAGGCTTTAGAGAGGTGGGTTCAGGCAAGGGTGAAGGTTATCAAGGCTTCTAGCCTTTCCTACAGTGCCCGTTAATTTCCTGCACATCTGCACCCCAAAGGGAGGCTCTTTCTGGGCTCCCTCTCTGCCTGCAGGTTTTCTCACGAGCACCCGGTGCAGGTCTTGGAAACGAGCCTGAGAGGGGTGCAAACTGCTGACTATGCAGTTCCCAGAGGTTCCACGCTGTTGCACTAGCCCCACACTTGGCCCTTAGCAATTTGTTAAAAACCATAGTTGATTCCTTCCTGTCCTCTGGGATAGCATCTGCATCTTCCTCTTAGGCTCTGCCACATATGAAACAGTTCTTGGGTGTCCCCATCTCTTGGATTTCAGGAGACCTGGTTGCCTTCGGCTCTCTGATGGGTTCAAGAAATGTTGTGATTTTGCTGTTTATTTTTTTTCTCATTGTTAATGTTAGAGCAACACTCGAGCTTTCTGCATCTTGGGCAAAAGCACAACTGACCAGTGGATTTTCATGTAACATAGTATCAGAAGTTCAGTAATAAGATTTCAGATTCCACATTGCAACCAATCTTTAAGAATCTAGCACTCTTCCTCAAAAAACTTAAAAGTAGAACTATCGTATGATCCAGCAATTCCACTCCTGGGTATATATCCGAAGAAAATTAAAACACTAATTTGAAAAGATACATGCACCCCAATGTTCATAGCTGCATTATTTACAATAGCCAAGATATGGAAGCAAGGTAAGGTATCCATTGACAGATGAATGGATAAAGAAGATGTGATATATATATATGGAATGGAATATTAGTCCTGAAAAAAGAATGAAAAATTGCCGTTTGCAACAACATAGATGGACCTGGAGGATATTATACTTAGTGAAATAAGTCAGAGAAACACAAATACTGTGTGTTATTACTTATATGTGGAATCTAAAAAATTATTGAATATAAGGAAACAGAAACAGACTCACAGAGTGGTTACCAGTGGGGAGAGGGAAAGGGAAGGAGCAAAATAAGGGTAAGGAATTAAGAGGTACAAACTACTATGTGTAAAATAAGCTACAAGGATATAGTGTACAGCACAGGGGATGTAGCCAATATTTTATAATAACTTTTAGTGGAATATAATCTATAAAATTTCTGAATCACTATGTTATACACTTGAAACTAATATTATAAATTTTATGGAGTATAATCTATAAAATTTCTGAATCACTATGTTACACATTTAAAACTAATGTAATATTGTAAACCAACTATAGTTTGATTAAAAAATTTTAAAAAGAATCTCCCACTTTCCAAGTTTTGATGTAGTTTCAAAAAGGATTATCAGTAAGTACCTGAAAAGGATATGAAAATATTTCTTTCTTTTCTAACTGCAAATCTGTGTGAAGCCAGATTTTCATCATGTTTTTCAACTAAAACAACTTATCACAACAGATTCAATACAGAAGCATATATGAGAGTCCAGGTGGCGTCTATGAAAGCAGACACTACAGATATTTGCACAGTCACAGAGACGATGCCGCTCTCTCAAGAAATTTGTTTGGAGGAAATAGAGTTATTTTTCATAAAAACATGTTATTTGTGTTAACATGTAATGGGTTTATTATTGTTATTTTTAAATGGATTAATAGATAAATTTTTTTTAACTTCTCAGTTTTAATTTCCAATATGGTATAGCTATAACTCACATAAAATCTCTTTGGGGCCCTCAGTAATTTCCAAAAGTATCAAGGGATCCTGAGATAAAAATTTTTAGAAATACTCTTTCTGAATAATATTTCAGTGTTCAATACGTAGGAATGGCAGGCAGTTCGTTCTTGATTTTAGTGACTCTAATTAGTGTATTTGTTCATTCGCTCCTACAGAAAGTCAGTGCTCTCTCCATGCTGGGCTCTCTTCTAGGCACTGGCGATAATGCAATGAACAGAGCCAAGACCCTTCTCCTCTAGGGCTGACACCAAGTGTGAAGGTCTCTCGTTTCCAAATTCTCTATTAAGGACTTATCCGCATGACCTTGGTTCACTAAGCCTGTTTGCCAGAAAAGAGATGTTGAATTTTATCATATGCCTTTCCATCTTCTTCTGATAGGAGCATATGGTTTTTCCATTTGATGATTAGCTTAGTTTTGTTTTGTTTTTAATATTTAACCCACCTTAAATACCTGCTGAGTCACAGTGTATTGTCCTGGTATGTGTATCTGGGATTTTCATTCCTGTTCAAAAACTTCATTCCTTTTTCACAACTGAGTAATACTCCATTGCATGTGTACACCACATTTTGTTTATCCATTCATGTGTTCATGGATGTGAGCAATGCCATAATGAACACTGACATACAAATATCTGAGTCCCTGCTGTCAGTTCCTTTCAGTATATACCTAGGGTGTGGAATGGCTGGATCATATGGTAATTTTTAATCATTTCAATATTTAATCTCCTTCACATTAAATGGAAATGGAGACTTTTTTCCATATTGTTCTGAACTTTAATATATTCTTCCTCTAGACAAGCCTGTTTTGTCTTCATTTAATCCATACAGACGATGTGTTTCAGATTAGTTACAGGCTTAAGTTTTTGTGTTCAGTACCTAATAATAATACTGCTGCCTTCTCTGAAAAAGAAAACTACCATGATGATTTCTTTTAGTTAGCATGTCCAGCATTTGGACTATTTCCTTCCTGACCTTAGAAACACATCAAGTCCCTCTTGTGTGCAACATGATTATTGAAAATGGTTTTAGGAAAATAGTATTGCCAAGGAGGAACACTGAAGTGTATTATTCTTCTGAGCCATCTCCATGTACATTGGCACTCTACAGGAGCCAACAAAGAAGGTCAAGCATAACTTTTGCCATCTGCTTGTTCCCATGTTAAGGGCAGTCACAAGTTTAAACTACAGTCTCTGCATCTAAAGAGGAAAATGCTATTCATCACGACTGTAGCTGCTCTGGCTGTTACCCAGGTTACTCTTGCTTTTGACTGCTGGTTGTTAGTGATGGAAGGAAAATTCCACCCTTAGTTTGAGTTTGCCCGTGAGAAAAATTGCAGTATTGCTGCTGACAAGGTGAAGCTTTCTGGGTTTTAGGTCCTTGACAGGGGAAGTCATCCAGGTGTGTTTGAACAATGGATGGGAATTTGAAACTATGTTACTTCATGTAAGAACTTGACCTCCTTTTTTCTCTCCCTTCTCTCATCCATGGAAATACAGAATTTAGAGTAGCATGAATTCAATTCTGTGGTGGTTCTGTCAACATTTCCATTCATAAATCCCTATTTTCAGGAGTCTGTAACATAGCTGTAAAATGTCCTTCACTCTAATTTGGACTCTAAGGTCTCCTCTGGAAGGAGATTAGTTTTGCCAAACCAGAGATAATGCCTTTTTAGTCTGTTTTGGTTTGGTGTTCTATAGTTGTCTAAATCAAAGCTCTAAAATATACAAGACACGGTCATTCAGATAGCATTGGATCACATGCCAGGATTTCTGATTTTTGTTTCCATGGTACATTGTGGACCCTCTGAGCAGATGCTGTGTTCACCTCTAGGCATTGTATGTGACACCTAGAATTTGCATGTTGGGCAAACTACATGAATGTCACTCTCATAATGGCCCCCAACCAGAAGGGGGATGTTTCTTCTACAGATATACTTAAAGATAGGTAAATCTGATGGTCCAAATACCATCTTCTATAAAACAGAAGAGGTGAATTGAGGAGTCTTTACCCCATCTCCGACCTAGTTACTCACCCTTGTCTTCTTGTCATACTTCTGAACTCTTCTTGTTCTCAGTCACATGAGAACAGTAGGGACAGAGAGCCAACTGTTATTGATATAATATCATTTATGTTAAGCCACGTGCTATACTTTTTTTTTTCATCGAATACTTGGAGATTCTGATATTTGGAGATTTTGGTTTCTGGATTAGCATCTTGTGGTCCAGTTCCAATACACTTGTCAGCCCTGTAATTACCCAGATCTCTAGAATGAAGAAGGTACTGCTGGAAGACTCATGTGTCATTCTTTATTGATTCACTATAAGCAGAGACACATTTTGAGTTGCTTAGGCAGAAGGTACATTTTGATTTGTTTGTCTTAATATATAGTGCTTATGTTTTATTACAATATAAATACGTTTATCTTGGGGAATGCCCTGGTGGTCCAGTGGTTAGCACTCAGCACTTTCACTGCCAGGGCCCCTGTTTGATCCCTGGTCAGGGAACTAAGATCCCATGAGCCGTGAGGTGCAGCCAAAAAAAAACCCCCCCAAAACAAAACAAAACCAAAAAAGCAAATAAACATGTTTATCTTACGTTCTGCAAAACATTGTTGCATCGATTACTTAATCCTCACAAAGATGTGAATTAGGCCACATAGATGTTATTCTCCCAATTTTACAGATGTAGGAACAGGCTCACACAGGTTCTGTGACTTGCCCCAAATTACGCTGGGTGAGCTAATCACAGGTCCAGATTTTCTGATCTGGCCTTACCTGTGTATACCAAATTCTCTTTTGAAACAGGGACAAACTTTAAAAGCAGAGTTGGGAGCCACTTTTTTTCCACTGCAGAACCTGGAAAGTTAACTGGTTCACAAGGGAATTCAACCAGTGACAGTGACTGTGGCCTCCTTACCCAGCTGGGCCCCTCTCAGCATGAAGAGAGGAACTCCAGGAGGGAAGGAGAGAACTGAGCACCTGTGGTCCTGAACACGTGGGACCCGATCCTGAAGGGAGGTGAAACAGGAAGAGACAGTCATCCAGATGAAACCCCAAGGCGGGCCATAGCCTGAAGGGCTTTGGCACAGAAGGTGTCTCTGCAAAGCAGCTGAAGGAGCATCCAGAAGTCAACCCCAAATGAAGCCCTGAATCAAAACCCGTAACACAGATGAGAGTTACTGAGTGACTGCAGTGGGGGATTTGAATTTCACTTGGCAGCTGGGAAGTCCTAGCTATTTGCGGGAGATAGTCCTTTGTTAAACTCAGGCAGATTGTTCCTTTAAATGTGCCCCCATCTTCTACAGTATTGCATTTCTGTACCTTCTATTCAGCAAAGCAACTGAGACTCTTGCTTGAATTTTTCCTTCTCCGACTCCATTTGGAGTTGTTGCTTTAAATGCGCTCATCGTCAGGGGTTGCATTTCATCAAAGGAGGCTGTGCTTGAGTGCATTACCCCCTCCCCGCTATTTCAGGAGGAACAGATTTTAAGTTACAGGTGATAACAGGAATAAGCAGAACTTTAAAATCTAAATGTTTAGTCTTGTTTGGGTACTGCTGAATTTGTGTCCCAGCCCTGTCTTACAATTTTAATTTCTGGCTTGTTTCCTAAAAACAATAAAAATGAACTCTTTGGTTCACATTTTCAGTGGATGTGGTTTGCAGACATCGTAAATTAAAGTAACAGGTGGAACAGAGCATTTTAACAAATAAGGTGAAAATTACTCCTTTTGCCCTTTATATTCTTTTGGTTCACAAACTTGGAAAGAAATCTGTGCTTTAAATAAAGCCCCTTTATACTCAAGGTTTCTGAATGGGCTAAGGAGGAATTAACGTTAGCACCAATGCTTTGCCTCTGATGGGTGCCCGTCTGGCATTTGACCGGGGCTGCCAGGCCTGGAAGGTACCTAGTGTGTTCAAGGACACAAAGAAGCGTGATGCTGTGCACATGCAGCCGTCCATGGCGGTGAGATCCCTGGAGCCTCTGCTCCTGTTTAGCACCATTGTGGGGAATGGGCTGCGTTGTTTTTATTGCTGAGAGTTCTTAAAGCACCTCTGCTCTAGCCGGGGATGCCTTGTTTCCATAGCAACAGCTCTCAGTGGTACCAGGCTAGCCAGTAGTGTCAAAAGAAGGGACATTCCGTAAATAGAGGCTACTTACCCATAGGTGTCTGCCTTTAGTGGATGTCACAGGGCACTTTGTTCAGGGCTCATCAGATGTGGTCGCCCTCAGCAACATTTTTGCGGAGTCCTTTGCTTTCCAAATGATCCTGGCATTCATACTTCTTTCTATCGTTCTCATCTTGTAGTTATTTGTTTCTCGCGTATCCCTCACAAGCTCTTTAAAGATGTGTCCCCATCTGCGAACGTTTTCTCTCTGTATCTAGCTTAGTGCATATAGTAGGCACTCACTTTTTGTTGACGGGGCGAACAAAAGATTGAAACTTTTTTTTCCCCTGGAGAATGGCTCATTTACAACATGGTTCAAGGAGACCACCCTCCGATCCATGAGCCACTCTTGTGTGTGTGCCTGCCGATGTTGAACTTAACCAGCCTATTGGCAAAGCTCTAAAATACGGATCGACAACCTTTGGTTCTCAGAGGGACAGTCTCATCTGAAATGTCACACTCTATCTGGGAGATCTGGGAATAATATTAATCATTACCACTTAGTAAACCCCTTCTGTGAGCTGCATCCTCCGTCAGGATTCTCTCGACTGCAGAAGACAAAAGCCCAGCTCAAACTGGTTTAGGCAAAAGGGGGATTACTTGGAAGCCTCTTGTGTCTTGTTTTGAACAGTCAGTCTGTGAAGGAGTAGTTTCTCAGCTGGGCTTTTCAAACAGCGGAAGGTGGCCCTGGAATACAGCTCTGGGTCTTTCTGTCTGTGTCTCTCTCTGGGAGTCGGCTTCATTGTCTCTACCTGGAGACCAGCTACTATCTACCCTAATTTCACATCGTGGGGATGCCACCACCAGAGAGAGAGAAACTTTGTTTCCCAATTCGTTCTGGAAAATCACAGAAAAGCTCCAGGTGGCCCAGCTTAGGCCTGGACTGCCTCTGGGACAGCGACTCAGAACACAGTGAGAGGAAGACTCCCAGGAGGAAGGCAGTACTGAGTAAACAGTACCCAAGGTGTTTACTGCTAAGCCCTGTTTTCCTAACAACAAGTCTCTGGGTTGGGACTATTGTCCCTGTTCTAGAAATGGTGAGTCTGCGCCTCCTAGAGGTTAACTGGCTTACCAGAGATCACACAGTAAGTGGCAAGGCCGGCATTCGAATCCCAGTCTGCTGGTTCAAAAAACCCCTGCTCTTTACTAAAACAGTACATTGTTTTTCCAAATAATAGGAAGGGAACCGGCAGACAGATGTAAAGTTGGACCACAGAAATGATAGCAGAATAAGTGGGAAAATATCGTTTTCTTCCCAGTAACCTTGAATATTAGCACCTTATTTTTTTTCAAAGAACAGAATGCCATATTAGTTCTTCTGAAAATGAGCAGCCTCTTCCTCCTTCCTGTAGTGGCAGCAAATGGGATCTCAGTTTTCAATCTCTTAAAGGCTGCCCGTGGACTCACAGGATAAAGGCAATATAATTCTCTCATAGAGCAAACTGCAAAGTTCGATGCATCTAAGAGCCAGAGGGGATGTTAATTTCTCAAGGCATTTCCATTGGCTCGGATCCGCTCTATCTACACAGGTGGCTGACACAGTGCTGGGGAGAAAAAAGAGATGAAAGAAGAAGAAAGCAGTGGGGTCTGTGCCAGGTTCCATGCTGCTTATCTTCTGCGCACGTGACCTAGTGTGGCTTTGGTAGCCTGTTCAGAGTCTGCTTCAGGAGGCAAGGAAAATTAAGAAGAATGGTTACAGTTAATGATGCACAAAAATACAGAGATAGCATAATTGGTTCTGCTGAGTCTTCTGGGTCAGCTCGGTGGGTCGCCTTGCATCCCATGATTGCAGGATTTGAGTTAGTAAAGAGGACGACCACTGCCTCCTAATAGCACCCTCGCATGCAGGCTGCAGCCACGCTCCAGTGCTCGATTCAGAAACTCCGGTAAGGGTGGGTTGAAAGCAGACATTTTTGGGTGATTAGTTCTGTTTTTAATCCACATACAGCCTGGAATGGAAAAGTAGCCACATTTTATTTTAAAGAGTGTCTAGGGACAGTGCCAGAATCTTTCTCTCAGCACATTTTCTGATTAGCTAGGTATAAAAGTATTTTAGTGTTACTTAAAAATAAAATCTTAACCTTTTATAGGTCTTATGATTTTTCCAATTACAAAACAGTCCTCTTCTTGTGTGATTGATTTTTAGACATTAGATATCAAATGTTAGGGTGTGTGTTGAGAATGGACTTGCTGACGGAATGAATGCTTCAGAAGAACCTTTTTGACTCTGGAAAGTGAATTATATTAAATTTTCTCTACTTCAGTGCATTGTTATAACAAGTGAAAGTATTCCAGCCTGAAAAAAAAAATCTGGCAGACAGTTTGTCTTTCTTTAAGACTGTGAAATGTAAGATTGTGTGAGTCTCACTTGTTTGCTGAAAGAAAAAAGTGGTACCTTGAGCAGAGACAACTCTGGTAGGACGCCAGATGGAGAGTAAGAGAAAAATAGGGATAGAAACCCTTTCTCTGAGAAAGGATCGTGGAAACTTCTTCAGCCCTGAGATCTAAGTATAGAACTGGCCCTTTTTGCCTTTCTTAGCTGAATGTCATGTGTCTTAGAGTGTTTGGCCAGAACATGATGGCTACAATCCCATCAGCACATCCTTATACCATGACATGACCAGCAAGATCACAGAATTTCATGCAAGCTGTGCCCCAGAAGTTGCCGGCAAGGGCCTCTGTAGTGCTTTCCCGTGCCACGAGGCAACATGTTTTAGAAGGTTCCGGGGGGTTAGAATTTACTCACCCCTGGCAGCATCAGGAGCCTTAGATTCCACATTAGCCAAATAGGTAACAGTTGCAGAAAGTGTGATGCTGTGTTTTTGAACCACTGCTTACAGTTGTGCCTGGAGTTAGGGAAAGCCATGGGTGTCATCCTACCTCATCCAGAACAGTAGCCTCAGCACTGCTACTCTTCTGAGAAGTGCCCCACGATGTTTTGTTTTGTTTTGTTTTGTTTTTTGCAGTACGCAGGCCTCTCACTGTTGTGGCCTCTCCGGTTGCGGAGCACAGGCTCCGGACGCGCAGGCTCAGCGGCCATGGCTCACGGGCCCAGCCGCTCCGCGGCATGTGGGATCTTCCCGGACCGGGGCACGAACCCTTGTCTCCTGCATCGGCAGGCGGACTCTCAACCACTGCGCCACCAGGGAAGCCCCCCCACGATGTTTTTAATCTGTTGGCACATGTTTGTCGAGTTCCAGCTGTGCTCCAGCTTTGGTTAGATGCTGTAGTTGAGGTGATCGTATGATTTATCATCAGAGTCACTTTTGGAGTGAGAAGGAGCTAGTGGTGATTATACTGAGACAGTACTTATCAGCTGGGCCTGTCATTCTGGCCACCAGAATGGGCAATTGCCTGAACCATAGGGGATTTAAGAGTGCCATTCATATCCTTGGGCCACACTCTAAAGGGTACTTACAGCCCCGTTAGAGAGCTGGTACTTAAACAGTAAACAATTCAAGAACATTACAAAAAAGTCCTTCTCTTCCGAAACTGTCCCATTACCCACCCCCTACCCCCCAATCAATTTCTCCTCTTCTTGTGTACTCTCTTGTCTTCTCACAATAAAAGCTTCTTGAAAAAATAGTCTATGCCAGGAGTCAGCAAGCATTTTCTATTAAGGACCAGGTAGTAAGTATTTTAGATTTTATATGCCATCTGGTCTCTGGCAACTACCCATCCCTGCTGTTACGTGGAGCAAGTGGCCACAGACAATTCCTAAATGAACGGGATTGTGTGATCCAAGCTGTCATTGTTTACAGAAACAGGTGGCACACTGGGCTTGGCCCCGAGGCCATCATTTGCTGGCCCCTGCTCTCACACGCACTGTCTCCACTGGAATCACTCTTGTCAAGGTCATCAGTGACTTCCCTGGTGTCCAGTTTGGTGGTCATCCTCTCTCCTAATCTTACGTGAATTTTCAACAATTTAAGACATAATCACTCTTTTCCTCTTCATTCCAACACTTTTGTTTGGCTTCTGTGACACCATAGTCCCTGATTTTCTCTCCTGTCACTGGTGGTTTTTCTCTTGCATCTTTCCTCCCTCCTTTTTTTCTCTTAGACTGCTGAACATTGGAGTGTCCAAGGGCTCAGCCCTGGGCCATCTTCTCTTCTCTTCTTTTCTCTTCTGTCTGTACCCTCTTCCTAGGTGATTTTTAGTCCTACAGACTTAAGTGTCATCTATAAGCTGATGACTTCTGAATTTCGATTTCTCTCTTCCAAGCTCCAGACTCATATGTCCATCTTGATATCTCCACTTGATATATATGTATGTATCCCGAGGTGCAAACATGCATTTGCCCAGGCTGGTCAAAAGCCCTGGAAATAGACCTAATATCTGTGTAGCTTTCAACACCTATTATGTCATTGAGTCTTCCCAACAACACCTGAAGTAGGTGGCATCGTCACCACTTTGCAGATGAGGAAACTGATCCCTAGAGAGGTTGCCCTGCTGGTATGTGACAGCAGAGACAGGCCTCAAACTCCTGCCTTCTGGCTGCAAAGTGGAGGGATTTCTCACTGCACCACAACTGTTTTGGGGGTGCTGAATCTGGGAGTGAGGGAGGCAGGATGGTAGGAAGCAGAGAGGAAGCAGCTGCTGAGTGAGGCACCCTCTTGGGAGGGAATGGGTTTGAGAGGGGCTGCTCAGTGAGGCCCAATTCCATTCCATCGCCCCTTTTGATTGGTTACTACTCTTCAGGTAAAACTTCCCGAGTTACGGATTTTGGTCTCTGATAGCAATGCCAACTGTTGTTCTAAGACCAAACCTTCTGATGATTAAAATACCTCTGTCCAGGTGAGAGAAATGACAAGTATAAAAGCTGCTTTGCCCCCCAGCCTCGGTAGATGTAGTGAAGCGACGCAGCAGAGCAAACGCCCACCCCCTGCCCGTCCCAGGAGGTGGCGTGGGCCGCTGTTTAATCGACTAGCATCACCTCAGACCTGGCAACAAACGGGTAAAGGAAGCCGCAACACAGTCACACGCAGAAGCTCGGTATCCTCGTCCCCAGGCGTGAAACCCCTGCAGATCCCAGAGATGAAGAAGGTCAGAAGAGAGCTCTGTCTGGGACTGAGCCACACACAGGGCGAGGAGCTGCAGGGGAAGGAAGGAGTCCCAGCATCAGGAGAAGTGGGCCTCCCGGAAACCTGGGAAAGACAGGGAGATACAATCCCTCCTTCCAACAAGGAAGGAACTTCCTGCAGCGGAAGCAGACTTAAGTTTGCTTTCTGAGCCTGTTTTTCAGCCATAAAGAAAACGTGTTAGTTCGTAGTCTAGAGGTAGCTCTTCTGCTGGGTTCTACTGAAGGCGGAGGTTCAAATACCTCTGTCAGGGCTTTTGACTTTCTCCCCAAGTCGCAGCTTTACTGTCCTCTTTCCTCTGTCAGGGTGTCCTCAGGGAGGCTGGCTATTTCCCCCCTGCAGGCACAGGTGGCCACACACAGCTCTAGGGCGATGCTGGCCTTGTCATTACATTTACAAAGGGTTCGGGAAGCCATGTTAGGGCAGGCCACTCTTTTTTTTTTTTTTAATTATTATTATTTTTTTGATGTGGACCATTTTTAAAGTCTTTACTGAATTTGTTGCACTATTGCTTCTGTTTTGTGTTTTCGGTTTTGTGGCCGCGAGGCATGTGGGATCTTAGTGCCCTGACCAGGGATCGAACCCACATCCCCTGCATTGGAAGGTGAAGTCTTAACCACTGGACCGTCCGGGAAGTCCCCAGGCCACTCTTAAATCCAAAATAAAGTGCGTTCAATGAAATAAAGTGGGAGTTCTTTTGGCTGCTGCCTCTTTCACCAGTACATGTGTTCTTCACGTGTGCGGCTGAGCGCCCTCTCCCCTCCCCTAATACTGCTTCCCAGACTCACGCAATTACCACTGTGGGTTGTAATGCTTTTAATGGGTGGCATCCATCTTTGTTGGTTTTTATTTCAGTGGAAACATTTAGCTCACCGTTAGGTGTAAGTATTCCTTTCTAACTTCATTTCATTGGTTTCCAAGTGGGGTACTTACAGATGTCGTTAAGGTCTGCCCACGATTTTGGAGTCCCCATGTGCAGCTGTGACTGTTTTTTTTTTTTGATGGCATCATCTTCTGGAACTCTCAAAACCCAGAGCTTCCCCTACCCCCAACTTTGAGCCACCTATGTCTCTCTTCAGGGTTTTGAAGGTTACTGCATACGTGCACACACACACACACACACACACACATATACACACAGATGTGCATGTCTTATTTATTTGTTTTCATCACTGATGACAGTGATGTCATCAGTGTAGTAATCACTGATACAGAGGGAAATATGTGTAGTAATTATGTGTAGTAATCACTGATACAGAGGGAAATAGTTTAGTTTTTAAATTAAAACTTTATGATGCCACTTGGCAAGAGCTCTGAGTGTTTATTTGCCTGTATCCAAATGGTGGACTCCCTCTGCCTCTGCTGCTTCGGCCTCAGGTCTGGTAAAATTGTCAGTGCAACTGCAGCGAAGCAAGAGAGCTTTAGGCATTTTCTTCTGAGGCTGCACTTGATCACAGTGTAGGGACCGGTGCTGCCTTGTTTTTCATTTATGCTCTTATTCTAGGCACTTGAAGAGGCCCAGAAAGCGATTCAGCAACTCTTTGGAAAAATCAAAGACATCAAGGACAAAGCAGAAAAATCGGAGCAAATGGTGAGTTCCGGTCTCTTCCGGACATTTTTGCGCCGGAAGAGGAAGTTGGCTTCTCGTCCAGTCACACTAGTCAATAGACTTGTTCTCCCTCTTCCTGCCAAGCACAGCGCCCACGTCTCCAGTGCTGGCCCTGGGACGACGTCCATTCAGGAGGTGCCGCTAGACATGCAGTGACTCACTGTCTCTGCTGCCCTGTATTTGCAGCCCTGTTTTTAAACAGGGAAAGTTCTCTTCTTCTCCTTTCCCCAAAATAGTTTCCTAGTCATTTTGGATTCCTTTCTCTAGCATTTGTTTATATCACGTGTTTCTCAGTTCAGATGTATGACATGTAACTTGGCATTGCTTGAAAACTGGACCTGGATCTGGGAGGTGGGCCGCATCCTGCCTGTGATACGTGCTGAGGGGCTTGATTAAGCTCTCCCTCTACGCAGTGCTGCCCTCGGGTGATGTGTTCAGGGACCTCCACCGACCGAGAGGCCCGCCAGTTTCTTCCACTCTTAATAAGAATAATAACTACCTCAAAGGGATGTTGTAAGAATTAAACGTATGAAGAGCACAGAGCATAGTACTGGGCTGGGGTTAGTTGCTTAATGAATGAAAGCTATTATTAATGTCATTCTTTTCCCCCTGCTCGTTTTGGTTATAAAAACTCCTAAACCCTCCCAGACTTCTCTGCCTACACCTTATTATAATCTACTCAGGAACAGATCCGAGGTCACACTCCCATGAACCCTTCAGTTCTCTTCAGTGGCCATTTGGCAAGACTGGACAGGCTGTGGAAGGCGGCGGGGGCGGGCCTGGCTTCAGCGGAGGGCATGGGGCGGTGGGGTGGGAGAGGGGACAGTTGGATACCATTAGTGAGCAGCGTGGCCTCTGACGTCAGACCGCCTGCCTTCAGATCCACCCTCTCTCCTTCCTCCCTGGGGGCCTTAAGCAAGTCACTTACCCCCTCTGTACCTCAGCTGCCTCTCTGTGAAGTGGAGGTAATATTTGTGTGTACATCACAGAATCGTGGAGATTCGTGAGCACTTAGCATTCTGACCTGCTAGTCTGGACCACGCTCCCTCTTGAAGCTGAGCGGGGATGCAATAACAGTCTGAGTAGACCGCTCCTGACGCCAGTAGATGTTTTATTTTAAAGCAGTCTGGGACTTCCCTGGTGGTCCAGTGGTTAGGACTCTGCGCTTCCAATGCAGGGGGCGTGGGTTTGATCCCTGGTCGGGGAACTAAGATCCCATAAGCCGTGTGGTGTGGCCAAAAAAAAAAAAAAAAGCAGTCTGCTTTCCCAGACGGTGCTTTGCTAAAGGGAAGAAGAGGATATTTGTGGCGCTCTTTCCCTGTGCCAAGCACTGTGCCCGTTCCTTTATACAAGTGATCTAACTTTGCCCTCACAACAGCCTTACGAACTCGGTTTTCCTCTCATTATTATTTTTATGATTGACCATTTTATCAGTGAGGAAACTGAGACTCAGTGAGGCTAAGCCACTTGGTCTAGGACACCGAGTCGGTGAGTGAAAGAGCCGAGATTCAATCTGAGAACTGTCTGACTCCCAGACCTGCCATGTCCTGTTCTGTCCTTTTTTGGCTGCCCAGGGGTTAACAGTTAAGGTAAATTAATGACCAGCATTCTGTTTTGCGAACCGGTCTGGCGAACCGGTGTGGCCTGAGCACCACTTGCGTGAGCTGCCATTAAGGGCTTTATTTGGGGACTAACAAGAAGTTGGGTTTGTCTAGGGAAGCACAGGGTGTGTGATGGGGAGAGATGGGGAACACTGGGAGTGAAGGGACCAGTGAGCTCTGGTGCAAAGCAGCGAGGGCCCGGAGGAGGAACAGAAGGGACAGAGTCTTTAGATGAGGCAGAGGAAGAATGTTCCGGATTTAATGACTGACTAATGATGCAGGACCTGCAGGAATGAGAAGACTGGTAGATGACGCTGACTTTTAACACAGTAGCTGAAGACCCCTGATGCTCGTGCTGGAGCTAAGGAACCCAGGAAGAAGTACAGGGATTTTTTTTTTTTTGATGGGAAAGAGAATGATGATTTATTTCAGAGTTGGAAGGGTAATTAGATTATAAGGCCGAACTCCTATATCTAGTTTATTATATCAGTCTTGATCGTCTTTCCCCCCAGACTCAGTTATTTGGTAAAGGTGTAGTAGGTTCTTCACCTCTTCCCCAAACCCCCACGATAGAAATAGAGACATTTTGGTGGCCTGAGGGTCACAGAGAGAGCAGGCTTGATGGACCAAGTCCCCGTGAAAGAGGCTTTCTCTGCTAGGATCCAGGTCAGCCTTGCGGCTTTGTAGGTGTGGATCTCAGCTGTACAGGTCGTGACCTTTACTTCATAACTCTACCCAGGATGATCAAACTCTAAAAAATCAGGTCATGTGAATTTAACTCACTACCGGCCTTTTTCACTTTTAATGGGAGACCTATGTTTCCAGTAACTAGGATGTTTGTGCCTGGTATCCAGGGCGCTCCCTTCCCTCCGGGTGCCATAGAACCTGGGGAACCTAATTGCTCTTCAGAAAGTTTCTTGTTCAGCATGGACTCAGGCAGTTTAGTGGAAGAGTCCGCCTGGGTGTTAGTAAAGGTGGAGAACTGTTCCCACCTCACTACTGAATGTACTTTTCTAGTGACTTAAATATACTTACGTTCCCAGCTACAGAGTTTCTTTCTCTTGGACCCGCTGGATCAACACTGTTGGCATTTTACTCCCCTGATGGCCATCTGTCTCCCTGAAGGCTCTGCTCTTAATGATGTCATGTTAAGCTTACTTTGCGGGGGTTACATTTCAGTCTTCTTGAGATTTGAGGAGAAATCTGGAGACCGGATAATAAGCCCTAGATCCACGAATAAAGCCCATCTCAATAGAATTAGCTGAGTCATACTCTGCTATCCATTTTGTATGGAACCTAGTAACCCCGGTGCCAGAAGGCATACTTCCCTGACCTTGTTCAGGAGGAGATCGGCGTCCCTGGCTGCCGGACACCGTGTGCTCCATACTCAGTCACCATGTGGCTCACTCCTCTTTACTTGGGGTGAAGAATAGAGTTCATTTCATTCTCACAACTGAGGATTTTGTAACCCTGGGTAAAGTCTGCTGAAGAAATGCCCAATTAAATGTAAACGGGCTGATTGGAAATTATTTTGAGTATGTATTGGGAGGACACCTGTGTTTTCTCCGAGGGCTAACGCGAGGTATGTTTGTCCCTATTTCGTTTGCATTATTTTCTCCGGAGGCCACTGGCAGACCGGTTGACGTCTGTTTTAACCCTCCTCCTTTTTCTCCTGTGGTTTTTCACTGTTTAGGTGAAGGAAATCACCCGCGACATCAAGCAGTTAGATCACGCCAAACGCCACCTGACCACCTCGATCACGACGCTGAACCACCTGCACATGCTGGCGGGCGGCGTTGATTCCCTCGAGTAAGCACGTCAGCGGTCCCTTTCAGGTCCACGGGAAATAAATGTATCAGAGGAGATGGCACCGTAGGTTTATTTACTTCTCAGCCAGGAGAGTCTCATCATCCTGGCCCACTTCCTGCAAAGCGGTCTCAGATGTTTAGTCACCACTTTGGCTTTGTGCCCTCGGGTGCTCAACGTGTAACAGACACCCGAGACTTTGAGGTGAGGGGCAGGTGAGTCTGAAGGGGCCCAAAAAGCATGTGGAGAATGACTTCAAGAGCACAGGTCATTTCCATGTGGTAGATCTCTACCACGGAGGCTGACGAGGCAGTGTAGGGCTGTAATCACGCCCCCAGCCTGCACGTTGGCAAGTTTTCCTGCTTATGTTGGGCTCAGTTGCACTGTCGTTGAACATGCCTTATGGAAACAGATCCTTGTACCCACTTCTTTCTTTTTTTTTCCACCCACTTGTCCAAAGGCAGAAGCTTTCTGTTTGGCTTGTAGGGGAACTATAGGGAATGGTACATGAGAACATGAGAAACAGTATTAAAAGGAAGAGTTGGTTATTGACCACAATGAAGCAGCCCAAAGGCCTCCTTTCCTAGAAGATTCTGATATTCCTGTTCACTTCTGTGGTCTGTCTCATGAGAATTGCCCCTGTCCCAGCCTCAGTGTAATCTCATGTGTGGATAAAGAAAGAGCACCTCCATAGGAATTTAGACACAGTGTCCAAAGTTGGGGGAAGTAGGGGACAGACTCCTTCCTGGTCTCTCCCAGAGATTGCATGGTCTTCAGTGAACCCTGGCCTGTTCTCCTGCGAGCAGTGATCGGAGAGGACAGCAGGCCCATAGGAGACTGGAAGAGCAGTGTCCTTGTCCCTTTCCCCAGGTGCTCAGTGCTTTCCAACAAACCAGCAGACCAGGCAGTGATAGCAACGTAACTCCTTGGCTTGAAATTGAGCCTGTCTTTTTAAATGCCTTGTAAAGGAAGTCATAAATTATACGTTTAATTAAAAAACCCAATCCTAATGAAAATTTCAAATCTAATAGTTTGTTCTTTCCTTGCTGTGTGTAGCTGTTGATTTTATCAGCATCCTTTTATTTAAGCTTCATTAACCTTAGCAGCAGGGAACCTAAACATACCTAAACATACACAGAGTTGCTTAACATTGGCTTAAAGTCTACAGATTTGAGTTAACATGTAAGCGCATATACATGCTCTTTGTTGTGTCCTGAGGTATGTTTGGTTTGCTCAAACGCCGTAACCCTCAAATAATAACATCCCGACCCCTGCTCTCTGTCAAAGGCCAACTGATCCATAATACCCAACCCAAATCCCAAACCCCAAATCCACAGTCTTCCCAGATTCCCCTTCCCCCACCCAGGGAGACTCCATCACTCACACATTCTTCTCTACGTCCCAGAGCACATAACTTGGACTTCTGCTTAGAGCTCCATTCATCCTACTTGGTACTGCTTAGATGTGTCCTGTTGCTCTCCCTTACTAACTCATGTTCCCTTAAGGATTTGGACCTGGTCTTATTTTTTTTCTCCCCCAGTGCACAGCACCATATATATTCAGTGCTCAGGAAATGCTTATTAAGTTGAGTTGATGTCTGTTTTAGAGCCGAGAGTAGGTTGGTCCATATCTGTATCTTGTGTCCTTAGTGTTTTTCTGGAGTCCTCAACTTCCTATTTCCTTGCAGAGCCATGACCAGGAGAAGGCAGTATGGAGAAGTTGCTAATCTTCTTCAGGGCGTAATGAATGTTCTGGAGCACTTCCACAAATATATGGGAATTCCACAGATCCGGCAGCTTTCTGAAAGGTAAAATGTCATTGGAGAAAACGACCTTCCCTTTTAAGAGAAGGTGGTGCTGGGAAGTGCGTAAGCACTCAGCTCAGGATGTTCATTGTACAGTCTCCCTGTGGGAAGGAGCCTCAGAGCTCACCTGATCTGACTCTGCCTGTTGCAGACGTCCCCTCTATGTCCCCTCACCACCTCCTTACCATGTCTTCTAACACTACCTGTGTTAGATAGTTGCTGGCCTGGTGCACTGGAGTGAACCAAGCCCACGTTCGTGAGGGAAGCTGTTCCAGTTGTCTGCTTCCTTGTAACAAACCAACAAAACCCAGGACTTAGTGGCTGATGACAACAGTTATTTCGCTCGTGTAATGTGGCCTGGCCCAGCAGGGACAGCTCATCTCTGCTCCGTGCAGCATCAGCTGGGGTGGCTCCACAGGGGACTGGAGGATCCGTTGGTTTAATCTCATGGTTGGCAGATGGGTGCTTGCTGTCAGCTGCGAGCTCAGCTGGGTTGTCCTCCCTGGGCTGCTTGGGCTTCCTCATGGTGAGGTGGTGCTGGGGCCCATGAATGAGCATGCCAAGAGAACCAGGTCTTAGAAGCCACAGAGAGTCGTTTCTGTAGTCACAAGCCCGTCAGGATTCAAGAGGAAGGGATATAGCCTCCGTCACTCCCAACGGGAGGAGTGTCAAAGCCCCATTGGTATAAAGAGCAAGTGGGGGACTTCCCTGGTGGCGCAGTGGTTAAGAATCCTCCTGCCAATGCCGGGGACATGGGTTCGATCCCTGGTCCGGGAAGATCCCACATGCCACGGAGCAACTAAGCCCGTGCGCTACGACTACTGAGCCTGTGCTCTAGAGCCCGTGAACCACAACTACTGAAACCATGTGCTGCAACTACTGAAGCCCGTGTGCCTAGAGCCCATGCTCCGCAACAAGAGAAGCCACTGCAACGAGAAGCCCGTGCACAGCAACGAAGAGTAGCCTCCGCTCACTGCAACTAGAGAAAGCCTGCAGCAACGAAGACCCAATGCAGCCAAAACTAAATAAATTATTTTTTAAAGTATTATTAAATAATAATAAAAAACGAAGAGCACGTGGGATGAGAGATCACTGTGGTAGTCTTTGCAAATACAGTCTGCCCTTGAACTTCAGATGTGACAGAATGATGACTTAGCCTCTTTAAATTTGTTCTTTCCTTCCTATTCTGTTGAGTTTTAATCCTAGATTCAGAGCCAGTAGAAAGAAAGGCAGATGCTTAAAGAGAAGGAAGATGAGGATCTGGAGGAAGATAGGGGTGGGGAATTTAATGCCTTTTCTGTTAGAAGTAGCAGCAGGGAAAATACTAAGAGACAGTCAAAATTGATGGATCACAACCTTTTTTTTGCAAGAAAGAGGAAACGAAGGGGCCGTTACTCAGCAGGAGCCATCATTTTCAACTCTGCTTTCTCATGAGGCCTGATGGCTGCAGGCCTCTTGTTTTCTAAGTTACTTTATTTCTAATTATATAAGTAATACACGTATACATTTTCTTTATTAGAAAAAAGTCAACATACAGATGAAACTTAAGTCCTCTTTAACTATACCTCACGCCCCAGTGCTACCCATAGAAGTAGTTACTATTATCAATTTAATGCTTATCCTCCAGATTTTTTTCTGTGCATTTAAATAAATCTGTAGTTTTAGATTGTGGGTTTATTTTGCTTTGTTTTGTTTTAAATAAATGATCTCATACTGTATGCTTCATTCTGAAACTTTCTCTTTGTTTTTAGCTTAGCAGTGTATTCTAGAGGTTTTTCCACATCAGTGTATACAAACCTATCTCAGTCCTTTTAACAGATGCATAGAATTCTGTAGTATAACATACCACAGATTTAAAATTTATTTTATTTATTTATTTTTGGCTGAGTTGGGTCTTCATTGCTGCGTACGGGCTTTTCTCTGGTTGTGGCGAGCGGGGGCTACTCTTGGTTGCAGTGCGCGGGCTTCTCACTGCGGTGGCTCCTCTTGTTGCGGAGCACGGGCTCTAGGCACGTGGGCTTTAGTAGTTGTGGCACATGGGCTCAGTAGTTGTGGCTCGCGGGCTCTAGAGAGCAGGCTCAGTAGTTGTGGTGCACGGGCTTAATTGCTCCGTGGCATGTGGGATCTTCCCGGACCAAGGCTTGAACCCGTGTCCCCTGCACTGGCAGGTGGACTCTTAACCTCTGCACCACCAGGGAAGTCCCATACCACAGATTATTTAACCATTTTCATATCACTAGACTGCTTCTAATTGGAAAAATATACTCCCTTTTGCACATCTGCAAGTATTTCTCTAGGATAGATTCTGGGTGATAGGTCACGTGCATTTAAAATTTTAATAACTGCTGCCCCTTTGCCCTCCAAAGAGGCTTTATTTATTTATAGTACCATCTGCATAGCGTGTGAGTACCCATTTCCCCATATCCTCAACAACACTTGGTATTGTCAGTTTTCCTTTTCATTTATCTGATGGATGAAAAATGGTACCTAGTTCCTTTCATTTTCATATCTCTGTTAACTAGTGAGATTAGTTTCTTTTCACTTGATTATAGGCCATTTGCATTTCCTCTGTGAAATGCCAGTTTATATCCATTGTCTGTTTGTCTACTGAGTTAGTTATCCCTTCCTTATTGATTTGTAGGAGTTCTCTATGTATTCTGGATACTAGTCCTTTGTCAGATCTGGCAGATCTTGCCTGCAAAACTATGTAGGTGTGTCACCTGTTTTCAAGGCAGATCTTTGTCCTTTCAGTTTCTTCAATGGTAATTGGTCTATTCATGTTGCCTACTTATTTTTTTTCCTTTTTAAAAATTGTGTTGAAATATACGTTACATAAAATTTACCATTTTAATAATTTTTTAATGTACAATTTCGTAGCATTAAGTATCAATAAATTCACAGTATCGTACAACCATTACCACTCTATTTCCAAAACTTTTTTATTACCCCAGACAGAAACTTTGTATGCATTAAATAATAACACTCATTGCCTCCTCTTCCCTGCTTCTGGTAACCTGTGTTCTATTTTCTATCTATGAATTTGCTTATTCTCGGTACCTCATATACTTGGAATCATACACTATTTGTCCTTTTCTGCCTGGCTTATTTCATTTAGTACGTTTTCAGGTTCATTCGTGTCATATCATTTATCAGAATTTCATTCCTTTTTAAGGCTGGATATTTTATTGTGCATGTAGACTATATTTTGTTTGTCCATTCATCTGTTGATGGACACTTGGGTTGCTTCCACCTTGTGGCTGTTGTAGTGTAGACTAAGCAAATCTATCGTCTGGTGCCTATTAAAAATCTGAAGTCCATCTCATTCTTATTCCTTTATAAAATAATCTATAAAATAATTAATTTTGTTCTGGAAGCATTTGAGATTTCGGGATGGGAGAATCAGGAATTTTACTAGGACATGGGTCTCTTTTCATTCATGTTGCTCTGTACTTAATTGTATTCTTTTCTTTTTTAATACTGTATCTTAATGAATTAATTTATTTTTTGCTGTGTTGGGTCTTTGTTTCCGCACACGGGCTTTCTCGAGTTGTGGCGCACGGGGGCTACTCTTCATTGTGGTGCGTGGGCTTCTCACTGTGGTGGCTTCTCTTGTTGCGGAGCACGGGCTCTAGTACGTGGGCTTCAATAGTTGTGGCATGCCGGCTCAGTAGTTGTGGCACACAGGCTCAGTAGTTGTGGCTCGCGGGCTCTGGAGCACAGGCTCGGTAGTTGTGGTGCATGGGCTTAGTTGCTTCGCGGCATGTGGGATCTTCACGGACCAGGGATCAAACCCGTGTCCCCTGCGTTGGCAGGCAGATTCTTAACCACTGCGCCACTAGGGAAGCCCCCTTAATTGTATTCTTAATCTGAAGACTCATGAGTTCCTTAAATTCCAAGAAATTGTTCTCCTTTATTTCTTCGAGTAGTTTTTATGCTTTGTTCTCTGTGTTCTCTCTTTGTGGAATCCCTAGTACATGAATATTGGAACTTCTAGGTCTGCTGCCTTGTTTCTTAATTTTTTTAAATACCTTGTATCTTTTTGTTGTGTTAAGCTGAGTTCCTCAACTCAACCCCCCTGTTTTAATTTATTCTTCAATCTTGTCCATCCTGTTATTTTGCCCAGCTGTTGAGTTTTTATTTCAACAATCCAACTTTAATCTTCAGGGTATCTAGTTGATTCTTTTCTCATGGGCATATTAAGTCTCTCAGGGAGTATAAACTATATGCGTTTTAAAGTTCTGAGTCGCCTGTTCCATCTCTCTGTCCTCTGATGTCAGGTCTTCAGTTTGCTGAGCACGATGACTCTCTTTCTTGGTGTTTGTACTCTGCCAATATTTGGTGATTTCTAGCTGATCGCTCAGTCTTGGCTGTGAGATTCTCTGTCATTCTGATCAGAGATGCTCTTTTACTGTCACCTGCTCGTGAGGGGGAGGCGGGATGTGCCGCTCGGCTACGTGTGCCACAGACTGTGCTTCTCAGGTGAGGTGGAGCTGGAGCTGGGGGAACTGCCAGGTGGGATATGCTGGTGGCTTATCTTCTGGGCCCGAGGGCTCCCTGATCTGCCTGGATGTTGTCAGCCCTCTGGTCCCTGCTGGGCTTCTCAGACCCACACCCGTTCCTGCTGAACGCTCAAGGCAGGGGTGAGACCTGGGCACTGGCTTCATGGCTCCTCTTGCAGGACCCCAGCGTATCCCTCCAGCGGTTCCCTGGGCCCCCCTCCTGCTCTGGTATCCACTCCCCTCGTGTCCTTCATCTTTGAGAAGCCATTTTAGGCAGGGGTTTCCTTCTTCAATCCTCTCCTACCAGAGTTTCTAGTCTACCACTCCTTTTCTTGCCCAGTTCTGGATTCTTACTAAAAATCTTTTCATTGGGCTTCCCTGGTGGCGCAGTGGTTGAGAGCCCGCCTGCCGATGCAGGGGACACGGGTTCGTGCCCCGGTCCGGGAGGATCCCACATGCCGCGGAGTGGCTGGTCCCGTGAGCCATGGCCGCTGAGCCTGCGCGTCCGGAGCCTGTGCTCCGCAACGGGAGAGGCCACAACAGTGAGAGGTCCGCGTACCGCAAAAAAAAAAAAAATCTTTTCATTATTTCTCAGTTTCTGGGACAGGAAGGGGAGGGGTTGCCCTGCGTGCTCAGGGT
The DNA here is from genome assembly GCF_003676395.1 of Aethalodelphis obliquidens. NCBI lineage: Eukaryota > Metazoa > Chordata > Mammalia > Artiodactyla > Delphinidae > Aethalodelphis > Aethalodelphis obliquidens. Next base: position 5,842,504 of record NW_020837982.1, read on the forward strand.
GCCATCTTAGAGGTGAAATGCCAAGGAACTGTTAAGGAATGTTGGAACAGAGCTTGGCGGAATACTCGGGAAATCACCACCCTTTCCCTTATCCTTCCTAAACCCTTCACACTCAGAGCTGGCTGATCGCCACGTCACACTGGGGATGTGAGGCAGCCAGGAGAGCAGACAAACGGGGCTTTGTGAGCTGCAGGAAAGAAGGAAGCTTGGATGGAGAAGGCAGACTCACTCTCAGTGGATGCGGGGGAGAGAGGAGAGGCAGCATCACCTCCCCTTACCCTCCTGATAATCCAGAGTTGATCTTTTTTTCCCCGTTCACTTGTTCTTCTCTTCACTCACTAATAGATACTTACCACACACTTTTGTATCCCAGGCCCTGTGCTGGGGGACTGAGGGCACAAAGATAAGAAACACATACTCTCTGCCCTCAAAGCGCTCACCGTTTTTGTGAGAGACACTAATAGAAAATTTCAGTATAGGATGGATATAGTATATGTACAGGCACAGCAGGGAATTGATAGACTGACCCTTCAGGGGTCAAGGATAGGGGTCACAGAAAAATTCAATTTTAACGTGACCTTAAAAGAACGGGTAGGATCTTACCACCAAGACAAGAAGAGAGAGGGGGGGAAAATAGGAGAGAGAGAGAACATCAGGGTACTTGGGGAGACAGTGGAGGGTGAAAGTCTGTCTAGGTAGGCAGGGTCAGATTTTATATGCCTCGCTAAAGAATCCGTTCTTCATCTTGTGGACAATAAAAGATGTTAAGCGGGGAGAGGCATGGTCTCATTTGTATTTTGTAAAACTCTTGTGGGTTATAGGTACAAGAGACTGGAGGTTGGGGCTATGTTCTGGATTAGAAAAGATGAAGACCATACCATGACAGTGACCATGAGGTCAAGGAGTTGTGGGGAAGAGTTGGTTACCCATTGGTTCCATGAGATGGGCATTGCTGAATGGCAGGAATGTGGCAGAACTGAATTTTAGTTATAAAAAAGCACCATAGGGGCAAACAAGAGAAAGCACTCTTTTAGGATTCCTTGCCTTTTAACATTTTTTTCAAAGAAGTCGTTTTATAAATTTGAAGGAACTTTGTGATCACTGCTGTAATAACACTCCCCTTAGAAATGGAAAAAGATAACATTCTATCAGTATAGTTTGGTGCTCCAGCCATTCATTATCATGTAGGGTTGCTGCAAACACAGGAGGATTTACTTTTCTTTTAGTTCATTTCACAACTTCTATTTGCAAAAAAAAAAAAAAAAAAAGTGTTGATTAACAGAGAATATATACTATTAAGTAACACGAAAAATAACGGAAGGGAAGGAGTTTCCAGTGTCTGACTACAGTTCTTTTTCAAGAGGTACTAAAAGTTTGAGGAAAGTCCAGACTTCTTATTTTTAGCATCATTTCTGGTGAATATTCCTCCCTTACGTTTACATAGTGACAATAGAACCATCTGGAAATGATAGAAATAGCTTGTTTGTTTGGGGGGAGGGGAAAAGGCAGGCGAGTTACATCCTGCGCGCTGCTTCAGGTTCTCTAACTTAATAGCTTGCTGCCTGTAAACTGTGGAAGTCATACAAAGGGTTGTGTTCTGAAATCTTTGCCTGTACATTTGACATATGAAGTTCATAGGCTTTGATTCGAATATAGCTGTTTCTTCCAACTACCCTTCTGGAAAATGCCTAAACGTTAATGTAGCGTTGAAGGAAAGATTTTTTTTCTTTAATGTCATCTTTACATTTCAGATCCTCTGGCTTAAGAATATCCATGAAAGCAAATGTGTCTAGTAATCAGTCAGTATTTCCTGAGGAAGAATGGAAGATTCTTGCATTCTCTTGAAACCCATGAAACCGTTGAACTGAAACATATTTTTCAGGGCTATTTCTAACCTCTTATACATGACAGGTACTTGGCAGGTTGAGGGGATCACATGGCTTAGTGATCAAAGAAACTGAAGTGGAGAATGAAAAGGGCTGGCTAATCAAGTGTACTTCAATAAAATTTGAAAAAAAAAGAAAGAAAAGGCCTGGTTAGCTGTGTGACTATGACAGAAAGAACTTAAGTTTCAAAAGAAAGTATAAGGGTTGTACTTGATGATCTCAAAGCATGCCACTGAGTCACTCTAAGATTCTGGGTTGAGATTTCTGTCTGTTTGGAGATGGAGCGTCTGACTAATCTGACTGACTAACCATTGTGTCTGGCACTCCGTATGTTGAGAGGTCAGTTTATTGCGACTCATTGAGGGTATTTTCTTTAGGACTGTCATTCACAAGGTATTGGAAGCATCAGGGTTATTTTATCCATAAATGTCTAAGTGGTTTTCATAGTTTGCTGTCCCTCTGCTGCCACCTCTTATGAAGCACGTTTAGGGAATGGCGCCCTTGAACAACCCGTGGTCACAGGGCGTGGAGGATGCTAGGAGGCAGTTGGTTCACCTTCATTTCCGGGCAGCACAGGGAATCTTTCATCTCCTAAGAGTGGTCAACGCTGAGTTGTCACCACCCAACCAGGCCGAGCTTATTTAGATGCCAGGAGGAATTGTTATTTCCTTTCTTCTCTAGTAGTGGTAGATTGATTTTTATAACGATGACTAGGAAGTCTTGGTAGCTGAACTCACATATATGCTCCGCTAACAGAGTCTGTTGCTGCATCTCTTCCCAGTAGGAACTTACTTTTCATCTTTGGAAGAGGAAGGAGTATAAAGGAGTGAGACCGAAGCTGTGTTCTTTTAAGTATGTTGACGTCTTTCTTAGGATCCCGCTCAGGCAACTGATTGTAAAGACTGCTCTTCACATCTTACCCTGAAAGTACACGGATCAGGGTTTGGCTTTATAGGTACCATCGTTATCGTCAGTAAGGGAAATGGTTTCTCTTTCATCTGAGTCACTGGTAGATACTTCAGGAACTATGCTTGGAAACATATTATTATAATTATTATTATTATTATTCTGCTCCAACATTAATTAAACATCCGACTTCCAGTCACCTGTAAAGATGGATGCCATTGCCAGCTAGTGCTGTAAGACGGGTGTGGTAGAATAGTCAGGATCGGAGCGGATACTGAAAGGCATCTAGTCTAGGCCTCCATCCCCACCCTCTGATTTCACAGCCATTCTTAGTCGTGGCCCACATAGGGGAAATGGCTTAATTAGGATTACACGTAGCTCACCAGTGGCACAGCTAAGTCTAGACTTTCTCAAGAGGTGACCTTGGGAATGGACTGAAGAAGAAGACAAGGGGGTCTGCAAATCACAGCCTGGTACTTCTGTATTTATCATAGGCTTTGGTTGTCTTTTCAGGTACCCAATCTCTTTTTTTTTTTTAATGGATTTTATTGAAGTATAGTTGATTTACAATGTTGTGTTAATTTTTGCTGTACAGTAAAGTGATTCAGTTACACATGTATATACATTCTTTTTCATATTCTTTTCCATTATGGTTTATCACAGGATATTGAATATAGTTCTGTGTGCTATACAGTAGGACCTTGTTGTTTATCCAGTCTATATACTGGGTTGGCCAAAAAGTTCATAAGATCTTACGGAAAAATGTGGACGAACTTACCCAATATAATAGTTTGCATCCGCTAATCCCAAACTCCCAATCCATCCCTCCCCCACCCTTCCTCCCCCTTGGCAACCATAAGTCTGTGTTCTATGTCTGTGAGTCTGTTTTTGTTTCATAGATAAGTTCATTTGTGTCATTTTAGATTCCACATATACGTGTTAGCATATGGTTTTTGTCTTTCTCCTTCTCACTTACTTCACTTAGTGTGATCATCTCTAGGTCCATCCATGTTACCTCAGGCACCCCAATTTCAAATCTGGTTAAGAATATGGAGTTAGGGGATGGTGGGCTGGGTAGGGTGACAGAGGCAGAGCCGGGACCATCTTTACCACTGAAGTGCTCAGGGGCCCTGAGAATAAGACTGTGACTGTCCCTGGCGGGGCTGGAGCTCCCCCTCCAGGAATGATCCTGTGGCTTAGGAGGAAACCTGTGCTCTCTGTGCGCTGCCAAGGGGAGAGGAGGAACAGAGGGGCCTGAGGCTCTGGAAGCTCCGTCTTGTGACCTGGCACCAGGGCAGTCTGTCTGCCTGGCCCGTTATGTGGAGTCATAAGACCTTGGAGGCAACGGTTTAACAAAAGCGTGTTCTCTTCTGTCCTGTCAGAGCTCACACTCAAGGAATGTTTCCTGTGGTCCACTGGGCAACTGTAGGTGGATGGCCCTGATTCTGCCTTGGGGGCTCCTCCGGTGATAGCCTTAACTCTGTCGTTTCTAACCCCCTCGGAAGGTGACTAAAGAGGCTGCAAACCCACCTATAAGAGTGGTTTTAAAAGTTTTGAAGATGGTGGAAAAACCCTGGAAAGTATTTGGAATAAGGCATAATTATAACTATGCCATAGAAAAACCAAACTGTTTTGGGTCCTGACTATCCCCTCATTAAAAAAAAAAAATCTGAGTACGTCGCCAGGCACTGCCTAGTAGCCAAAGAAATTGTGGTTTTGAGCTGTTCGCTATTTCTAGAAACTTCATAACGTTAATTCCAAAGTAACAGGGTGGAGACCAAAAAAGGAAGAACGTTATTTTACGGTGCTTTTAGCAAAGATAAAATATTTGCCGCAGGCTCAGGGCCGTCCAGCTCTGAGGATGGCTGGTGGGAGGCATCCAACTCCTGGGGCTGGTGGAGGACAAGCTCCTCACAGGAGGCTGACCCGTAGCTCCTTTCCCCTCCCAGCTACTCTCCTTCCTCCTCTTTCCTCTCAGCGGACAAGTATTTCTTGAGCTCCTCGCTTCCATACAAACCACCGTGTTCAGGACCGACTTCCCTGTTCTAACTCATGCTCAGGATAACTCAGTTTTCATCCTCACAGTCTTCTGAGAGAACTTAAATCTTCATTCAGTGGCCTTCACCCTCAATTAGCAGTTCATTTTATCATTTGGATCTTTTTTACTTTAGAAAACATGCTTTTTGTTCTCTTGTTGAAACTTGGGATCCTGCTGTTAGTTTGCGGGTTGAAAAAACAGCGACTCTGAAGCACTGTGGAGCCCTCCTCCCATCCTGTACTCCACGGAGCTGGAGAGTAGTTATACCAGTAACCCGAAGTGGATTTATATGTGATTTGGGCATTATTATATAGCACTTTCCTGCAGCATAACTACCCCCTAATGACATTTTGTAAAGATTAACATATACTACCTCACAACGGGTGAGAGGTGGCCCAGGAGAACTTTGGGATGTGGAAAACCCGTAGTGAGCATGAATCCGATGCCTGCGTCCTGGTCATAAACCTGCTGCAAACTAGTGTGTGACCTCTCTTATCTAGCCACCCCTCCCCCCTTCCTGGATGATCCCTAAAGACTTCAACAGTTCTAACCCCTACGGATCTGTGCATAATTACTTACGGACATTTGGAAATTTATACCAGGCAATGATATGTTCTCTTTTCCCTACAGAGTGAAGGCCGCCCAGACCGAGTTAGGACAGCAAATCCTGGCCGATTTCGAAGAAGCATTTCCTTCCCAGGGTACCAAGGTATTGTTTTGCATTTTCCCTTCAGTCTTTGGATATTATCACCATTTGCGCCTGAGGCACACGCACTGTAGTTACTGTTCATTTACCATTCCAAAAGCGTTTGCCAGCAGCCATAACGTCTGTTGGCTAGAGGTTCAGGGTAATGAGACCATCCTTGATTTTAAATATCCCAAAGCAACAATTGATTCCCCATCTGTGTCCTCCCGGCATCAAAAAGTGAGGATTTGTTTCAGTTTAATTTAATGTGTGTCAAACCCAAGATGTCTGCCTGGTAAATTCCTTCTTTTTCTCATGGCTATGTTTTAAAAAAATAATAATAATAAATTTTTTTTCAAGCCACAGTGTTTTTTAGGATCGTTACATAACTTTTTGGTTTCAGTTTGGTGAAGAGACAACTGGGAGGAACGTCCCCAGGCTTATGTAACTCTTGGAGTGACACAGTTAGGAGGCTGGCTTTTAATGATCCTGTTCTTTGGGATTAATCCCTTTAGCTCTCACTGGTAGCATAGCTGTTTGTGTTGTGTCTGCAAAGCCCACGGTATTTCACTTGTGAGCTATTGGTTACACTTCTCATGTAACAAGCTTTGCCTCACTTGGCCATCACCGTGCTGGGGTAACTGCCGGGGTAACTGCCTTCAGCTCCATCCTGCAAATTATAGCAGACATAATCTTAATGCTTTGCATGTGTTGGGGAGAGAAGAACCCTCAGAAGCTTTTTTCCCCCTCTATTATTTGAGCTATTTCAGGAGAAAGAACTGTGCAGCGCAGAAGTGACCCAAAGCACACGCCGGCAAGCAGCACTTGGTGGGTGGAGATGGGGGATATATGTTCATTCACCGAGCCAAGGAACGTTTCCTGGATCTGCTCTATAATTCAATAACTGGAAATATCTTAATCGTTTTTCTTTGCGCCTCATAAAAGAAACTTAGGACGTAGGTGGGGGTAGCAGCCCCAGCTTTGTAGATTACCTTCTACAGGAAACCTGCCTCTGATTTTAATGTCATATATTCTGTCTGACTTCTAGCAATCAGGTATTTTATGTGTAAAGCACGTTCCTTTGCGGACTTCATCTTCCTTATTCATTTGCTGTAAGTGTGGAGAGTGGATATTGGAAAGCTGTCCTGTAAAAAGGGGTTGTACAGTATTCACAAATTACAAACACTAGCCTCTTCTTAGTCCAGGGCCTGCTATACTATACTCTGCTGTTCACCCTGGTTTTAAGAAGTTTCAGAAAAATGTGGATGAAACCCAGCTTTATCATTTAGAAAAAAATAATGTTGACCTACATTATATCTTTTTCTCAGACTCCACGAGGCAGATGAGGTGAAAAATGGTTTTCTTTAACAACTTGCTTCCCTTTTCTCTGTCTGGGCGACTTTTTTTTAAGAGTTTTCTTTTTTCCTTCTGAATGACTATTGACTTCTCTTAAAGGCCTTGTGTTACTATTACTATTTCACAAAATGGAAATAAAGATTTTTTTTTTAATTACCCAAAGGTTACCTATTAGGTCCTTTTTAAATGAAAAAATCTGAACCCATGAGCCCATAGGTTTTGGCTTTCGTGACTTCTCTGTCAGATCAAACATTTTCATCTAGAAGCCAGAGTTGAGCAGTCAGGGTGCTCAGTGAATGACAGAACAGAACAGCCACTCAGCACGGAGCAAGTCAGAATTTTAACAATTTAGCTCTCGGGCAGCTTAGGTAACACTTAGGAAACTCTTGAACTTCAATTGAGGTGGATAAATTGGACAGAATTGACAAAAAAAGAAGTCATGAAGATTTGGAAGACCCTTAATCATCACCTAGTTAAAGTCCATTATTTTTTCTCACTTCTATTTCAGATGAGTGTCAATAATTGTGCCAAAGCTATGTGGCTATTTAGCCAAGCCAAGAGCAGGTGCCAGGTGTTCTTTTCGCTGTAGCCCACTCAGCCAGCCATGTTCATTCAGTGAGTTACTATAAAGAAAGGGTCAGCGAGACTGAGTTGCCTTCAGTAATACAAAGGCCTTCCCACCATGATGTATCAATACAGCCCCTTGATAGTTACTTCTACTGTTTTTTTCAGGTCAAGGGGCCAGTATCATAATGTTTTACCTTTGGCTACCTGTCTGCATGGTTGACTATCAGTGGGACAAGGCTGGTGGTTTAGAACCGGGATTTAGGTTTTAAATGCCAGCACACTGTTTGGCACAAATATAGCACCTTAGGAACAGGAATCCAAGGTTAGAATCAGGGGAAATTGGCATGTGTGGAGTGAGACTGGTATCATTCTGATTCTTAAGGCTCTTCAGCAAGGCGACTTCAGTTCAGATCGCAGAAGTTTCTACCATCATTGCTGGCCCTGTTTCTAAAATGTCTCATTGCTGATTCATGGAGTAGCTTTTATACTGGCTACTGCAGACTAGCTTAATGATTCTTTCATCAAGGAACAAGTAACTAAAATATCCATCCACAGCACAAGAATGAGTGTCAGGGGAGTGGAAATAATAATAACATCATGAGTAGAACAAGAAGCAGCAGCTGTCAGAGGCCATAAGATTTAAAGGTCATTTCTGGCTTTTGAACTGGTGTGTGTTGTTTGTTTTTCCAGAGGCCAGGAGGACCCAGCAATGTCCTACGAGATGCTTGTCTGGTTGCTAATATTTTGGACCCCAGAATCAAGCAGGAAATCATCAAAAAGTTTATTAAACAGCATCTGTCAGAGTATCTAGTACTTTTTCAAGAAAACCAAGATGTAAGTATTGACCAAAGGAGATCAGATGTTACATTTGAATTTATTAGTTTATTTTAAAATTTATTTTATTTTTGGCTGCATTGGGTCTTTGTTGTTGCACATGGGCTTTCTCTAGTTGCGGCTATCGGGGGCTACTCTTCGTTGCGGTGCGCAGGCTTCTCACTGCGGTGGCTTCTCTTGTTGCGGAGCACAGGCTCTAGGCGCTTGGGCTTCAGTAGTTGTGGCTTGCAGGCTCAGTAGTTGTGGCACGCAGGCTCTAGAGTGCAGGCTTAGTAGTTGTGGCGCACGGGCTTAGTTGCTCCGCGGCATGTGGGATCTTCCCGGACCAGGGATCGAACCCGTGTCCCCTGCATTGGCAGGGAGATTCTTAACCACTGCGCCACCAGGGAAGCCCTATTACGTTTGAATTTTATTGAAAATTGACTGCTCTCAAGTCTGTGATTTATATTTTATTAGTGTTACTGTCTTAAAATGTTGATTTTTGGACCATGAATCCTAGGCACTGACTGTACAGTTCAGCAATTCTTAACCATTTTGGGGTCACTGACCCTTTGGAGAAATTAATGAGAGCTACAGATCTTCTCCCCAAAAATGCGCCTATGCATAAAACTTTGCATACAGTTTCAGGAAGTCTGTAGAACCCTGAAGCCCAATCATAGACCCCAGGTTAAGAACCTCTGGATCAAGTAAAAAAAAAAGTAGCCTAGACTCTGAAACTGTGAGAAATTGGTTTTGTTTTTGTTGGTTCTTCTATGTTTTTGCTTATTTCCTTGAACTGTCAATACTACTTCTAAGCAGTGGGGTGGATTTTGTTCCCTGCCTCCCCAAGGTTGCCTGGCTGGACAAAATTGACCGGCGCTATGCCTGGATCAAGCGCCAGCTTGTGGACTACGAGGAGAAATACGGCCGGATGTTCCCGCGAGAGTGGTACATGGCGGAGAGGATTGCAGTAGAATTTTGCCACGTCACAAGGTAGATGCCAACTCTCTACTGGTTTTGGTGCTGATTGGAATCAGTTGAAACCAGTTGATTGAAACCAATCCCCCAGGCTCTACAGGCTCCGTGTTGTCTTGTGGATTTGGTGCTACTCCCACCTTTTTTGGTTTGTTTGTTTGAAAGTCATCATTTTAATGAGAATGTCTTCACCTGTGCTGGACTCCCCTCAGAGAACTCCTTTCCTTTTGAAAGTCAGATTTTATATACCCAAAACCAAGTCCCAAACTCCAGCTGTAGCTATATCCCACCTTCTCCAGCTTTAGAGTTCCAGCCCTAGAGGAGAGAGCATTATGTGAAGGCAAGGTAAACACTTGATAAGGAGACATGGAAAAGGTTACATGAGAAGCCCTGGGCCAGTAGATTGTAGCCAGAGCACTTGTATTTGTGTTTGTTTTGGCTTTAGAGTAAAATATACCCAACACAGCAGCTATGTCTGCTCTTATCTTTGCTCTAGGACTTTCCTATAGCCTCGCCCTTGCCTTGAACAGCCTGCCTTCTTAATCAACTAAAAGTTCATCAACCAGATTTCCCTGTAGTGGTTCAGTGCCCCACATTTTCCCAGGTGTCTGTATCACCTATAGCAATGTGCAGTGAGAATACATCCATCATTGTTCTGCTTTTCTTTTTTTTTTAATAAATTTATTTGTTTATCTATTTATTTATGGCTGCATTGGGTCTTCGTTGCTACATGCGGGCTTTCTTTGGTTGGGTCGAGCGGGGACTACTGTTCATTGCGGTGCATAGGCTTCTCATTGCGGTGTCTTCTCTTGTTGCGGAGCACGGGCTCTAGGCACATGGGCTTCAGTAGTTGTGGCATGCAGGTTCTAGAGCTCAGGCTCAGTAGTTGTGGTGCGTGGGCTTAATTGCTCTGCAGCATGTGGGATCTTCCCGGACCAGGGCTCAAACCCTGTGTCCCCTGCATTAACAGGTGGATTCTTAACCACTGTGCCACCAGGGAAGCCCTGTTCTGCTTTTCTACTTGCTGGGTAGGTGGTTCCAGAGGGACAGGGGCAATATCTACTTCAGTGACATAGTAGACACTCAGGAAATAGTTGTTGAGAACATTTCCCACCCCTAATACAGTGTTTATAGTCTTTGGATAGTTAATATTATTGGCATCTGAGTGTTCTAAGCATTTTAAAGACCTTCTCTCATTCATCCTGACTTCACTTTCAATGAGTGTAGCCCAGGGCCAGATAGTCTCTCTTTTTTTAAAAAAATTTTGTTTGTTTGTTTGTTTGTTTATTTTTGGTTGCATTGGGTCATTGTTGTTGCCCACAGGCTTTCTCTAGTTTTGGCGAGCAAGGGCTGCTCTTTGTTGCGGTGCGTGGGCTTCTCATTGCCGTGGCTTCTCTTGTTGTGGAGCACGGGCTCTAGGCACGCGGGCTTCAGTAGTTGTGGCACATGGGCTCATTGGTTGTGGCTCGTGCGCACTAGAGCGCAGGCTCAGTAGTTGTGGCGCACGGGCTTAGTTGCTCTGCGGCATGTGGGATCTTCCCAGATCAGAGCTCGAACCCGTGTCCCCTGCATTGGCAGGCGGATTCTTAACCACTGCGCCACCAGGGAAGCCCCAAGTTAATTTATTTATTAATTTATTTTTAAAAAAAATTTATTTAGGGTGCGTCAAGTCTTAGTTGCCGCATGTGGCATGCGGACTTCTTAGTTGTGACATGCATGCGGGATCTAGTTCCGTGACCAGGGATCGAACCCGGGCTCCCTGCGTTGGGAGCGCTGAGTCTTACCTACTGGACCATCAGGGAAGTCCCAACTCCAAGTTAATTTTTTAAAAAGTCCCATATCTAAGCATAACTGAACCACCTTAGAGTAATTCATGGTAGTCATCTCTCTTAAAATCATAGGTACAGTCAAGTTGTATGCTTTAAGGGCACATTGTGGGGGTGTGGGGATTTCTTAAGGGATTTTGGCTGTTGTTTTTTTTTTTAATAGGCTTTATTTTTTTAGAGTAGATTTAGGTTCACAGCGAAATTGAGAGGAAGATACAGAGATTTCCCATATACCCCCTGCTGCCCCATCCCTCCAGATAGCCTCCCCCATTATCAACATCCCCGACCAGAGTGTACCCTGTGTTACAATCACTGAACCTGCACTGACACATCATTACCAAGCAGAGTCTGTAGTTTAGGGTTCACCCTTGGTGCTGTACGTTCTCTCTGGTGGTGGTTTTCAGAAACACATTTGCCACTGGATTTCGATAACCTTTTTGTACTGATTCAAGGTTGATTGTGGTTATGACTTTCTAAGTCCTGATTAGCAAAGAAAGAGTGAATTCCTTGAGAAATTGATAAATAATTCGCTTTAGCCTCCAGTTCAGGGACTTGCAAAATTCATCTTCTGTGAAAAATGAAGTCCGCAGGAGACTGGGAGTACCCAAAAGCCAACACATCTGCTGCTATTGCGTCAGCTAATGGCAGTGTTGCTGCCAAGCTTTCATTATTCGAATTTTGGCTAAAATCCTACAGATACATAATTGTTAAATAAATTCAGAGACTCTTTATTTGGTTTTTGTCACTTATTTAGGAGGAAAGATGACCCATAGCTCAGTGCTTACTAAGAACTCTTGTGTTACTGCTCCCTTACCACTTAACATTCCGAGACGGGACACTTGAGTGTCACGTAAGCTTCACAGGCAGGAACCACCCAGACATGTACATGTCACTTTTCACATGGGGATTCCCGTCTCTCACGTCTCTTTCCAGGGCTCCTGCTGTATGGTGGAAGAGGTGATTATTGAGCTCTCTGGAAAAGGGAGGGCTTTGTAATTCAGTACTTAATGGCTCGTGAAATTATATAGAATATATGCATTTTTATAAAATACTGAGTAAATGCTTCGTATATATTATTAACAAATTATTGAAAAGTTTAAAGATAAAAATTGTAGTACCCATGTAAACAAATTGATGTCCGTAATCCTTGAGTTTTTTTTTTGACTAGTGGATAATTTCATCTTAAAATTGTTACTTAGGATATGTATTTCTATTCCCTGGGCATTAAACTTAGTTAGTGATAGATGTCAGGTTTTGAAATGACCACATACTTTTTTTTTTATAATATATGCTAAAGCCACTTACTTTGTCTTATCTTGAATGATCAGTTTGTTTGACAACATTCCTATATCTTTAATTTGAAGGACAGAACTGGCCAAGATCATGCGTACCAGAGCTAAGGAAATTGAAGTGAAATTGCTTCTCTTTGCTATTCAGAGAACGACTAACTTTGAGGGGTTTCTTGCAAAACGCTTCTCCGGGTGTACCCTGACAGATGGAACTCTGGTAAGACGGTCCTAAGGGAGACTGGACCAGGAAATCAGTGGCCTGGGTGGGTGGGCTTCACTTCAGTCTTTCACACTGTGGTGGTTCCATCCATTGGCTCAGGTGCTTAATCCCCCATCCCAGGGATTTTGCTGAATTTGTGCAAATAGTCATACAGGATACTCTGTATGGATTTATTGTTTGTCTATTTTGCAGTACTTCATGTTTCTAGAATGTCCTGTCATCATTTTGTCTAAGGATAGGCCCCATTTTAAAGACTAGTAATTCTGTGAGTCACAGAGGCCTCACTTATTCGGTCACAAATACCTTATTACATTATCAACTCTTGAGTTTTATTACAATTAGGATATGTTTAGAGGAAATGTACCAAGAAAGAGGTGAACTGCAGCCTTAAAAGCAGAAAACGTTGGCGATTTCTACAATGTTCATCACTGAAGAATAGTTAAATAAAATATGGTAAATTCATGCTGTGGAATAGGTATAGCAGTTTGAAAGTGGTAGAATGGGGGATAGATCTAGATGTGCTGTCATAGAAAGAAAACCTCTCACATATATTAGGTGCAAAATGCAAGCTGCAGCCCAGTATATACGGTGTAATTCCATTTGTGTGAGAAGCATGTTTATATATGTAAATAGGTAAGAAAAAGATCTGGAAATGATAACAGTGGATGGATGTCTCTGGGGAAAGGAAATTGGAGTGAGACTAGGTAGAGAAGCAAAGAATTTTTTTTTTCATTTTATTCTGGTAATTCGTTTGAATTTTTCTTATAAAAATGCATTTACATACTTTTTAAACTTTGCTTTTACGTAGTCTAACAACGTTATTTTTCAATTTTTTTTAAATGAGGGAGATGGCCCAAACAGTGACTTCCAAACTTTCTCCCCCTCCCTCGCTCCCTCCCCCCTCCCTCCCTCCCCCCCCCCCCTCCCCCTCCCCTCCCCCTCCTCCTCATTCCTTTTTTTTAACATAAATTTATTTATTTATTTATTTATGGCTGTGTTGGGTCTTTGTTTCTGTGCGAGGGCTTTCTCTAGTTGCGGCGAGCGGGGGGGCCACTCTTCATCGCGGTACGCGGGCCTCTCACTGTCACGGCCTCTCTTGTTGCGGAGCACAGGCTCCAGACGCGCAGGCTCAGTAGTTGTGGCACATGGACTTAGTTGCTCCGTGGCATATGGGATCCTCCCAGACCAGGGCTCGAACCCGTGTCCCCTGCATTGGCAGGCAGATTCTCAACCACTGCGCCACCAGGGAAGCCCTCATTCCTTTTTTAATTGAAGTATAGTTGATTTACAGTGTTGTGTTAGCTTCAGGTGTACAGCAAAGTGATTCATTTATACATATATGTATTCTTTTTCGGAGTCTTTTCCATTATAGCTTATTACAAGATATTGAATATAGTTTTCTGTGCTATACGGTAGGTCCTTGTTGTTTATTTTATATATAGTAGTGTGTATCTGTTAATCCCGTATTCCTAATTTATCCCTCTCCCTCTCTTTCGCCTTTAGTAACCATAAGTTTATTTTCAATGTCTGTGAGTCTAAACTCTTTCTTCTAACAAACTGTAATGTGGGATCCACACAGAATAAGAGCTCACAGTTTGGGAACCTCCACTGTGTATCTCACACTGTGCCAGGTGCGTTTGCCTGCAGTCCATCACTTTGCTTCATCAACTGTAGGAAATACGCATTTGAAACTTACCCGGCACATATAGAAAACTCTGAGCTATTGTGCTTGAAGCAGGGGCAAGGCGGATATTGGGCCTAGAGCGCCTTTCTGTTGCTCACCTGTCACCTCTACTTTCTCTGGCCCCCACCCTGCCAGTCATAAAATCCTGGGACCTCACTGGAATCCCCTCTTTGCCTCCCCCCAAGACCTGCCCCAGGGTAGGCACGTAAGGAGCTGGTCCCTCAGGGCAGTGGGCTGAAGCGTGGTGATGGCAGCGCTTAGTTTTAAGGCAAGACCATAAAACCCTGTCCACTCAGGGCCACGCGTGACCTCATTAAAATAGAATGCGGGGAACCACAAAGCACTCTTTCCATACTTAACAAATAAAACTATATACATATACAGATATATGGACGCTCCTCTGCTTGTTAACTCACGTTCAAAATGGATTTCTCTTATTAACAAGGAAAAGAAAAATAGTACATGAGACAAATGAAAGTGCCCTTACAGAAAATGCAAATCCCCAAAGGCAGCAGGTCCCACAGATGCTGTGGAAAGAAGCTTGTGTCTCTCCTGAGAAGTATTGGGTTGACTGCAGCACCCACCTGATGTCCTCACGCTGGGGCTGCTCTCCTCCCTGCCCGAGCTGTGCTTTTGGCCTGGCTTCCAGCAGAGACTCGTGTGGCTCTGGTTCAGCCCTCCAGGGATCTGCCTGGGGACCGGGCGGTTTGAGCGTTGAGCACAGGCCCCAGCTGGGTGTGCCGCCTGTGTCACACAGGCTCCCCGCCCGGCAGGGAGGGTAGTGCACGGGGTTGGGCTCCGGGAGCCAGTAGTCCGGCTCACTGTTCAGGAAATGTGTCCCGTGAAGAGTGCTTGAATCACAGCACTCCTGAACACCTGTTTTGAGCCATTCCTCCCTTCCTTTGGCTGGGCCCTTCTTGCTAGTGATTTTGGTTTTACATTTCGGGAGCTCTAATGTCACAGGGGAACGAATGGCCGGCCCTGTGGTACCTGATGACCAGGAGACCTTGTAAACTCGGGGCTGTCCTGGGACACATCAGGTCTCACCTGTGCTAGGAAATGCCCCAAAGGTCAAAAGAGCTAGAGTAATGTGGGCTGGGAAGGCCCCCTCTACACCAGGTGAGGCTACTGTGCAGGGTAACCACGTAGAGACCATGAAAAACAGGCAGGAGCTGAATGTAAGTTTGCAAAGACAGCGCTTTTTCTGTGGAAAACTGGTATAGGAATGTCAAAGCAGCAGTTGGTCAGCTGTTAACCAACTTCTGTCTGAGGGAGGAGACGGCTGGAGGCACCTGTTCTTTGGGGCAGCCCAGCCCCTCCACTCTCACCCGCTGCCAGGGCCACGCTCCTGGGCTGCAGCCTTCCATCTCCTGGGGGTGCTGCGCCCTGCGGTGCCGCTCATGGTCACTAGGAGCCCCTGAACCTTTCCCACCAATCCCTTCCTTTCTGGACTTCTGGTTTTGAAATTTTCTGGCATAATTGATTTACAGAGATGTCCTCCAGTTGCTCAGCTGTTGCTTGCCTCTCCTATAAAGTTTGCAGAGTTTCAGGTTACAGATCCTTGGCCAGGAAATCCTGCTGAGCCAGGAGCTTTTCATTCATCCCTCCAGTTGGTCAGCTGTCTTCTGCACAGACTTCTCCAAGTCACTCAACGTCTTTAAGTCAGCTCTTCCCTCAGACTGTTCTTTGTCACAGTTATCGTGACCCGGTGATCATTCTGCATTTTCCAAGTCCTGACCATGGCTGCTCCATAGCCTGTGAGGATTTTCCCTTAAAGATTAGTTTCTAGAAAGGCAACAGAACTCCTCTGGCCTCTTCCACAGACAGGCCAGGTCTTAGAGAATTGGTTCACTGCAGCCCTGCTGTGGGGAGATGTGAACGCCGTGCTTCTCACTGTCGGTGATGTTCACTCTGACCCTGGTCCTGCCAGCACCTTGCTGTGGGCAGTTGGGGCCACACCTTCATCAGTAGCCTGTAAGCCTCAGCATCAGGGACCCCGATGGATTTAGTCATGACCACTGACCATGCTCCCAACAGACAGTGTTGGGAAGAGGTTGGCCTGGCCTGGGCCAGGAGGGCCACCTGGCCTGATGGCCACGCTAGCTGCTGGATACCCCACCTGAAGACTGACTGCCCCTTGTCCCCTCCCCGTCGTGCCTTGATCCCAGGATATACCTTTCGGAAAATCTCTTGTGGTCACCATTTTGTTTCAGGGTATCAGAACTACAAAATGAACCAGAGTATATCATAATACCCTTTAACATATGCCAAATTTCATAGAAGGTTAGCAAATTCCTTGGAAGATTATAGAGCAGATAAGAAGTCAGCCAAGGAGCCAAGTTGACCAGAGACCCTCCCAGGCCTGTGCCCTTCCCCCTCTTCACTTTATCACTCAGGTCCTTTTAAGACCCTTGGTGACTGATTGACAGTCAAACAATGAGGGTGAGCTTGAGAGGGGACAGGCTCACCTGCAAAGACCTTCCTAACTGATCCGTGCGATGCATCATCTTTTGCTCTTTTTTTGACAGATGCTATTTGACATCTGTTAGAAATCTAGACTGAAAGAGCCTTAAGGACAGGGTTTGTTTTGTTTTTTACTATTCCAGCCCCAACAAGCTTATAACACCCTGTGCTTAACTGTTACTGGAAGAAGGGAGTTGCCAAGCCTTCTAACTAATTGCCTAAACTCCTGACCCTTTAGGAGGGATTTAAAATAGTCTATAAATTAAGGGACTTCCCTGGCAGTCCAGTGGTTAGGGCTCCACGCTTCCAGTGCAGGGAGCATGGGTTCGATCCCTGGTTGGGGAGCTAAGATCCCACATGCTGTGCTGCACGCCAAAAAAAAAAAAAAAGTCTGTAAATTAAAATGCCTTGAAATTAAAAGCAAATGTCTAGGTATGATTTAACTATGCCCACGTGCATTATTAGGGACTCGACGCTTAGATTTAAGGTTAAACATTATATTCAGCCTCTATGAAAGCACTGAAGTGAAAATCACCTTAAAATGGTGAATTTTATGTTAATTATATCACAATTTTAAAATACCAAGGGTTTTAGAAAATATTGTCTGAGTTTAGTTATAAATCATCTTCATGTTTCAGGTAATTTGTTTACCAAAAAGAGAGACGGAGAGAGAGTAATACATGCTTGTTAAAGCTCATATAAATTCTAAAAGAACAATCTCTTCTTTCTCAATTACTCTAAATCCCTCTCCCCAGAGATGTGCACTGTTTAACAACTTGGGGTATAATTTGAGACTCTTCCAAGCATACACGCGCGCGCACACACACACATACACACACACACACACACACACACTGGGTTTTTTGGTTTGTTTGTTTTACAAAAAAACAGTGTTGCCCATGTGTCTGAAGAGGACTTTATTTAGTGCTTCTCATGTGATCAGCATTTATCCACAAGTGTTTTTCAAGCTCCGTCTTGGTGCAGGGCCTTGGGAAAAGATGAAAAATTGAATCAGACAGGTGCTTATGTTCTATTAGGAGAAAGAAACCTATGCATAACTGTCACAACATAAGATATGAACATGGTGGTACCAAGAACAAAAGAGGGGTTCCAGTGATGTTAAACCAGGTGCAAATAGTCCTGTACTTACTGTCCTATCAACTGAAGCCTCCAAGCCGTCTCTTTAAGAACAGATCAGGAACTGGGCTGGAGTAAAGTGTTTATGGAATGAGAAATGCAGAAATTGTGGAACTTTCACCTCATAATGAAAGCTCTCTCCTCCAGAGAAAGGAAATAGATTCATCTTAAATTTCAGAATTCCTTCTTTGATCATTTGAAGTGTCCAGCTAGGCCTCAGAAAGGCATGTGTGCAGGCAGACCCAGGTATGGATGTACTACTGACTAAAGCCTGACCATCTCTTCCCAACAGTAAATTAGACAGCTTGGCTGGCCTGTGGCCCTTGTGGTTCTGAAGGTGGGTGTGGGGAGTCCCATGTGCTTTAATTAGTAGGAATTAACTTGCCGAATGAAGAATTTTTCCTTCCTGTATGGACTTGAAATCAACTGTCATCATAGCAAAAAGAATGAATCCTTTTAAAATTGGAAAGTCGGTCATTTCTCGGCAAATTTTTGGTTTCACTTAGCAGCCCCAGAGCTCATGGAATATGTCATTTGAGTTCTTTCAAATCTAAACCTAACCTTGTAATTCTCTGTGGGCTCTGACAGCCGCAGAGCAGGAATGAGAAGCATGGTCTGGCTGGCTCCGCCCGAGGGGCCCTTGCACAGAAGGCTGAATTGTGCCGGTGATGGCTCCCTGCAAAGACTTGTTCTTTCATCACAGCAAATCAATCTGAGCAGTAACATGGCCCCCTAAATAGCAGAGTCTATGTCCACCCCTCAGGGTTCTATAATATAACATTTGCCAGTAGGATGGT
Organism: Aethalodelphis obliquidens; assembly: GCF_003676395.1. Taxonomy (NCBI): domain Eukaryota; kingdom Metazoa; phylum Chordata; class Mammalia; order Artiodactyla; family Delphinidae; genus Aethalodelphis; species Aethalodelphis obliquidens. The sequence goes on from NW_020837982.1 coordinate 5,861,146, forward strand.
GGTACAGGCGTTACTTTGAGGGCTTCATTGGAGACTAGGGGAGAAGGGTGAAGCCTTGTAATTTGATGGGTGCATTGCTTACATTTCCTGGAGAGCTCCCAAAGAGACGGTATAGTAGGGACAGGATCTCACTTGTGATTAAAAAGAATTCTTTTTGTGAGTCTTCGAAGTCCTGTGCTCCCCGCTTTTTCCCTCCGGAGAGTTGCTTCACTGAGAGAGGCACAGCCACGGTTCTGCCTTCGTGACTTGCCCACCCCGATTAAACACTAACGACAGCCCCCATGTGCTGAGCTTCCCCTATGAGCCGACCGTTGTGTGAAGCTGCTCTATAGACATGCTTTGCGTGCGTTACCTCGTTAATTCTCATGACAGCTCCGTGCAGCGGGTGTTGATATCCCTTCACGTTGCAGCTAGAAGGACTGAAGCGTGGAGAAGTTAAGCCACATACCCAAGCGGTAGAGCCTGGGTGCGAACCCCGCCCCGTCCCTCAGTCAGTGGTTGCACCAGCCACACAGTTGCTCGGGCCAGAAAGCGCACGACTCTCGATTCCTTTCTTTTCTTCCTCCTCACATCCACCCTCTCACCAAGTCCTCTTGACTCTCTCTCCTAAAGATGCCCCAGGTCTGGCCACTTTTTTCCATCTCCACAACTCTAGCTTAGCCCACTCCCACATCAGCCCCACCTGGCACGCTGCAGCAACCTCTTCACACTCGAAAACTGGATCCTACCGCTGCCCTGTTTAAAACCCCCAGTGACTGCCCAGTTGCCGTGAGAAGAAAACCTAACCTTTCCCACGGCCCACGACAGGCTGTGTGATTGGGTCCTGGCTGCCCCGCCCCCTCACCCTGTCCTACTTTCATGCCAGCCTTTGCATGGGATCCCCCTGGTGAGAATGCTCTTCTCCAGATCTTTGCCCGGCTGGCTCCTTCTCCTCATTCAAGTCTCTGCTCAAAAATCCACTCCTCACAGGGGCCCTCTCAGATCACCATATGAAGAAGCCCTTCCCCAGCCTCACCCACAGCCCAGCCCAGTTCCTACATTGTATTTTCATCACAGTGCCTCCCTTCTTTATCTTGCTCGCTGCTGCATCTCCGGTGCCTAAGAGTGTGCCTGGAGCTGAGCAGATGCTCAGCACATGACTATGGAATGGATGGCGTCCCGTGCTGGTCCCTTTGCCTAGAAAGCCCCGGCCATCCCGTGCCCCTCCCACACTGAACTGTGGAGCATCCTTCAGTTCTGGCTCAAACGTCGTTTCCTCAGGGAAGTTTTCTGTGACCTTCTGTTGCATCCTTTCGTCACCTTTGCTTTTCCTGCAAATAATCACATATGCTTGTGTGATTATTTGGTTAGAGTCTGTCTCTCCCACCTGACTGTAAGCTCCTTGAGGGCAGAGGGTGGTCCACCTTGCTCCCTGCTTTCCTCGTCGTGCCCAGCACATCCCTTTGTCGAATGGGTGAATGGAGGAGTGAATCCCTTTTCTGGTATCAGCTTGGTCCCCGGTTGGAATGTGTGTGCCTGAAATGAACAAGAAGTTCCTGAGTGCCCCTGACTCCCTGGTAATCTCATCAGTATGTGACTAGAGAGAGACTGCGGGAATAGGAAAGACACCTTTCCTTTTGGGAATCTCCTGACCCGGTGACACCAACAAGTAGCCCACATTATACTGCCTGAAATGTTGCTCTGCTATTTCAGTGTTGCCTTTTATGTTTCCTTCTTAGTACTTATGTCCACCCATTGGATACCCCACCGGTGAGCATGGAGCCCAGGAACACCCTCAGTCCACTTCACCAATGTCCCCTTTTTGTCATATTTCCAGTAACACATTGTTTTTAAAATGAGGCCCACCTGTCTATAATTGTGAGATGTTATTATCAACCCTGGTAGACCTAGCAATAGATGAGGAAGGTTTGGTTCAAAAATTCATATCCTGTTTCTGTGGCTGAATGATTTTGAACAAAGCTTTTCACTTCAGTTGCTGGCTTGCTCTTTACACCTCCAAAGGACTGAAGGACTCAGAATCATAGAGATTCAGCTCATCAGTATGATCCCCAAACCCACTGTTGAGCCAGTGGGATCAGGAATCCAGTGCTACTAACTAATTTAACTTGTTGTTGAAGCTTAGATTCCCTTTCTCACCCTCACCCTAAAATACCAGCAACCCTCACAGTGACAACTAAAACTTAGAAATATGGCTTTCAAAGAAACATTTCTAAAAATATCCTAATTTTGAAAATGAATGTAAATTGCTTTACATTTATAAGGATTTTTTTTCCATATCAGGCAAAGAAGCCAAAGTTCGGAGTGTATACATTTGAAATGTTTGCTGGGTTCTTAGACCATATTGTTTCTCCAGAGGATACCACAAAAATCATTGTCCTACTGCTGATTACCTAGAGCTAATACATTAATCACAGGGCTTTCTTCATACCCCAAGGCTCTGGCTAGCTACATAATAGCGTCCAAGTGTTTGGGCCAAGAATTAAGTAGTTGACATGAATGTAAGTGGAATTGTCTTAAAGCCTAAACCAGACACAGGTGTGGTTTTTGTTTTTGTGTTTAAGTTTTATTTTTCTGGGTTGTTTGTTTGGTTCTTTTTTTTTTCTTCTTCTTCCTTTCTTTCTTTTTTGGTAATATCTTCAGCTGATGTCCTGGCACTTGACAAAGTCATTCACACACTGTGGTCCATCTGCCTTCCCTCTTGGCGTAGGGATTAGTTCAAGCTGCTCCACTGATATATGCTCAAATGTCATAAGTACTTTTAGAAGCTCCTCTCCACCCAGCTTCTTGTCTCCAGAGAGTCATTCCTTTCCCCTTCCCCTCTTCCCCAGCACCAGCCAATCCCTTTTATCCTGCTTGTCCACTTAGTTCCCTTTCTGCTAGAACTCCCAGCTCCCTGGCATAAATAACATCCTGAGGTAGAATTTGTAAAAAATTCCAAAGATCTGCTTCGATTCTGTTGTCACATTGGACTCATCATCGATAATATGTATCACGTGCTTCTCCTAGGGTTTCACATGCTTTATCACATTTAATCACTCAAGTAGTCCTGTAACCCTATCCTCCTCATTCAGCAGATCGGGCCGCCGGGGCTCAGAGAAGCTAGGCGGTTTGGCCAGCGCAGCAGCGTTGGAGCTAAAAACCCACATCTCCTGCTTCCAGCTTTCCCTCTAGCCCAAGGTCCCACTCGATGACATCTTTTGAAAGAATGGTCGCATTCAGGAGCTGGGGAGTAACTTCTCTCAAGATTTTATTGTGGTTGTTGTAATGAGACTTATTTGGGACAGGACTTCTCTCTATAATCTAGAACACAAAAGATTAGCTCTGTAGTATCTTTTTAAAAAAATTTTTTTTTTTTTGTCTGCGTTGGGTCTTCGTTGCTGCGCACGGGCTTTCTCTAGTTGCGGCGAGCGGGGGCTACTCTTCGTTGCGGTGCGCAGGCTTCTCATTGCGGTGGCTTGTCTTGTTGCGGAGCATGGGCTCTAGGCACGAGGGCTTCGGTAGTTGTGGCTCACGGGCTCTAGAGCACAGGCTCAGTAGTTGTGGCGCACGGGCTTATTTGCTCCACGGCATATGGGATCTTCCCGGACCACAGCTCGAACCCGTGTCCCCTGCATTGGCAGGCGGATTCTTAACCATTGCTCCACCAGGGAAGTCCTACAGTTTGTTCTTGAATTCAAACCCATCTGGCATTTTGACTCATTCATATTTATGAAGACCTATGACATGCCAGACACCAGAGATAGAAACAAGACATGTGATTCCTGCTGTCACAGAAGCTAGTGGGGAGAAGACAAATAAATGAGCGGTTGTGGTATTTTAGTAAATACCTGGGTAGGGGACATACCGGGGTGATGGGAGCGTGTGACTGGGACTTATAACCCAGACTTGACAGGTGAGAAAGGCTTCCCAAAAGAGGGGACTTCTGACTTGAAGACTGAAGGATGATGGAGAATCTTAGGCAGCTTGGGATTGGGGTTGGGTGGGCAGTAAGGTTTCAGGAAGAGGAAAAAGCAGTGTGAAGGCCTGGAGGTGAGAATGTGGTCCAGGTTGTCTCAGTTTTTGCTCATTAGATCAGATTTCATGATGTAGCTGTTGGAGAGACTTGGAAAAAGCAGATCAGTGGGGAAAGCTACTGACCACGCTCAGAAAATACCTATCTGTTTCTCACATCTAATCAACAGAAAAAACTCGAGTCTCCACTCGCATCCACCAATCCCTTCCTAGAAGATGAGCCAGCACCAGAGATGGAGGAACTGGCGATGGAAAAAGGAGACGTAGAGCAAGTAAGTCTGGTTTGCATTTCCCTGTGCAGCCTACCTAATGTTGGTTTCTGAAAATGGGTCTGCTTGCTCTAAATATGATCCCTTGGCTGTTGACTACATTCAGAGATTACAACCTTGGTGGTCTTTATAGAAGGCCTTGCTCTGAAAGTGCATTTAGAAACCGGAGTGAAGGAGCAGCCCTTCCTGCCCCACCCCTTGGCTCCCGAATGGCACACCGGCCTTAGCAACACGGCCAAGCTTAATTAATTAGCCCATGTGGTGGGGCAGCAGAACTCTGCCCTGCCTCCTCCATCATCTCCCAAGCTTGTCAGCTTAGCTTTCCATTGTCCCCTGATCTGGTCTGGTGATGCCATGGGTGACTGAAAGATCCCGGGTGAAGTTAGCAGCACCGTCAGCCGGGAGAGGTCTCTGCTCAGCACAAGCCGAGCACCTTAGTCTGGAAGCCGGTGGAGAGGCCTGGAAACACCATGGTGACCAACGGCATATTTGGAGAGTTACTTTTCAGAGCACACCAGCACTTTCATTTCCTTCAGCTTTTTCTGTCCAACTCTAAATTTCCTCTCCCTTCGTCCCACAGAATGGTGTTTTTGTTTCACTGCCATTTTATGGTGAGAGAGCTTAGAGCAATAGATCAGGACTTTTCCTGTCTGGATTAGTGATCCTTCTTTTTAATTTTCTACACTTGGCTGCTAGAGGATTATTTTATGGTATTGTTTTTGCTCCAGACATCACCGAAAGGGAGGCCTACTGGGAAGAGCAGCTCTGGGAAACCCGTAGCCACGCACTTTGCAGTTAACCCTGCATTCCTAGCATGGGGAGGGTAGGTGTACAATCCTGGCAGGAGCCAAGAGAGCAGAGTTTCCAGGAGCAGTTCTGAAGTGACGTCATCAAATGTGTCTGATCCATCGATTAAATAATTATAATAACATGGATGCCTCACATGTTCATGGTGCTTTATGGTTTAGAAGTCCTTTCCACGCTTTATTCCCTTTCATCCTCACAATGCCTGCCTTTCCTTTTATAGGATTTTATATGGGAGCTGCAGGTTAAGTGACTAGCCCAGGGTTACACAGTTTGAAAGTGGAGGAGCTGAGACCAGAAGCTAGGTCTAGAAGTCAGAGACTAGAATTCCTTTTCTGGCATTCCTTCTGTTACATCAGGTGATGTCTCCCTGAAAAGTGGAGGACACAGAAATGCATCCCGTGAATAAAAGTGAATGGATAAAACTGAAGGGATACCTTGAGGCCGTATCCCAGAGATCTATGGGATTAGACGTAATTGATTTAAAGCCATCATATCAGCTAGGCTGGGAGGAAACAAAAGATTTCTTCTAACTAAAGAAATGCGTCTCTCACATTTTGGGAGGAAGGACTGGGGTGGGAAAGAAGACTCTGGGTGTGGAACTCATCCTTCCCATGTATCCTCCACCCGCGCCTGGCACCTGCACCCTCTGAGCTGGCCTTGTGTAGCTGGGACGTTTTCAGGGCCCTCATGTCTCCCCAGTACAAGTGGCTGCCATTGTCATGTCCAGAATTGTGTAGCTGAACACTCAGATGCTGCCGTGAAAAGTCATCCCTTCCGCTAGTCATCTCTGGATATTACTAAACTGGATTATGATAGCCCCCATTAGCTACAAAATCAGTTTTTCCAGGTAACATATGATTTTTCTTTCTTGTGGAACTTTTTACTGGTCTTTTAAGCTTGAGGTTACTGTCTTAAAGACAAAGACCTGCTCATTCTAAGGACACAGAACACAGGCACACGGGGTAAAGCAGAGGAAGATGCTAGACTCTGGTTTGCCACTAGCTGCCCGCATGACCTTAGGTGGGTCTAGACTTCCTCGTTTCTCCATGTGTAGAGAGCCAGTGGTGTTCCAGCTGTATTCCTTGCCCTGTCAGATGTCACTGTGGGGAGTTGGGATGAGACCAGGGCCCCAAGTCCCTCCAAATACAGCAGTTCTGTTTTGAGTCACTTTTTTCACAGACTTCCAGATAAAATTGCTTTTGGATCAGGGGTTCTAGGTGTGTTCAAAAAGAAAGTACTGAAAACCCCTGGACTAAATGATCCACCCACAGCTTCATGGGCTATTACTTGTTAGTAATAAAACTTACACGTCAGTGACTAATGACTCCTCAGCTGCCATCCCGACCTCCCACCACCTCCCCAGCACCTGTCCCACTTGTGGTTGATGATGTGGGAGCTCAGGGCCCCCCTTTTCCCAGCCACTCGCTGGCTTCTGGAGCTGGGCGCACAGGAAGATGAGGAGCCAGGTGGGGCGCTCGGGGCAAGCCCACAGTGCACTAGCGGCAAGCTTGGCCAGAGGTGGCGGGAGGCCCCGGTAGTTGTCCTGGGCTACCCAACCCACTGCATCACTGCAGTTAGCAGACGGGTGGCCCTCGAGGTGAGGGTCGCTCCCTGCTCACCACTGCAGTTAGGCTCTGGAGAAGGGAGCGTGAACTTGAAAAGAGCTATTTAGTTTGAACAATCAGTTGCCACCATGTTCCTGATGATTAAAAACTGGCATCTGAAGAGGGACTGAGGGTACTCAGAGTATAAAAGGAAGAGAGAAGAAATAAGGAGTTTCTGGTTTTAAAATGTACCCTTCTGGTGATCCGAGCAGTTAGATTTAATCTGTTTACACTGGATAGTAATAAAAGGAAATGGGACCAGCTGCAGACCTCCTTACTGTGACAGCAGTAACCTTTTATTATTCCATCAAACTCCAGGAGGAAATAGCTTAAACATCTGCAGCTTTTGGGCAGAATTCACACACTCCCAAATCCAGCCCGAGTACTACTGCTAAATGACTTAGTATATTCTTTAAGCTGAGCAGCAGCCCTTTGGGGAGCTGGACGGTACAAAGGGAGACACCAGTATGAGCCGAAATTCCAGCCCATTTCATCTAAATGTGAGCACGGCTATGAGGCAGCCAGAGGCAGGAGGCAGCCCTTCGGAAAAAAAGAAAACAGGAAACTTCAGGCAATCCCTCCCATTGTTCCCCTCTTGCTTCCAACTCACGTTGAAAACACTGGAAGAGGACAGAGAGCCATGGCGACAGGGCCCTCCTCACTGCCAGGAGTGCCGTTAGCGGGCAGAGGCTGGGCGGAGCGGACTCCCCTGTGGGGACGGGGGTCGGGCCACCTGCACTGTCTGGTTGTGCGGCTCTCTGAGCCACATCCAGAGGGTTCTGTGGGGACTCATCAAGCACGGGGCCTCTGGGAGACTGATCAAGATGAGTTTGTTGGAATATCATGTAGTCATTTTCCTTAACCATTAGAATCTATGTTTTATACTAAATGAGCTCTTCAGACTTATCCATACATTTTTATCATGTATCGCTTTTGTACATACATAAAAAGGAAAATATAAGCAAAATAAATAGGTTAAGATATTCCCAAGACTTCTTCACATTCAGAGTCTAACTCTGCTGAACCACTTAAAAAAAAAAAAACTTTTTATTTTGAAATAATTATAGACTCATAAGAAGTTGCACAGAGAGGTCCTGGGTACCCACTTCTCAGCTTCCCCCAGTGCTGACGGCTAACATAACTATAGTGCATTATCAAAACCAGGACGTTGGCTCTAACCCTGTTTTCACTCGGGCGTGGATGTCTGTGTTTCCCCACGGTGTGGTCCTCCAGGTCATCCGGAGTGTTGGTCATATGCCGTTTCTCAAAATGCTCCACTACTGTACCTGGGATTATCTGCCACGTTTTTTATTGTTATTTTAAACTTTTTTTCTTTTTTAATAATGTCAAACTTAGGGAGAGTTTTAAGAATATTACAAGGAACTCTCAACTATCTTTCACTTGGGTTCACCAGTTGTTACTATTTGCTACATTTACTTTTCCATTTCCTCCCCCCTCCCTCCCCCTCTCTCTCTCTCTTTCTCTCCCTCCCTCCCTCTCTCTCTTTCAGAACAAGTAAGTTTATAGGTATCACACCCTTTGCCTCTGAGTATTTCAGTATATATTTCCTTTTTTGGAAATATATTCGCTTAAAAAAGATTTTCACTTAAATTACTACAGATCAAAATAAGAAAACTTAACAGTACAATACTATTATCTCATTTACAGACTTATATAAATTTTATAATGTGATTCAAGAGTGATAAATTGAAACATTGTCAGTAGTTGGAAAAGTACACATAAATTAGTAGGTAAATAAAGCCAAATACAAAATACACATGTTGATTTAAAACATGACAACATTCTATATTATATAAACTCCCATTTATAATTTCCAGAAGCTATCCTACAGATATGTGAATATTTTTGTCAAGGGAAGAAAATATAAATAAAGGGAATAATTATAATATTTATGAAGATTCTATTTTAATTAATGAAAAGATATATGGCTATAGTGGCCATATTTTCCAGTTCTAAAATCAGGATATCTAATCCTACAGAAGTTATTCAGATTAAATCACATTTGTCTATTCATTTATCTGATCATCTTATTGAAAAGAATAGAATAATTTTTTTAAAAAGGTAACTGACTTGGAAAATGTAGAACAAATAGATAAGGACCATACCTTCACAACCATCATACTACATCATGGATCCCTCATTTTAAACTAATGGAAATGTGGAAAAACTCCTAAGGCATCTGTGAAATGAAGTGGGACTTTGAATCCAGTCAGTTTAAACTCAATGAACCTGAACTTGAAGCCTCTTACAGTCTCAGCCTAAGGCCTGACTTTGGCAGTGGCTTCTGGATGATAAGAGAAAATAGCCCAGACTGTAGTTATTCTTAGGAAGAACCAGAGTTTCTTCAAATCCTGCAAAAAAAGTTAAAGACATGGAACTCTTAGAATGTGAAAAGGGAAGAGAGTTAAACATGAAATTAAATGGGATGTATCTGCAGTTGACATTTAATTTTTGGCGATCATTACCAGTTTTTACAGATGCTTTTAACCATTACAACGTTTTATTTGTTTTTAATTACTAGAAGAAGGTAATCATTTCTGTCTGTCATTAGGGGGCTTAGCTTTTCCTCTTTTTATTAAAAGATATGAGCCATTCAATTCAACAGGTGTGCTGTGCGTGCCAATTTATATCCAGATTGTACTCTTGTATCAAGCCCAGCAGAGGCTCAAGGACCTCTGTCTATTTTCAGATACCAACAGAAATAGATAGAATTGGCTTTTTTTTTAGGAACAGAAAGAAATATGTAGGAAGATCCTTGTTTATTTTTTAGATGTTTTGAAAGGGAATTTAAGTAGCAAATAATAGTTTTTAAATGCTTGCCTGCCCGGATGACCTTTTTATCAGTGGTTTCCCAGTTTCAGTTGGGGACCAGTACTGATCCAGGTTTTAGCTGGTGCAAGGCAAAAAAGAAAGACAAAACAGCCAGCCTGTGTGTCTATCTCTTTTTCTTTCTATCTGGTATAAGGTCACCAACTAACTGTCTTTTCTTGGGAAGGACGGCCTTTATGCGACTATTTTCTCTTATAAAATGTTTGGGTATAAAAGTTCTTTTAGGAACTTGTGGTTAGAGTAGAAAGTAACAAAATAAAAAGTTAGCAACCCTGTGTTGACCCCCTACTTCTCTTTTTTCTTATATTTGTTGGTGAAATTCAACAGTCTTAGGAAGCACCGCAAGACAGCAATGATCTACTAGAAAGAATTCTGGTTTAGGAGACAGGAAACTTCACCATGTGCCTTGAGGCAGGCTGCTAACACCCTCTGAGCCTCCCTTTCTTTAGGTGTAAAATAGCAGTAATAATTCCTATATTGAGGATTGTTTTGAGGAATAGATGAGATATTTCGTACCAAAGTGCTTGGCTCATAATAACAAGCAGTAAATGGAGGCTTTTACAACTGGATGGCGTGAAAGCACTTTATATGTTCCAAAGCACGGCACAGCTCTGCGGTGCTGTTATTAGCTAGAATTTACATTTTGAAAACATCAGTCAGATGATGAAGAGCTTCCAAATTGAAAACGCATGTGTTATCAAAGTAGCAATAAATCTTTCACCGCACAGAGCACGTAAATGATGCCAACAAAGCTGGCTTATTGTTCACAAACTGGCATGACTCATAATACAGGACATAGTCTCAGTCTAGTTACGCTGAGTGCTTCTTATCTGTAAGCTGGGAGTGAACTTTGAAGGGATGTTTTCTTTGAAACTGCTTGAAAGTTTGCAAAGATGGCTCAAGTATAGGGTTTCTTTTTTCTTTTCTTCTTTTCTTTTTTTTTTCCTTTACAGCCCAAGAAGCCTAAAGCCCCAGACAATCCATTTCACGGCATTGTTTCCAAGTGTTTTGAGCCTCATCTCTACGTGTATATTGAGTCCCAGGACAAGTGAGTGATGAACGTTTTGCTGCCTTCTGCACATCTCGCTCCTTGGGTCAGGGCTGGGGCCTCAGAAGGGCACAGCTCCTTCTAGAAGTTGAAGGAGGGACTTGGGGCACCCGTTACCCTCCCTGGAAACCTGTTAAGGATGTTTTTCGGCCTTTTGAGTGTTATCATGTATTGTGTCCATAGATCTCAGAAGCCTGAGTTTGACTCTAACAAGGTTCCAAACAGGTCCCAGCACCTACTTCCCAGGTGGGCGCTGAGCCCGTATCCCACTCTGTATGTCAGCTCGTGAGGCTTTACAGTGTCAGGCGCTGGGAAGTGGAGAAAGAAAGCCTCATCTCTAACGTATATGTTTTCAAGTATAATTTGTTTTAACTTTTCACTGTGAAATCATTTAGACTTACCAAAAGGTTTTAAAAAGCTCTCATATACCCTTCGCCCAGAGAAATGTTAACAGTTTACATAACCGCAGTTATCAAAACAGGAAGGTACCCTTCTCCCACGAATGTCCTTTCTCTGGTCCAAGATTCAATCATGCATTTAGTTGTCAGGTCTCTTTAGGCTCCGTTAAGCTGGAATAATTCCCCAGTCTTTTCTTTGTCTTTCATGACCTTGACACTTTTAAAGAGTGTTTGACCAGCTATTTTGTCCAAAGCCCTCAATTTCTGTTTGTGATGTTTCCTCTTGATTAAATCAAGGTTATGCATTTTGGGCAAGAATACCACAGGGGTGACATCGTGTCCTTCTCAGAGCCCAGTGCGTGATGTCAGGAGGCATCTCACCTGGATTTGTCCTGTTATTGCTGAGGTTGACCTTGACCACTTGCTAAAGTGATGTCTGCCAGCTTTCTCCCTGTGAAGCCACTATTTTTTGCTCTGTAATTCATAAGTATCTTGCAGCGGCGGGGGGGGGATACTTGGGGACTATGTAAATATCCCATGTCTCATCATACTTTGCCCGCTCATTTTTCACATCCCTTGATGATTCCTGCCTGAAACAATGATTACTGTAGTGTTTGCCAAACGATGGTCTGTTTCTGTCATTTCTTCTATATTTACTCATTAGGGTTCTACTATAAGGAAGAGCTTCGTCTTCTCCCCCACTTGTTGATTTGTTTGTTTTTTCCTGTTTGGGCTGATGTGTTATATTTTCTTTGATGAATTATCATCCATTTAACATATGTGCTTTTTACAGAGGGGCTCCAGAAAATGTTTACAAAGCAGCCCGCTGCAGCCGGGTTCCCTCACAGCCAGAAGAGTATGGTCATGTTCCAGTATCCATTGTTCATGCGAAGGACAGAGATCCCTCTTCATCCCTGAATCTCTGTCCACAGCCAGAGCAACTGTGGAAGGCCCTTCCATGCTGGAAGGCACATTTTGGAAAGGCCCAGTTTCTGGAACAGGCCGAACTGACCAGAGACAGGCTGGTCCAGGCTCTGAGGAAAGGCCCGTAGTCTAAAGAACACACGCTTGGGAGGACCAGACAGTGGGTCACACAGGGAGGACAGCAGCTGTGAGAAAGTTCTTGAGGGGAGTTCTCGGGGAAAGCATTTAGGTGCTGAAGTCCAGTCCTTTTTTTTTTTAATGCTTCTTTCAGTTTAGAACATTCTTGCTTCCAAGTATGTTTCAAGGGTAAACCGTCAGCTTAAGAGAACATTTCAAATGGCTATTTGTGTCTTAAATGGAACATTATTGTTATTCAACTATTTGATTTTGTATCAATAGATTGCTTCTATTCTTTTCTTCCCTGATTACAAAATGCTTCATATGAAAACCCCAGAAAATTACCTTTATAAAAGCGCTTCTACGTTAACAAAAACAACCTCCTCACTGCCCCCCACCTCACACAGAAAAAGTTGCCTTGACGTTTTTTGTCTTGTAAAGCCCCAGTTTTCCTCCTGCTCTCTATCTATTGGGCTTGTGTCTGCAGGCGTGCAGAAGGGCAGTAGTTACTATTGCCGTTTAGTCCTTTGAAAACACCCTCTCTTCTGCATTCACAAAGTTTTCTCTCAGGATATTAATAAGACACCCTTACGGGGCCGGAAAAGGAGCAGCTCTTTGCCTGTTAGATGAACAGGTCTTGGAGCAGCCCACCCGTATGACTATTTTGGGACAAAGCCCTCTCTTCTCTTATCAATCCAAATTCTTATTTCTTAAAAGACTTAAAAGCTATTGGGTCCAGGGTTTAAAGTGCACATCTGAGATAACCACGTACTTTCTCAAAACTTGTCCGGTCTAAAGAGTCAGTTTTCTGAATGATCTGGTGTAATTCCGGGATCTACTCTTTTCGCATGGCCTTGACTCGTATAAAGCCCACTCATTGTTCGTGAGACTTTGGGCAAAGAGCCAGCCCTCCCTTCCTTAGGGACTCTCCATTTCTGTATGAAAAATGCAGTGCTGGCCCCTCATCCTGCCGTCTGGCCTCGCTGGGATGTTTCCACAGCACTAGTGCAGTAGCGGAAGCTTCTCGTAGGAGAACTGCGTAGGCTGTGCTGTTGTCGCTCCAGAATAAACAGCAAAAGCTTGAAGTAGAAAATAGAGTTCAAGAAATCCATTTCCTCATCTGTTACAGGAGCGCATCAGACAAATAATGCCTAAAGCAGCAGGTTATTAACCTCTTTTGAGTCATAGATCCCTCTGAGAACCCGATGAAAACCACAGGTCCTCTTGCCAAAAAAACATCCACATAAACCCACACGCTATCCTGAGCACAACTTCAAGGGGTTCTACGAAGCTCGTCCTCCCTTAAGTCAGAGAATCCTAAGACTGGGGAAGGAGCTCAGGTGGGGACTGATTTGGGACAAAGTGCTCCTCTTGTTGTAGTTCTGACTCAAAAATCTGCAAGGGAGGAAAATCTGAGACCATTCACAAGTTCCCCGATGACTGAGACCCAACCCAGGGTAGTGGAAAGAGCATAGGCCTGGGTGCCAGACAGACCTGGACTTGAGTCCGCGCTCTGCACTCACCAGCCTGGGGCCTTGAGCATGGCCCTAACCTCTCCGAGTTTATTTTGTGCTCTCTACGGTCAAGTGAATAATGCCCCCCTCACAGGATTAGCGGTGAGGAGTAAATGACATGACACGTTGTCACTCGGCACAAGTAAACAGCACTCGGGAACTGTGCCTGCCCTGCCCTTCCGGTGATCTTGTTCTGGACTGTGGTTGGGTGGCCTGCTTGGTGCTGCCAGCTCTCTGTGGGCTTGGCATGGGGTCCACTCTTCCATCTCCCCAGCCTCCCACCTGCCCAGGGAGAGTCCTGGCAGCACCTGCCCCAGCCCAAAGCCCAGCCTTGGTAGGAGGAGTGCGGCGCCGGTGCCCGGGGAGGAGGAGTGGGGATGTCCCTCGGCCACCTCTTAGCTGGCTGGGCTGAGCTGTCCTCCTGTGCTTTGAGCAGTTTTCTCAGTTTTTGTCTATGTCCAAGGAGGAAGTTAGTAGTGTCTCTTCTACTCTTGGGGATGTAGGCGTTTTCTGTGGCTGACTTGCAGGAGAGATTTCTCTCCATAGGCACTTTCTTCACTCCATTCAGTGACATTCTCAGTCCAAGAAATTATTAGGGACTCCATTTCTGCCCATTCTCCTGAGTTCCCTGTCATAGCTTTCGTTGAAATAGAGCCCGCCACCTCTTCTAGCTGGGTGAAGCCTAGAGTCTCTCTATAAACTAATGTTGCTTGTTGTTTGTTTTGAATTAATTTCAAACTTTCAGAAGAGTTCCAAGAATCGTACATAGAGCTCCTGTGTATCCTTCACCCAGGTTCCTCAATTAACGGCTGTCTCTCCCGCCTCTGACACACACACTGACAGACACACACATACTCACGGATATATGCACATACATGTTGTTTTTCCTGAGAGATTCAAATTCTCAGATTTCAGGCAAGATGCCCCATTACTCCTTAATATTTCAGTGTGTGTATCCTGTAAATAAGGACACAGTCTATGTAACCGTAGTACAAACCATCAAGATCAGGAAGGTAACATTGATGCAGCACTCCCATTAAATCCATAGACCCTATTCCCTTTCCCCATTTGCCCCAATCCTGTTTTTTTTTTTTTTTTTCTGTACTTGGGCCTCTCACTGTTGTGGCCTCTCCCATTGCGGAGCACAAGCTCCAGACGCGCAGGCTTAGCGGCTATGGCTCACAGGCCCAGCCGCTCCGCAGCATGTGGGATCTTCCCGGACCGGGGCACGAACCCGTGTCCCCTGCATCGGCAGGCGGACTCTCAACCACTGCGCCACCAGGGAAGCCCCCCCAATCCTGTTTTTTATAGATCTCAAATCCATTCCGGGATCACAGGTTACATTTATTTGTCATGTCTCTTTGGTTCAATCCAGAAGAATAATCTATTCTTTCTTTATCTTTCATGACTTGGAAAATTTTTTAAATTAATTATTTTATTTTATTTTTGGCTGCGTTGGGTCTTCGGTGCTGCGCGCAGGCTTTCTCTAGTTGCAGCGAGCGGGGGCTACTCTTCATTGCCGTGCGCGGGCTTCTCCTTGGCAGAGCACGGGCTCTGGGCACGCAGGCTCAGTAGTTGTGGCGCACAGGCTTAGTTGCTCCACGGCATATGGGATCCTCCCGGACCAGGGCTCGAACCCGTGTGCCCTGCATTGGCAGGTGGACTCTTAACCACTGCGCCACCGGGGAAGTCCCACAACTTGGAAATTTTTGACACGTGTAGGCCAGTTACTTTGTGGAGTGTTCCTCAGTCTGGTTCTGACCGATGCTGGCTCATGATTTATGATTCATACAGAAGTGGCACCATGTTCTTCTCAGTAACTCTTGTCAGGAGACGCACGGTATCAGTGTGTCCCACAACTTGTGCTGGTCAGTTTTACTACTTGGTTTAGATGGTATTGGCCAGGTTTCTCTATTAATTAATAAGTAATTAATAAGTGTTGATTAACCTTGAAACCATATAAATAGCCTTTTTCTCATCTTTCACTTACTTATTTTACCATCTGTTAATGACACTTGCCTGAATCACTTATTACTAAGATAGTTGCCAAATAATTATTTTTCTAATTCCATCATTTCTTCTACATTTATTCTGTTTTAAGAAACAGCCTTCTCTTTTCCCCATTTATTTGTATCAGCATGGACAGATTCCTATTTGGGGATATAGGAATTTGGATTCCTATTTTATTCAATGGGTTATAGTCATTACTATCTTTTTTTTTTTAACTTTATGCTCGAATAAATTTAGACCTACAGAAAAACTTCAAAAATAGTGCAGATTTCCCATATTCCCTCTCCCAAGCTCCCTTAGTGTTCACATCTTACATAACTGTAGTACAGTTATTATCAAAATCAGCTAGTAAACATTGGTACAGTACTATTCACTAAACTCCAGGTCTATTTGGATGTTACCAGTTTTTCCACGAATGTCCTTTTTCTCTTCCAGGATCCATCATTATTTGTTTTAATGCCCAAATTGTCCTGGTTTCGGCCCCTCCCAGCTAGTTTTCCATTCTTTTGCATGCCCCTAGCGTGTTTTGAGTACTTTCTTTCTGGCCCAACAAAATATACCAGGCTCGTCTTGTACTTTCCTAACCCAGCCCTGGAGTCATCCATTTTTCCAGGATCCCTTGTTCCTTTGGTGGGAAATGTATTTAGAAACTTAAGTCTGCGCGTTATATGTGTTCATTGCTGCTGGGGTGTCGTGCTTCTGGGTCCTCTGAGCTGAGAGACCCATGCAATGTATGTATGTGTATATCTACCTATCTATCTACTTTTATACCTATTTATATATTAAAACCTGTGAGTCTATGCCAGTACCTCCAATTCTAACCTAACCTCAGGGTTTACTGGAGTGTCCCCGTCCCATGTCTGTAACCACCTTCTACAGCAGTGAGAAGCTTGGTTCCCAGGATCCTCCATGTATTTACCTGCTCTATTTACCTGTGTGGAACCCATCTCCCAGCTGTGCTCAAGCCAGAGCTTGGCTCCCTGCTGGCCACACCAGAGCCAATTCCTCTGCCCCAACCACAGGGAAGGGGTAGGGGCGCATATTAGTCGGCGCATCCTTGGATGAACAAGTTCTGTAACTCCCTGGGGGTCTTAAGCCGCTTTGCCCATACTCACCTCCTTGCCCACTTTTTCTGACGACCATCTTCCTCCCCCAGAGCCATCACTCCTGTACTTTCCAGTTAGAATACTGTTTCTGTGAATGTCAGCTGCAGACCCACCCGAAGAAATGGCCTTGGTCATCCATACCTAAGCTTGTGTGCAGTGTGGTTTTCCTTCTCACCGTGTTTTAATCTTCCCCTCTGCTGCCACCGCTCTGCAGTAGTCTTTATTCCTAGGTCGTTTTCTGTATCAGCGGAACTCCCAGCAGTATTTCACATGGCGCCCCCAAAATGCTTATACAGTTCTTGGGTTAAAAGCTCAAGCTACAGGGAAGAGGATAAAAGACACCATCTGCATCCATGACGTGTTTCCTTAAGCTGCAGAGAAAGTGAATCACACCAGTAATCGTAATGCCATGTATCTGTATAGCGCTTTAGAGTTTTGAAATCAAAGCATCGGATAGTGGTTAGAGCTTGGCTTTGGAGTCAGACAGGCCCCAGTTCGAATTCCAGCTCTGATAAATTCTGTGGCCTAGGGCAAGTTATCTTATTTTTCTCAGCCTCAGTTTCTTCATTTATAAAACAGGGATACTAATGCCTTCCGCTCAGGGCTGTTGTGAGGATTAAGTGAGATTGTATTTATAATGTAGCCAGTGCAGTGCCTAGTTTATAGGCATATAGCCTAGTGTGAGAGAGAGACCAAAAAAAGTTTCTGGAACACAGCATGGAGGGTTAAAGGTATGAACAGTCTGCTGTGGGAATTCAGAGGTGTGTATGAACCTAACTGCAGGTCAGACTTTTCTCAGTCTGTGTCTTCTGCCTCAGCCAACTCCTCTCCTTCTTCCCGTCCTCTCCCCCTCACACCGTGTTCTGTACTTACTTCTGACTCCAGGCCTTTATTCTCTTGCCTGAATCTGCTGTGGAATTTTCTCTCCAGTTTCCTCTGTTATTTCCTTTGTCTAAAACAAATTGGTCATATTGTCCGTACTGCAAAACTAGCATTTTGTTGCCATCTTGAGATCTAAAGATCATAATCATGAAGGTCCTATCTCCCCCAATAGGTCGCAGCCTCTAATGGACAGATGCTGTGTCTTTACCCCCCCCCCCCCCCCCCCCCCCCCCCCCCCCCCCCCCCCC